>NC_133159.1:30549848-30852878 GCF_040802235.1 Manis javanica | reverse complement strand
CGTTCAGTGCAGAGGTAAAATGAGAATCTGTATGTCAGGTCTGAAAGGCAGGTAAGAGAATTAAAGTAGATGATGGAACACAGCCTAGGAATTCTTCATTTTTCTCTATATATCAAAAATGAGAAAATGAATTCCAACTTTTCTAAAGAAAACAATGATTCAAATTTAAAAAAAGGATGCAATCTGATGAAATAGTTTAAAAAAAACTGCATTATTTTCCATGGTATCTAGTTTGTCCACCTAATCATCATTCAAAATGGATTCATGGTTCTAAAGTCCCACACTTCTCTCCTTACAGAGTTAAACGTGTAAAATAACTTAAGACAAAGTTTATCCCCTAGCACCCATATTAATAATTTCTACATTTCCCATAGAGAAATTATTACTTTAAAAAGAAAAAACAACTTCCACACTTAAAGATGTCAAAGCAAACCATCACCCAAACACATTAACACCCCATCTGCATATTCTTTAATTACCTACTTTCAAATCTACCTACAAGACATAACTTTATATTCAATCAGTTGAATAGTTTAAAATATACAATTAAAACAGCACTTTCCAGTAGCCTGAAAAAAAATGTCTTGGTTTTCATCCTGTCATGCAACATTTATCAAAACCTATTAAATTCATAGTAAATGTGAATGACAACAGCAGTTATTTGCTTTACTTACCTCCTGAATAGCATCTTCATTAGGGAGAATGGAACATAAGCATGTGATATAGGCTTGCTGAAAAGATGACACATTTGAAATTTCTTTGGATTCTGTACATAATTTTGACAAAGCAGTAGCCTGGGGGATGCAGTTAGATTTCAACAAATGTTTTATTCGCATTTGCAGAAAGGAAGGTCCTTCTTGTGCAATCAATTTATTGACTGGAAAAAAAGGAAAAATAAAACAGTCTGATAACATACCACATAACATCTCATGGTTGTCAAGATGAAAGTTTAATATCTTTCATTGTTGGTTTGTTTTTAATGAATAAAAATTCAGTTGTTATAACTTGGGAAGTTTATTCTCATCTCAATACACATCTAACAGAGAAGAGAGCAAAATAAATTAATTTTGCTACTGATTCCCACATTCTTCTAGTTTCATTTTGAACAACCTTTTTGATGTAACCAAACATTTCATCAAAATTATTTGACCACCTCCTCCCTTACCTTCTGGCAAAGACATTAAGGAAGAGTGACATGAACTAAAAGCACATGTGCAAGAAAAAGAAGCAAGTACCTATGTAATATTAACAACTATCATTTGAACACTTATAAGGTTCCAAGCTTTAAGCTGTTTTTATATACCTCTCATTTATTCCTCACACCACCACCAAGGCAAGTATTATTATCCCCAGTTTAAGGTTAGGAAAATTAATATTCAGAGAAATTAGGTAACTTGCCAAGGATTCCAAAGCCAGTGGTGCGCTTTCCTCTAAACCAGGAATTTCTCAAAGTGTGTTCCACCGACCAAAAGACCTGAGAGATAGTCCTAGAAAAAAAAAGGATTCCTTGGTCAAATCTCTGAACAGTCCTGCAATAAAGAAAACTGTTCACTTTTATTCAACCCAATGTTTCCCAAACCGATTTGACCAGAGAACCCTTTTACACATATTAGTACAATATAAAATACATGTTCCTGGTTCAGTACACACTTTGGAAAATGCTGCTTTGAGTAGTACTGAGTGTTAAGCACCCAAGTACTGACTGACTTGTACAGTATTCTAGATAAGCCCTCAATTTACAAGTAGTACTGAACAAGTGTGTGGCATCATTTCATTCTATTAATTTAAAAATAGAGATGGGAATGTTGGATGTAAAGATGAGGGTGAGTAAACAACTTTTAATTTAGGTGTCTATCTAAAATAGTGTTTACCAAACTTGAAAGTGCCTTTTGATCACCTGGGGAATCTTATTAAAATGCAGATTCTAATTCAGTAGGTCTGGGATGACACCTGAGGTTTTGTTTCTCTAACAAGAGCTCAGGTAGTACTCATGCTGCTGGCCTACAAGCCACATGTGGAGTAGAAATCATATTAAAAATAAACAACTGGGGGAAGGGAGATAAACCACTGACCCAATCTTAACTACATATCAATGATCAACTATAGAGTTTTTTAAATTCTTTAATAGATAATAGCATATATGCAAGACACAAAGTTCAAAAGGCACACCAAAAGATGTACAGTTAAAAGTTGTCTCCCTTCTACCATGATTCCCAGTCTCCCTCCCCAAGAAACAATAATAGTTTCCAAGCTTGTTTATTCTTCCAGAATATTCTGCATACAGAAAGCGTATTTCTTTTCTCATTTAATATGTCATATAGTTCATTTCATCATCACTGTGCATTTAGATAAGCTACCTCAATATTTTAAACAACTGAATAGTATTCCACTGTGTGGATGTACTGTAACTAATTTAACCAATCCCCCCTACATAAACACTTGCAAGTTGTTTCCAATCTTTGGCAACTGACAACACTACAATGTACAGCAGTGTACACAGTCCATTTCACATATGCTGTATCTGTAGAAAAAAATTCCAGAAGTTGAATTTTGATCTACTTTGAAATTGATTCAAATTTGAAATTTATCTCCACGGACTGTCAATTTATACTCCTACTGCTTATGGGTGGAAGGAGCCTATTTCCTTTGGCACTTTAAAAAGGGCTGGATTAACTCTGGCAGGACCTTGGTGAGGGTATATGTGGTGTGTGTGGGTGGTGGTGGTGATGGTGGTGGTGGTTTTAAAGAGATCACTTTTCCAGGCATTAAATTCCACAAAATGAACTCACAGTCATATCTCCCACTCAAAAAGCTCCTCGTCTGTTACTTCTCTTTTCAGTAATGGTATTTTCTCAATCACACAGAAATAAATCGTCACATTACCCTTCTTTGCCAATTCCTTTCCCCAAGGAAAACAACTTATTGTGTCCTAGCAGTTCTTTTTAAAAACTCTCTCCCATCTAATTCCTCTATACTATTTCTTGCCACATCTGCCATCCGTTTCTTATTCTGCTTAACTTGAAATTCTGCTCCATTTATCTAGCCTATGACGTTGTAAGCATTTTCATAAATCTCACACCTGAAAAGAGGCACACTGTCTACACAACCACTCCCTTCTAAATTCCCGTAACATTTTGCTTCTTTCACCACACTTAGCTTTCTGTTTAAGTACAATAATAAAGGATACAGCATACAAAGGTTAAGAGCTTAGGTTCTGGAATCACCAATCTGAGGCTGAATCATGACTCTGACACACACTAGCTGTGAGACCCTTGGACAAATTAAATGACTTCTATGAGCCTCAAGTTTCTTCATCTGTAAAAAGGTTAGTAATATCTATCTCACAGAGATGAAAGAATCATAAATGAAATAACAGTAATGCAGATAATTCAGACAGGGCCAGGCACAGAGTAAATGCTCAATACTAGTTATTGTTACTGTCTCTGATAAATCCCTTATTAGAGTATCAGCAATTTGTGAACAAATACATGTTCTTAACTTCTGTATTCCCTACAGCTCTAAGCACAATGCCTGCATATTAGAGATGTTTAATTATTTAGCAAATGAGTGGTTGTCACTCCTCAATCAAAACCTCAAATTTTGCCTCCACACAACTTTAACTACCATGGTGGCCTCTGGCATATGTAACCTTTTCACCTGCATTATTAAATGAGATACAGAAAGCACTAATACAGAACCCATCACATAACAGGCACTCTACTTCAGAGGTAAAACCATTTTACTCAATATATACATTACAACCACAGTTAAACCACCATTTCAACTTTTAACACACATATCAATTTTGCATTTTAAAAACCATTTTATGTTAAAATCAATCTTTACTTTTAAAAAGGAAATCCATCCATACACTTCAGTATTTAAAATGATATAATAAAATGTACATTGAGAAGTCTTACTCCCAATCATGATCCTTTCTGTATTCTTCAAATATTTTAATACAAAAAAACTTATAAATCCTCTCCTTCAACTCAACTGTTGAGTATGCTTTGCAATATTTCTTTATCTGAACCATTTAAAATTAAGTTGAACACATGACAGTTTACCTCTTGTATATTTCATAATCTAAAAAATGGTAACATTTAAGATCCATTTAAAAACAGCTTTTTTCTTTCTTTTTTACTAGGAAAGCCTGTTTTTGTTTTTACTGAAGGCTCAGGTAGCACATGACAATTCAGAAAATTGCTTCAGAGGGAGGGGGTAAAAGAGAAACAAAAAATAAACTGGGGTGGAAAAGAAAAACAACCAAGAGGAGGAACCATCTGGCCTGTTTTAGGGGAGAGAGTCATTGTCTCAACAAATAAGGATGGATCCTTTCAACTTTTAGTAGAGGAGAAAGAAAAAAAAGGAAAAGACTGTTGCTTTGGCCTTCCTGAGTCTAATTGTTTTGGTATCATAAATTATAGGAAAGGAGAAAGGAGGGTAGGGTACAGGTCAGTTGGAAAAACTGGCAGATAACAGACTGTATCTCTGGGTGTCCTCTTAGTTGGAACTGGAATCATTCCATTATGATGGCGGTGGGGGGTCCCCACTGTGGGGGCTAAGGTATCTAGGGCTGTGGGCTGCCTGGGTCCTAGGGGCTGCCACCAATGCCACTTTAAGTAGGGGCAGTTTTATGGGCACTAGGACTTGAGCCAGGAACCAAAAGCAGGGTTTTGGCTGGGCTTGGTCTCACCATCCCCACTTCTATGGGGTGAGCTGGAATGGCGAGGCCTTTGGTACCTGGGCCAGAATCTGGATTGAGGGAACCCACTGATCTTCCTGCTGGTTGTGCTAGGCAGAAGTGTCAACAACTGGTACTTATTACATATACACTTCAGTAATAAACTGGGTTTATTTTTGGGTGGTAGCAGGGGACATAAAATTCAAGGCAGGAAAATAAAAATAATACAGGTATTTTTATTCAAAAACTAAACTAAAAAGTATTTACTGAGTTCCCTGGAGGTTTAAAAATACACATTTATGCTTCTGAGTACTACATCACTGAAGAGAAGGCAGTGAGATGTCACTGCTTTTTAGTGACTATGTTAACAAATCAAATATGTTAATATCCAAGCTGCAGGACAGTGCAGCTATAAAGGAAGCTTTCTAATATTGTGACTTGAAATTTGGTAAGGGTCAACTGAGAGTAGGCAGGCTGCCTACCACTTGTATTGTGGTTCTCAGAGAAATTCCTTAGATATGCAGGTATCCCATTCAGAGTCTTACAGATAGTGGGTGCTTAATTAATCTTTAATAAGATACCATAGGATGTTAGATGAACAGTGTTTCTCTCCATTTCTTGCTTTTATTCTATGCGGAAAGAAACTAAGTACTATTAACTGAGGTGGGGTGATATATTTCATTAGCACATTAGGGGAAAATAAACTAGGGACATTCAATGCAATTCCACCCTTCTTGGTCTTAGGCCTGCCTATAGAGAGCAGGCACTCTTCTCTGCCCTAGCCAAGACTTACCTGGACTGCAATCTGCCTAATTCTAGGACCCTTTTGAAACTATTTGACTCTGTCCTCTAACTAAACTTTTACTATAATAAAGGCAATATTTTAGCCTCCATCTGTCTATATTTAGGAAGAGATACCATTTATTGGGAACCCCAACAGAAGACAATACATACCAACCTTTCTATTTAACAGCTCTTTTCCTTATTCTTATATATACATATTTTTTGGGCTGATAAGCAGTAGAATTATCAGAGGAAATGAACCAAGACAAAAATTCAAGTACCCTTATTACAAATCTTCTCACTCACTAGACAGAAAAACCCAAAGAGTACATATACAGTAGGTTGTCAAATCTGATGAATGAATAAGCTAACAGGGATACTTTAAATTCATCAAAATTCAAATGGCCTGTTTTAAAACTCAAACATATATCAAAAGTATTAATAAAACTGTTTGTTCTGAAACTCATTTTTAATCTAGAAACACACTTAACAAAATGTGATCCTTTTAATTTTCCATTAACTTGAAGCAAATGAAATCACAGTTGTTGGCCATATCAAATGTGATATTTGTGTGTGTCTAAAATACAAAAGTCAACTCAAATCCATAAATCTTCTGGTCTTAAAACTGACAGTTTTGGAAATAAACAATTTTTATTTTTTGCATTTCTCTACAAAATACAAAATTTCAGTATTTCATAAGTTTAAAATTAAAGTTTTTTCATGGTCCTCAGTTGTAGTAACCAGTGAACAAAATATGAACAAAGCTCTTCTACGTACCAAAGACTAGAAGCAGGTTATTCATGTCTATCTCAGGAACTTTGTGTGAACACTGTTACTCAATGCAACCTTTTAAAATAAGTACAAAAGGAACTTAAAACATAGCCTAAAAACACAGAAAATCCTTAGTCAAAACATTAAATGTTAATGGTGAATTTTTACTATTCAAAGGAGAACAAAATGACTGGGTATAGACACACAGGAGAAATTCACAAAAATTTATCCACAAATCAATTTTAATTCTCTTAGAACTAAATCCTCCTTCAATATACTCAGTAGTTTTAAGGCTTACCTTCTTCTGTTTCTACTGGCTGTTGAGACAGAATTTTGAGAAGGACTGGGTTTTTCCACACCCCTTCCTTGGTAACATGAACCAATATTTGTAGGTTATTATTCCCAAATTCCAATAATGCATCATGTGACTCCTAAAAAAAAATGACATGTCAAGAAAACAGGCTAATAAAAGCAATACAAAAAGTGGTTTTGTCTTTTCAATGTATCTGAATGTCTATGGAAGGTTCTGTATCTTGAATTTCCTAGAAACAAATAAGCAGAAGAAAAATTATCCCAAAAGCTTTGTGAAATTCTGTTGCTGGTTTTTTGGACTTTTTTTCATTTTTTTGTTTTAATGAAATTAAGGTGTTATCACCAAGTAAAGGATACCTTTAAAGTGTTCTGAATTTCCCTTAGGTAAGATTATCACAATTCAATTTACACTCTTAATTATTTAATTATTTCAAGGCCACTCACTGGACAGCTTTCTTTTAAAGAATCCTGGAGTATTCACACAGGCAACCTATTCCTTCTAATAGAAATATTACTTTAATGACACCAATTATTATGTATTTTTAAATTATTTAAATTTATCAAATGACTTTTTAAATGAGAAGTGGCTCTATATAAAATGTTATGGAAAGTCTAGGTTACTAACTCATTCTGTCTCCTTGGAAAACAAAATATAATTGCAAGAGTTTGTTCTTTAAAATGCTTATACACACAAAGGGTGAGGGCAAAGAGGTCAGAAATTTAACCTCACATAATGGTTAAGTATATGTCTCACTGTCCTCCATTACTAGTGGGAATCATTGGTGAGTCTCATACTCTAAAATTTAACCTTGTTTTCCTTTATTTCTGACTGCTGAAATTCTCAAGGAATGCAAGCTTCCATTTACAGCAATATTCCTTTTGAAAATGTAAGTTTAAAAAGTCTGCAGATCTAAGAATATAATCTTAAATTCACTTACGTTAAATTTAAGAAATGAAGTTCGTTTTTTCCCCTTAATTTTCGTATCAAAATGATAGGGGTTTACCTCTCTCTCTTCCCTACCCCAATATGCTGAGTAAGGGTTTAAGACAAAAATGACCCAGAAAGTGATTATTTCCAATTACTAGTTTACTAATAGCAATACTAAATAGTTAAATAGCAATATTTAACTAATGCTGCAATTTATCCTTTATTGTTTGACCTGCTCTCAGGCTTCTTTCTCCTTAACTCAGGGTGACAGGCATTTACTTTGCAGTGAAGATGAAGATCCCATATGAAAACTGAAGAATTTGCTGTGTCTGGTTACTATATTGGTAATATCTAACAGACCTGCCTGTATGAATATACTTTAGCAGAAAATACTATCACCCACCCATGAATATACAGCAACTAAAATGAAAAGCCACAGTTTAGATTAAAAATAAAAACAGTTTTCTATTTTTCCATCTGTTCAAAATACAGTTTATTCTGGTAAGAATGATGGATGTAAACTTTTGTTACCAATAAACATGTTTTTATTACAGCAAAGTTATTTTTCAAAAGTAACATTAAATAAGGCCTTTTAAAACTATGGTGAAATTTAAAAAATAACTTTAGAACTTAGATTTGTTTCTTTTTTAAGGTAAAAATATCTTAGCCCATATCTTGAAATCTACAATGGAGGTACACTAGCACAAGATGGTCACTCTAGCACTATTACAATAAATAGCACAGAGATTTGACCAAATAATTTGGTGCCACTACATAACAGAATCCAGGCAGTAATCAAAAAGGCAGATCTATATAAACAATCCTAGACATATGTCCATGATGAAATTATTACATTAAAAAAAGTTGCAAAAAATAAAATCTCTTTTTTTAATTAAAAAATCCATTTCAGGGTATATTTTTAATGTCCAGAGGGAAATGTCTGGAAGGGTCATATAGGCTGTAAATTGTGATGGAGAGTGTTCTACCTGTGACCTGCTTTGAGAAAACTCCTCTTTTGCCAAGTATCCTCAAAACCTTCTGCTGCCTTGTCTGCTTATCACCTAAAATAAGAAAACTACGGGGTTTTAGCTTTTAGATTTCATTAGGGAACATGTCTTACATCTACCTGTACCTCTACTGCATTTTACTGAACACATATTCAAAAATATATCCTGTCTAATAAATACTGGAAAAAGTTACACAGGTAGGGAAAAAAGCAAGTATTTTATTCAGGCATACATTCTAAGAAAACAGTGAAGAAAAAGAAGAGTACTCTCTCTGCAAAGAATACCAATATAAATGCTGGTAACAGCCTTAGTAAGAATTAGTAGATTTGCCTTTTTAGAATGTCATATGGCAGGCCTCAAAAAATAAGAGTGACCATAATCTGTGTTCTATGTATGAGAGATGATTTTTGCAGCTATATGAATATATTAGGAATTGGGACATTACAGGGATTAAAACAGGCCAAGAACATGACAAAAAATCCTCTTCTCCCCAAAGAGAAAAATGATTAATATTGTATCATTTCATTTTGGACTATACATCCGTAAAGAAATTTGCAGATAATGAGGTGTCTGTTAATCTGCAAATCTTTACTTGTGCATACATGAAACAAATCCATACCATGGAGTCTGTGTCCTTGAGGAAGCAGTTAACAAAGCAAACTCTGGGCGTAACTTAAAGCAAGCTAATTAACCTCTCTATGCCTGTCTCCCCATTTGTACCAAGATTCAAATGATTCCTACATTCTAAGGTTTTTAATTTCATTGAAACACACAAAACATGTAAAATGTAATATAGAGCAGTGTTCAGCACATAATAAGTGGTAATAAATGAATGCTAGTTATTATTGCTTACTATAGTTGTTTTTCTGTCTCTATCAGTAACAGGCAAATTAGCTTCCTGTTGCTGGCACTGCACTGCTTTTCCTCCTACCCTACTCTCTCAAAACTTGCTTTCTGATCTGCTCACCTACTAAGAAAGCTGAAAATCAAGCCAATAAGAGAACCAATGTAGCTCTCCTGTTAGTAAAATGCATGAACAGAACCTATGAGGACTATTTGGCTATTTAAGAGACTTACAATGCTTGATACAATCTCCAAAGTGTTAGAAGGCAGTTATTAGGAAAGTGAATTATGAATGATCCAAACATTGCTATCTTACAACCATACACTGTTTTACATTTTTAAATAGTTTTATTCTGTCTAAAACTTTGTTCCTAAATAATGAAAACTTTTTTGTTGATTTCTATGCTATATAAAGTCTAACAAAACCTAATGAAAGAAAAAAACAAATTTTAACACACTCCCTTCATCTGGAAGGCGTCTTTCTCCTTTCATGAACTTAATACCAATACATAATGGTCTATGTTCTAAGTTTCCAATTTTTAGTTTTCTGGGAGAAATTAACTAGGTGTCTTGGATACAGAAACCTTTTTTGAGCACAAATCAACTCACCTGTAGAGACTGAAGGAAGAGTACCCAGACTTCACATGGCAATTCATTTTCAGACACTGAAAGCAGTAACTCAAAACAACTCCTACAAAAAAGTATCTAAGTCAGTACATAGAGGTGGTTATAGTCATAATCAAGTACAGTATGACAGTGATATTGCATATGCATGTTACATTTATTTAGACTTAAATTTGTTTTTTACTCTTCAAATCTTTCTTCAACATTGTTGTATTGGTTTTTCAAATTAAAATAAGAAAAAAAGAAAGAAAAACCAGGAGCCCTTATAATTACATTGCTGCTTTACCACATTTAATAAAAGGTAATAATATAACCCCTTTAGAAATCATATTCCAAGTGGGTGTGGGGAGGGCACCCATACAGGAACCATTTTGATTTCAGAAGAAAAAAACAGAAGCTCATGTTATTGTCAATTTAACTAATAAAGTGATAAATACATGTAACCGCCATCTGCAAAGATTCCTGTCACTTGCAGAGGAAGCAGAAATAATAGCAAGGCTATTTCTTTACCACTAACAATTCAAACAAGAAAAAAAAGTTAAGTTTCTTCTTTCTAGCCTAACCATTACCCAGAAGTAGTAACAGGAAGAATTTAAAAAAGGAAATGCCTAACATTTGAATGAAGACCAATTCAAAATACCAATCAACGTATATCTCTCTAAAATTTTGCAGAATGAACTTCACCCCTTAGCATACTAGACAATATAGAAAGGAGGACTTAAGAAGAGGAATAATGGGATTATAAAACCAGGGATGTCTGTGTTCCCTAAAGGTATGCTGTTTCGAGGTTTTTGGCTTTGGAGAATAAGAAGGAAAACAGGAAAGGCCACAGAAAAGTAAAATGGACCACCCTGACTGGAAGTTATCTCATTAAACAATTTGTAAACTGAAC
This sequence comes from Manis javanica, assembly GCF_040802235.1. Lineage (NCBI taxonomy): Eukaryota > Metazoa > Chordata > Mammalia > Pholidota > Manidae > Manis > Manis javanica. The sequence goes on along the minus strand of NC_133159.1, from coordinate 30,842,034 downwards.
CAAGGGGATTTCCCTAGCTTAAAACTAAATAACTGTTGTGTTCAGTTTACAGATGAAAATTACATTAAAGGCATAATTCTGTCTGCTACTAGAAAGACAAATATTAAGACAACATCTAAATTATCATGGACCCAGGGTGGAAATCTTATACTGCACACCCTGGTAATTTCTGCTAGTAAAATTATTCTTAGTTCAGATAATACCACTAAATTGCAGAACTTCATAGTGTTTCCCCCAAAGTGTTCTTCAAAGACCACTAACTAGTTGCCAGAATATACTGTCAACTGAAATTATCTATACGGATGGGGAGAAAAATGCATCATTCTTGAATTCTAAGCCTGAGTAGGAAAAGAGACTTTAGAGGCACTTAAAGATTATGTTCCTTGGTTGGAGCTTCACTTGTACTTTATCTCCTAGGGACCTAGTATGAAGGCTCAGAACAAAGGAAGTTTTATTTAAAGGTTGACTCCAACAGTGTTTTGAATAACATGATGCCGTAGTAAAGAAAAGTCAGGCTAACATTACAACCAAAAATACTCAATTTTAAGAGTGATTTAAGTTCTTAAACTTACAGTACTAATCTGCCAAGCACTAAGAGGACATCTTCACATTCAGTAGTTAAATACGGGCGTGCACTGGCAAAGCTTTGGATGGCAAGTCGATATACCTCCAGAAGATACACAATATGTTCTGATGCATTCTTGTTGCTTGCATATTGCAATAAGGTCTAAAAAACAAAATTAAAGTTAAATTATTTTAAAAAATTAAAACAAGTCAGATTATCCTTGTTCTCAAATGCACCCTCCCTTCTCTTTTTCTAAAAGATGCATACATCTTCTATTTATTTGCCTTTTAGGCTCTGGTTTGTTTAAAGGGTTCTATTTTCATCTATTAATTGTTCCTATTGAGTTAAAGAAAAGCCAGAACTGCTCTTTTGACATGAGAATAAAGCTAAGAGTAGAGACATAAAATGCCTATACCTGTTCTTACTAGAGGTCTGGATTTACCATTTCTGCAATTCAATAATAAGTTTTGTTAATACATTAAGTTGAACACCAAACATGTGTCAAGCACTGGGTATACAAGAATAAGATTATGATCCCTGCCTTCTATAAGAAGAGATTTATTCCTAAGTATGGCCCTCAGTTATAGAGCTCTATAAAATCCATTTTTTCCTACACACAAAGAATTAATTAGGCTTAACTTACACTAACGAATTTATAAAAAGTTGATGTTATATTTTTATCTTTAATGGAAGTTTTATTTTAAAAAATTAACACATAGGCTAAATGAGTTTACTTGTTTACAATGGAAGACAGTCATATTACTGTCCATGGTACCCTGTTCCCCATTAACTACGACTATCTAAGAGGGTATCTGGTGAGTAAGAAATCTAAATCAAAGAAAAAAGGAACCAAAATAAAGCCTGATCAATTACATGTATTCAACACTAAGAATTTGTTCAAGTAATGATGGAAAGCTGGCTTATAGTTCTCTCTGGATAGTGAGAAATCAGTGCCTAATTCTTGTTAGGGAACTCTCAAGGTTCCACAGAAGTGCTCTCTTTTCTATTAATATATCTCTTTTTCTAACAACTGATTAGATTTTGCTTATGCTTAACCTACCTGGTTAGGTTAACACCTGAGTTATGCATATGCAGAAGAGAAGTTTTTTCCCCAAGACTACACATTCTGACTAGGTATTAGTACTAGTTCCTAATACTCTTTGTTGGTACTACTTTTATAGGAAAGTCTTATTTTCGCACAGTACTTTTATCTGGAATGAATTACATATAATTTGAAACATTACCCCCAGAATAATCTTTTCAAAGATTCCTAACTTTCTGTCTTCACTTTGATTTTCCTGCATAAGGAACTACAAATAGCTGTGGTAGCGCTGCAGGATTCCACTGAACTTTCTGCAGCTTTTATTTTTTCCTGCAGTTTCCAAACTAACAGTCACTATTATCAGTTCTGATAGTTAAGAACTTAATGGTCTTGACTACTTAAAAAAAAAAAAAAAACCTTCTGAGAAAATATATCACCATATACAGTAAAAGCTCTCTTAACGAACACATTGGATTATCTGATCTTTGCATATCTGAATGATCAAGCTTATTAAGCTAAGTATCTTGCTGCTTCATCAGAGTCACTTTTAGAGAAATGGGTTCCCTTTATATTTTCAGAAGAGCATTGTGTCCTGATATAATCAAATCCAAACTTTAATATGAAAAAATTGAGTAATAAGAGGGTCATAAAACTGACCCCACAACAATCCTTACCCCATCTAAATGAGAGAAGGAATACAGAATATGTGCTTATTTGTTACATAAATAAGACTTCACATAATCGCTCTTAAGTAAAATTATTAAAATCTATATTAAAAATTCTGTTTTAGGTCAGCAAATTACTTACTGTCCATATAAGTTAAAAACCAAAGAGCTTTACAAATTTATATTCAGTACCAGATTTTATGCTCCCTGAGGTCAGATTATTATGTGTTAGCAATCTTTATAGGCCACATACTTCTTCACCCACCTCTACTGGCAAAGGACATTCTCAAGTCTCACTAAATGTTTACTGAATACACCATTTTATTACTTTGACAAATAACCTATTGGTAGCCTACTCTGCATACCGTGTTGGCTGCTGGGGGAAAAGAAATGGGGGCTAATCTGGAACTTTCAGAATGTGTCAACACAACACGAAGAGTTGAAACCACACATGCAAATTAATCAACTGCTGGCTAAAGTATGCAAAGAGAAGGGCAGACAGCATACAGATGAGTCTTTCCAGTCTACCTTCCCACTTAAAATGCGCCGGCCACCAATCTACTATCTTCTGACACATACATTCTATTAAGACTTCCACAAGTTTCACGATTCCAAAGATTCAATACCCCATAGGTATCTACTTACAGTTTGCTATGTACTGATTTATATTCTTTTTTCTATTCCTAAATCTTACCCCCTCATGTATGAATCTAATTAAATAGTAAGGTCTTGTTAACACAACCACTATGGACATACTCTAGGCATTTATAGCCCTGGAACAATCTCCTTCATTATCACCTTTTTTAAAAATGCAAGATTAATTCTTGGACACATCCCCTCAGGCAAGGGAAACAGAATAAAAAATGTATAAGTAGAACTATATCAAACTAACAGGCTTCTGTACAGCAAAGGACACCATCAGCAGAACAAAAAGGCAAGCCACAGTATGGGAGAATATATTCATAAAACTCACCTGATAAAGGGTTAACACCCAAAATATGTAAGAACTCACCTGCCTCAACACCCAAAAAACAAATAATCCAATTAAAAAATAGGTGGAGGACCTGAATAGACACTTCTCCAAAGAGGAAATATAAATGGCCAACAGGCACATGAAAAGATGCTCCACACTGGTAAATTAGGGAAATGCAAATTAAAACTATAATAAGATATCACCTCACACCAGTTAGGATAGCCACTATCCAAAAGACAAGAAATAACAAATGCTGGCGAGGATGCAGAGAAATGGGGACCCTCCTCCACTGTTGGTAGGAATGTATACTGGCACAAGCACTGTGCAAAGCAATATAGAGGTTCCTCAAAAAACTAAATATAGAAATACCACATGACCCAGTAATTCCATGCCTAGGAATTTACCCAAAGAAAACAAGATCCCTGATTTGAAAAGATGTATGCACCCCTTTGTTTACTGCTGCACTATTCACAACAGCTAAGATATGCAAGCAACCTAAGTGTCCATCAACAGATGAATGGATAAAGATGTGGTACACATACACAATGGAATTATTATTCAGCCATAAAAATAAAAGAAATCCTGCTATTTGCAACAACGTGGATGGATCTAGAGGGTATTATGCTCAGGGAAATAAGCCAGGTGGAGAAAGACAAATACCATATGATTTCACTTATTTGTGAAGTATAAAAAAACAAAGCAAAATGAGAAGGAACAAAATAGCAGTAGACTCATCAACACCAAGAAGGGACTACTGGTTACCAAGTGGGAGGAATTGGGGTTGGGGATGGGGAGTGTGAAGGGAATAAAGGGGCACAATAATTCACAATCACAAATGGTCAAGGGGATGGTAGTACAGTGTGGAGAATACATTTAATAATTCTGTAACATCTACTATGTTGATAGATAGTAACTGCACTAGAGGGGGCGAGGATTTAGTAATATGGGCAACTGTTGAACGAGTGTGTTGTATATTTGAAACCAACATAAGATTGTATCTCAATGATACTTAAAAAAAAACCAATAGATGTATGTAGCTGTATTCCTATTATGTTAATGCATGCACGCAATTTAATTAGTAATTTAAAACCTATACATGCTTATGTTACACTACAAGAAGATATGTCAAAGAAATAATCAATCTTCAAAAAAAATAAAAATAAAAAACAAAAAACCAATAGATGAAGCCAAATGAATTAAAGCCATCCAAATAACATTTTTTGTTTGTTTGTTTGTCTGGGTTTTTTTTTATTTTGGTATCATTAATCTACAATTACATGAGGAACATTATGTTTACTAGGCTCCCCCCTTCACCAAGTCCCCCCACAAACCCCATTACAGTCACTGTCCATCAGCGTAAGATGCTGTAGAATCACTACCTGTCTTCTCTGTATTGCCAAATAACATTTTAAATACCTCATATAAACAAAATTCCATCAGAAGCAGTAAAGAAAAATGGAGGTCTCTTATTTTTCTTTAGAAATTAAAATTTTAGACAAATTTAAATATTAGACAATAAAACTGAAAAAGGGGCAATAAATGATAAAGATGACTCCTCAAGGTCACTGGCATTCCACAGAAACCAAATTAACGGCCTCTTCTGTTTCAGTAAACTCGTTTATTCCACAAGTGCCTACTATATGGCAATACTGTACAGGCTACTGGGGATGCAGACTTTATTTCTGCCCTTAAAGAGCTAAGAATATTGAGAGGCCAGATTATTGATTTATATAATAACATATAATTAGCCCAATTAGGCACCATCTTTAATGATTTTAAACATTCTTACTGGGGAGCTCTCATTCACATTCCATGCAGATTACCTCTCAATTCCTTGACGTAATACCTCAACTGCCTGTAAGACATTTCTATCTGAACGTCCTATTCAAATCACAAACTCAGCAAGTCGAAAACAGACTCCTTCCCCAGCAAATATACTCTTCCTCTTATGTTCCATGCCTCTTTTGAGGAGGGCTAAATAAAAACAATTTTTAAAACCACCACACCAAAGTTTGTTGATTCAACCTCAGAAATATCTTTGTCTCCTGTCCCTATGCTTGATTCCTGTGGCCAGTGACTTGGACCAAGCCCCCCAAATCCCTCACTTGTACTGCTACAATAGTTTACTTCCCTAGGATAAACACTCTCTAGTTAAGTATGTGTGTTACAATCATGATATTTGTACGTGAAAAAAAATCAATGCACAGGAAAAAAAAAAGATTAGAAGGAATGCAACTAAAATGCTAATGTGGTTAGCACTAGGATAGTAGTAGAATTATCAACTTTTTGACCTCTTTGAATTTCCCTGAACTTTCCAAATTTTCTTTTAATGTAATAATGCATTTACAGCGGTGATAAAACATCTCCCTTCATCCTGATTCTATCTACATTCCTCACTATGATTTCAAAGAGGGTGGCAGCATCCTGACTATAATCTCAAATTCATCAAGAATTTCCTTCAGGATGGTCATGTTTTATGCAGGGATGCATTACAATTTAAAACTCAAATGGTTCAAGACTAATTTTCCAAATGAAATAACCACAGGTAATATTTTTGAGCACATAGTATGGGCTAAGCATTTTCCTAAAAGCTTTATATGCTATTAACACACCTCACAACAACCATGTGAGCTAGGTGATTTATCATCAACCCATTTTAAAAATGGTAAAACAAAGGCACAAAGAGATTAAGTTATTTGCCCAATAGGTAAGTATTGGATTCAGGATGTGGACTAGCATCATCTGGCTGTAGAGCTCATACTTAATAACTTTGCTTCGTGGCTTTCCAGAATGCACAATTTTACAGCTATTGTAAGTGTGCTTTTAAGTTTTGCTTTTTTCCCCTAAGCATTATCTTTGATATTTTTCAATAATTAGTATCATGGTCATCACTTGGCCTTCCTCCTAAAGAGTTTTACAACATCTAATTCCATTTAAAGTGACTGCTTCTAAAGAAACGGTGATGACTGACACCTTGAACTTTAGAATGCTGGTGGTTCATAAATAAATGACAAAAGGTACCTGGTATTTAATGTTAAAGCTACACATCCTATAGCAACAGGAGATTTTGTCACTTTTAATTGAGAAGGATTTGCATTATTTCAAATTTTGCACATAAAATGAGAAAACTTACTGGTTTTAATTTTGCAATATGTAAAATTCCCAGAAGTAAATAAATTCCAGTGAAATATGATTTCACTATGACAGACTTCCAGCAGAGAGTAGCACTCGAACTGGATTTCTGAAATATGGGTCAAGCTTGAAAATGCAGGAGAACAGGAGGACTCCTCCAATTAGAAATCAACTTGAAAAAAGTAAAAAAGACGACTAGAAGAGATAGGGGCAAGTGGTGATGAGACTTAACATGAGTCAATGAGAAAGCACCAGAGGTTTCCCATGAAGAGACTAAGCTGAGTGTGAGATGAAATGGAATGGGCAGAGAACAGCTGGCTGTTTACATTGAGAAAGTGGCTTCAGTAAATTGAAACCTCAAGTCTTTTACATATGTTGCTATTTGCCCCACCTCACTTTTTCATATTGGTTACAGGTGTTTTTTTAAAACCAGCTATATAACTTACCTATTACTCTAGCTATCTATTCATCCATCCAGATTAAATTTCATTGGATCCAGTCCATCATCCCAAGCCTACCAAGATTAATTTTAGATACTGATTCTGTCATGGGATTTAACTATGCTTTCTTGCTTTATTTCATTCTCAATTTTTAAAATATCTTCTGTTGTGTCATAAAGTATCATTTATTGTTTTAAAATAGAGATAGATGGAGTAAAAATAAAAATGTCAATAATCACCACTACTATGACCCAGAAATAGACTACTGTTAACAGATATTAATTTTAAGGGGTTTTAATGCCTAAATAGAAGGACTTTAATAGGATTATATTACACATTGTTTTGTAAATTCAACATCAGTATTTTCATAGCTGTATTGCTTTATGTGTGTTTATTTATTTATTATGTATTTAGAATAATTTATCACCACATTTTATTACCCAATTCTCTATTTCGAGACATTATGGTTTCTAACTTTTTTTAGAGCACCCCTCTATCTAATTTTTTCCATGTATCTGTGACAATTTTCTTACGATCATACCCTAAAGACAGAACTGCTGGGTCAAAGGATGCTTAATTTTTAAGGCATTTCATATCACCTAATTTTGCTCCAGAAACTCTGTTTCAATTTACATTCCTATTATTAGTGAATATAATGACAGACTGAGGAGCTGTCACAATGATTGCATATTATCATCTAAATACAATTTTTGGAGAGTCAGCTGAGTAGAGGAAATACAACATTTTGCTTATTCAACTTGCAATCCTTTTCTTACCATTGTGGTTGATTATATTTATGATATAATCTTATATGGTTAGCTTCATGTGAGTTATCAATACAGTAAGGAAGAGAGCTTGAATTAGAATATCATCAACAGTTAACTTTAATCTTCAAAAAAAATCAAAGAGTAGCAAACACTTTCTAACTCTATGAAGCCAGCATTACGCTGAAACCAATGGCAGAGGCTACAAGTAAAAACCTCAAACCAATATACCTTAGGAACACTAATACAGAAATCATCAACAAATACTAAAAAATTGAATTTAATGACATATTAAGAAAGACTATACACCATGATCAAGTGGGATTTATTCCTGGAATGCTAGGATGGCGCAGCATATGAAAATCAATTAGTGTAATACACCACATTAACAGAATGAAGGGAAAAAAACCTCACATGATCACCTCAACTGATACAGAAAGAGCGTCTGAAAAGTCCAACAACCTTTCATGATAAAAAAAAAAAAAAAAAACACCCAACAAACCAGGAAGAGAAAAAAATCTACCTCAACATAACATAGACCACAGATGAAAAACCGATAGCTAACATTCTATTCAATGGTGAAAGACTGAAAGCTTTCCCTTTAAGATTAGGGAGAAGGATGTCAACTTTCACCACTTTTATTCAACACAGTACTGGAAGTCCCAGCTGGAGCAATTAGGCAGGAAAATTAAGTAAAAGGCATCCAAACTGGAAAAAAAGCAAAAATATTACTGTTGGCAGATAACATGATATTTTTTTTTGGTTTCATTACTCTACAATTACATGAGGAACATTATGTTTACTACACTCCCCCCATCACCAAGTTCCCCCAAATGTCCCATTGCAGTCATTGTCCATCAGCATAGTAAGATGTTGTAGAATCATTACTTGTCTTCTCTGTGTTGTACAGCCCTCCCCGTGCCCCCACACACATTATACTAATACCATGCTAATCGTAATGCCTCCTTTCTTTTCCCCCACCTTATCCCTCCCTTCCCACCCAGCCTCCCCAGTCCTTTTCCCTTGGGTGGGTAACTGTTAGTCCATTCTTGGGTTCTGTGAGTCTTCTGGTGTTTTGCTCCTTCAGTTTTTCCTTTGTTCTTATACTCCACAGATGAGTGAAATCATTTGATACTTGTCTTTCTCTGCCTGGCTTATTTCACTGAGCATAATACCCTCTAGCTCCATCCATCCATGTTGTTGCAAATGGTGGGATTTGTTTTCTTCTTATGGCTGAATAATATTCCATTGTGTGTATGTACCACACCTTCTTTATCCATTCATCTACTGATGGACACTTAGGTTGCTTCCATTTCCTGGCTATTGTGAATAGTGCTGCGATAAACATAGGGGTACATCTGTCTTTTTCAAACTGGGCTGCTGCATTCTTAGGGTAAATTCCTAGAAGTGGAATTCCTGGGTCAAATGATATTTCTATTTTGAGTTTATTGAGGAACCTCCATACTGCTATCCACAATGGTACAACTAGTTTACATTCCCACCAGCAGTGTAGAAGGGTTCCCCTTTCTCCACATCCTCGCCAACATTTGTTGTTGTTTGTCTTTTGGATGGTGGCAATCCTTACTGGTATGAGGTAATATCTCATTGTGATTTTAATTTGCATTTCTCTGATGATTAGTGATGTGGAGCATCTTTTCATGTGTCTGTTGGCCATCTGAATTTCTTCTTTGGAGAACTGTCTGTTCAACTCCTCTGACCATTTTTTAATTGGATTGTTTGCTTTTTCTTTGTTGAGGTGCATGAGCTCTATATATTTTGGATGTCAACCCTTTATCAGATCTGTCATTTATGAATATATTCTCCCATACTGTAGAATGCCTTTTTGTTCTATTGATGGTGTCCTTTGCTGTACAGAAGCTTTTCAGTTTGATGTAGTCCCACTTGTTCATTTTTGCGTTTGTTTCCCTTGACCAGGGAGATATGTTTATAAAGAAGTCACTCATGTTTATGTCCAAGAGATTTTTGCCTATGTTTTTTTCTAAGAGTTTTATGGTTTCATGACTCACATTCAGGTCTTTGATCCATTTTGAGTTTACTTTTGTGTATGGGGTTAGACAATGATCCAGTTTCATTCTCTTACATGTAGCTGTCCAGTTTTGCCAACACCAGTTGCTGAAGAAGCTGTCATTTCCCCATTGGATGTCCATGGCTCCTTTATCATATATTAATTGACCATATATGTTTGGGTTAATAACTGAACTCTCTGTTCCACTAGTCTATGGGTCTGTTCTTGTGCCACTACCAAATTGTCTTGATTACTGTGGCTTTGCAAGTAGAGCTTGAAGTTGGGAAGCGAGATCCCCCCTGCTTTGTTCTTCCTTCTCAGGATTGCTTTGGCTATTCGGGGTCTTTTGTGGTTCCATATGAACTTTAAAACTATTTGTTCCAGTTTGTTGAAGAATGCTGTTGGTATTTTGATAAGCATTGCATTGAATCTGTAGATTGCTATACGCAGGATGGCCATTTGGACAATATTAATTCTTCCTAGCCAAGAGCATAGGATGAGTTTCCATTTGTTAGTGTCCTCTTTAATTTCTCTTAAGAGTGTCTTGTAGTTTTCAGTGTATAGGTCCTTTCACTTCCTTGGTTAGGTTTATTCCTAGGTATTTTATTCTTTTTGATGCAATTGTGAATGGAATTGTTTTCCTGATTTCTCTTTCTGGACATGATTTTATATGTAGAAAATGCTAAAGGTTCCACACACAAAAAAACTATTTGAATAAACAAATTCAGCAAGGTTGTAGGTTACAAAATCAACACACACAGAAAAAGTTGTGTTTTTATACAGTATCAATGAACAATCTGAAAAGGGAGTCAACTATACACTTACAATAGCATTGAAAACATAGCTAGAAATAAACCTAACCAAGGAAATGAAAGGCTTGCATACCAGAAACTACAAAACCTTGCTAAAAGAAATTAGAGAAGACAAAAATAAACGAAAAGACAAGGAAATGTTCATGGACTAGAAGACTTCCTATTGTTAAGACGTTAATTCTACCTAAAACAATCTACATGAGATTCAGTTCAATCCCTATCAAGGTCCCAATGACTTTTTTTGCAGAAATGGAAAATCCACCCTAAATTGGTATGCAATATTTAGGGAACCTCAATTGTCAAAGAATCTTGAAAAAGAACAAAATTGTAGTTCTCATTTCCTGATTTCACAATGTATTACAAAGCTATAGTGATCAAACATTGTATACTGGCATAAAGGCAGACATATAGCCCAACAGGATAAGAAAGCTCAGAAATAAGCCCTCAAAAACATGGTCAAACAATTTTCCACAACGGTGCCAAGACCATTCAGTGGACGAATGGACAGTCTTTTCAACAATGGTATTGGGAAAATTGGATATCTACATGTAAAAGAATGAATTAGACACAACACCATACACAAAAATCAACTCAAAATATATCTAAGAGCTAAAATCATAAAACTCTTAGTGGAAAACATAGGGGGAATGCCTCATGACATTGGATTTCCAATGACTTCTTGGATACAATACCAAGCACAGGTAACAAAAGTAAAAATAGGTAAACTGGACTATGTCAAAATGTAAAACTTTTGTACACCAAAAAACACTATCAATATGGTAAAAAGGCAATCCACAGAACAAGAGAATATATTTGCAAATTATGTTAAAAGAATTAATAATTAGAGTATATAGAGAAGCCTTAAAACTCAACAACCAAAAAAAACCCCAAATGACCCAATTAAAAATGGGCAAAGGACTTGAAAAAACTGTTCTCCAAAGAAGATACGCAAATGGCCAAGAAGCACATGAAAAGCACATGATCCAGTAGGAAATGCAAATCAAAATCACAATGTGACACCGCACCCACTAGAATGGCTATTACTAACAAACACAGAAAATAACAAGTGTTGACAAGGATGAGGAAAATGTACAACCCCTGTGCATTGCTCATGGGATTGTAAACTGGTACAGCCACTGTGGAAAATGGTACAGTAAGTGGTTCCTCTAAAAATTAAACAGAATTACCATATGACCCAGTAATTCCACTTCTGGATATATACCCAAAAGAATTGAAAGCAGGGACTTGAAGAGTTATTTGTACCCAGGCTCACAGCAGCATTGATTACAACGGCAAAAAGGAAGAAGCAATACAAGAATCCATCAATGGATGGATAAACAAGTTGTACTACATACACAGAATGGAGTATTATTCAGCCTTTAAAAGACAGGAAATTTGACACATATGACAACTTGAATGAACTGTAGAGCCATTACACCAAGTGAAATAAGCAAATCACAAAGAGACAAATACTGTATATTCCCACGCATATGTGGAACCTCATATAATGTACCACAGTTATGTTCACAGAGACAGAAAGTAGAATAGTGGTTGCCAGAGAATGGGGAGAAGAAGGAATGGGAAATATTTCAGTTTAGGAAGATGAAAAACACTCTGGAGATGAACGGTAGTGATAGCTGCATAACAATGGAATATATGCAGTGCCCCTGAACTGTATACTTAAAAATTGTTAAAATGGTAAATTTTATATTATGCATACTTTCCCACAAGAAAAAAAGTTAACATTATGCATGGAGACTTTAGATTAACAATTTTTAAGAAACAGAAGTGGGAGAGCATGCAACAGAAAGACCATGGAATGAGATGAGGATAAATTCAAATATCTCCCATTTCTGCTTTAGTGAGCCACTATTATTACTAAAAGTAATTATTACTATTGATCAGAATACTTCTTAAGACTGGAGATTTTAAGATCCAAGCTTTAACACACTAGGGAGAAGAATTACAGTGCTGAGGCAGCTGTGTAATAGAGTGAAATAACATGCCTTTTGGCTATGGATTCAAACCTCTACTCCATCATTTGCCAGCTAACTTCTCTGGGTCTTGATTTTTTTTAATCAATCAGCTGAAACTGAATACTCATTTTGCATTAGAAATTGCAGTATAGCTTTAAAAAAAAACTGTGATAAAAAAACAAAACTTATCTTAAACATTTTTTTAAAAAAGAGTACAGTTTTGTGACAGTAAGTATATTTACATTGTTTGCTACCATCACCAACATCCACCCACAGAACTCTTTTCATCTTGCAAAAGTGAAACTGAACCCATTAAAGAGTTACTCCCCATTTATCCCCCTCTCCAGCCTCTGGCAACCACCATTCTACATCCTGTCTCCATGTACAATATAGCTTTCATGATTTCATATTTTGTTTGAAAAATTAGCACAAGAGTATTGTAATGGCTTCAGCAAAGACAAATAAATCAAGGGAACAGAACAGAGTCCAGAAAAAGACCCACATACATATGGCTAATTGACTTTCAACAAGGTACAAAGACAATTTCTCAATTAAAAGAGAAAAGGCTTTTCATCAGGTGATGCAGAAATAGATTTTAGTATTTTTTAAAAGAATTTTCAACTATTCCTCACATAATATGTAAAAATTAACTCAAAATGGATCACAGATGTAAATGTAAAGCTGAATACAGCAAAATTTTTATAGAAGAACACAGGAAAAACTCTGTGGTCTTGGGTTAGGCAGATTTCTTAGACATAACATGAAAAACATAATCCATTAAAGAAAAGCTGATAAAATGAACTTTACCCAAATTAAGAACTTGTGTTCTTCAAAAGACACTGTTAAAGAATAAAAAGACAAGTCACAGCCTAAGAGAACATCTTTCAAAGAATATATTTGTTTCTATTTCCCCTGATCTCATCAACTCTGTGGCTACAGAAGGGAGCAACTTTTTAGAAATTAACCATGGCTTGATTCCTTTTGTACCCACCAGTAATGTATGACTTTTCTTTCCTGTCAATGACTTACCCAGTTTTGCCTGCAAGTTCTTGACGGTATCTTACATGAGTTCACCCACAGTTCTGTCCAGAATGGGTGGCACCTACTGTGTTCTGCCTTGGTTCATCCTTGTAACCTGTTCCCCATAAGTTGGTAGAGAACACTTCAGGCTTTCCCCATGCTCACATCATCACAGTGGAAAATGTGTCATGGCCAAGGGTATTCCCTCTAGAGAATCCCAAGTGAACCAGAGGCAGAATGTGTGTAACTCAGAAGTTATAAAAATCACCACTCCCATTCTGTCCATACTTTGTCACCTAAGCCTCAACATTAAAAAAAAAAAGAATACAGTTGATAAAGGAAGGATCCATAAACACACATACCCTTCTCAAAGCTCAACAAATAGAAGACAATTCAGTGTTTTTAAAAGGGTGAAAGATTTGGAAAGATGCTTCACCAAAAAAGATACAAGGATGGCAAATAACCACACAGAAAGATACTCACCATAAGTCATAAGGGAAATGCAAATTAGAACCACAAAGAGCTACCACTAATTTTAGAATGGTTAAAATTAAAAGACTGGTCACACCAAGTGCTGATGAGGGGATGGAAAAGTAGAACTCTCAGACAAAATTTACCATCTTAACCATTTTTAAGAGCACAGTTGGTGGTATGTAAAATGATACAACTACTGAAAAATCTGTCATGTGACCCAGCCTAAGTATTTATCCAGGAGAAAGAGAAAGCATTTGTTCAGAGACTCATACACAAATGTTATAGCAGTTTTACTTGTAATAGCCAAAAACTAGAAACAAGTCAATGTCTATCAATAGTTGAATGAACAAATCATGATATAGCAAATAATGAATACTCAGCAATAAAAGGAATTAACTATTAATACACACAACATGAATAAATTTCTCATTACACTGAGTGAAAAAAGTCAAAGAGACTATATAACTTTACATATATAAAATTCTTTAAAATGCCATCTTATCTATAGAGACAGAAAGCAGATCAAAAGTTGAATGAGGATTGAAGAATGTGTAGGGGAAGAAGATAAAAAAGAGGAAATACAATGGGTTCAGAAGTCTCTTGAATGGTGGATGTATTCACTGATTACGGTGAGAATTTCATGGGTATACAGTTATGTCAAAGCTTATCAAATTGTACATTTTAAATATGAACAGTATATTGTATGTCAATTAATACCTCCAACAAATCTGTTTTTAGAGACAAATGGGCCACAGAATGCACAAAATCATAAAATGAATTTAAATAAATTTTAAGTTTCAATTGTCAGATTTATAATTTTAAGTGCAATAAAATGTACAACTTCTGTGCATTAAAGGTAATATGAAAAGTGAAAAGATAAACTGGACAAAAGGTAATTTCAAAATACTTGACCAAAACAGGATTCATGTCTAACTGAAAAATGAGCAGAAAAATAAGAAGAGGCAATTCACAGAAGAAATCTGAATAGCAATATAACTAAAAAGATAAACAACTCACAAGTAAACATGAAAAAAAAATTAAATGCACAATGAGATAACATAGTCCACCCACCAGAATGGCTAGAATTAAACTGACTATACTGAGTATTGGCATATATGTGGGGCAATGTTAACTTTCATACACTGATAACGGGCATAAACTGCTGCAAATACTTTGGAGAATAACTCAATAGTGTCTATTATAGTTGAAGATAAGCCTATATAAGAACCTAGCAACTCCACTGTAAGCACATACCCTAAAGAAATTCTTGCACCACGTATTGTTATACTTGAAAAATGTCCACCCCAGCAGTTAATGTAAATGCCTCTACATCAATAAAAGAATGGATAAATGAACTGTGATATTCTTAATAATAAAATACTATACACACCAGCACAAAATGAACATACCAAAGCTATACATGCCTATATGAAGCTTAGAAACAAGCTGAATTTTAAGACCTTCAGAAGGATACATACAGTATACCATTTAGGTAACTGAAAAACATAAAAAATACTACTACACACTGTATTAAAATGCACAAAGTAAAGAGATGCAGGGGAATGATTAAATACTAAAATCAGGGCAGTCGTGAGAGGTAGATGGTATCTGTGAAAGGGTACTCAGGTAGCTTCAAACTTTATTTCGTAGGTTGTGTTCACTTTACAATGCTTTTTACTACTTTGAACATTAGAGATACTTTTTTTTTTTAAATTAACATGCCCCTCAAAGTTCTGGGCAAAATTCATTTTCAACCTTGATTCCCATACCCTGCCTGACACAATCAAAAGAGAGGCGAGACCCCCAGGAAGAAACAGAATATCTGAATAGACCCATTACCAGTAAGGAAATTGAATTGGTAATCAAGAAACTACCTAAGAATAAAACTCCTAGACCAGATGGTTTCACTGATGAATTTTATCAAACATTTAGTGAAGACCTAATACCCATCCTCCAAAAACTTTTCTAAAAAGTAGAAGAGGAGGAAATACTCACTCCCAAACTCATTCTAGGAGACCAGCATCACTCTAATACCAAAACCGGGCAAAGACACCACAAAAAAAGAAAATCACAGACCAATATCCCTGATGAACATAGATGCAAAAATCTCAACAAAATTTTAGCAAATTGAATTCAAGAATACATCAAAAAGGTCATCCATCATTATCAAGTAGGATTTATTCCAGGGATGCAAGGATGGTACAACATTCGAAAATCCATCATCATCATCCACTACATCAACAAAAAGAACAACAAAAACCACATTATCATCTCCAATAGATGCTGAAAAAGCATTCGACAAAATTCAACAGCCATTCAGGATAAAAACTCTCAACAAAATGGGTATAAAGGGCAAGTACCTCAACATAATAAAGGCCATATATGACAAACACACAGCCAACATTATACTTAACAGCAAGAAGCTGAAAACTTTTGCTTTAAGATCAGGAACAAGACAAGAATGCCCACTCTCCCCACTTTTATTCAACAAAGTACTGGAGGTTCTAGACACGGCAATCAGACAACACAAAGGAATAAAAGGCGTCCAAATTGGCAAGGAAGAAGTTTAACTGTCCCTGTTTGCAGATAACATGATATTGTACATAAAAAAAACCCTTAAGAATCCACTACAAAACTACTAGAACTAATACCTGAACTCAGCAAAGTTGCAGGATACAAAATTAAAACACAGAAATCTGTTGCATTTCTATACACAAACGATGAACTAGCAGAAAGTGAAATCAGGAAAACAATTCAATTCACAACTGCATCAAAAAGAATAAAATACCTACGAATAAACTTAACCAAGGAAGTGAAAGACCTATAGTGTGAAAACTACAAGACACTCTCATGAGAGAAATGAAAGAAGATACCAATAAATGGAAACACATCCTGTGCTCATGGATAGGAAGAATTAATTGCCAAATGGCCATCCTGCCTAAAGCAATCTACAGATTCAATACAATCCCTATCAAAATACCAACAGCATTCTTCAACAAACTAGAGAAAGTAGTTCTAAAACTCATACGGAACCACAAAAGTTCTCAAATAGCCAAAGCAATCCTGAGAAGGAAATAAAGCAGTGGGGATTATACTCCCCGACTTCAAGCTCTACTACAAAGCCACAATAATTAGGACAATTTGGTACTGGCACAAGAACAAATTCATAGACCAATGGAACAGACTAGAGAGTCCACATATAAACCCAAGCATATATGGTCAATTAATATATGACAAAGGAGCTATGGATATACAATGGGGAAATGACAGCCTCTTTAACAGTTGGTGTTGGCAAAACTGGACAGCTACATGTAAGAGAATGAAACTGGATTATTGTCTAACCTCAAACACAAAAGTAAACTTAAAATGGATCAAAGATCTGATCATAGAAGAAAACAAAGGCAAAAATCTCTTGAATATAAACATGAGCAACTTTTTCCTGAATGCATCTCCTCGGGCAAGGGGAACAAAATAAAAAATGAACAAATGGGACTACATCATGCTAAAGAGCTTCTGTACAGCAAAGGACATCATCAGCAGAACAAAAAGGCATCCTACAGTATGGGAGAATATATTTGTAAATGACATATCCAACAAGGGGTTAGCATCCAAAATATATAAAGAACTCACACGCCTCAACACCCAAAGAGCAAATAACCCAATTAAAAAATGGGCAGAGGAGCTAAACAGAAAGAAGAGATTCAGATGGCCAATAGACACATGAAAAGATGCTCCACATCACTAATTATCAGGGAAATGCATATTAAAACCACAATGAGGTATCACCTCACACGAGTTAGGATGGCCAACACAGAAAAGAGTTCCTACAACAAATGCTGGCGAGGATGTGGAAAAAGGGGGACCCTCCTACATTGTTGGTGGGAATGTAAACTAGTTCAACCATTGTGGAAAGCAGTATGGAGGTTCCTCAAAAACTCAAAATAGAAATACCATTTGACCCAGGAATTTCACTCCTAGGAATTTACCCTAAGAATGCAGGATTCCAGTTTCAAAAAGACATATGCACCCCTACGTTTATCGCAGCACTATTTACAATAGCTAAGACATGGAAGCAACCTAAGTGTCCAACAGTAGATGAATGGATAAAGAAGATGCGGTACATATACACAACAGAATATTATTCAGCCATAAGAAGAAAATAAATCCTACCATTTGCAACAATATGGACGGAGCTAGAGGGTATTATGATCAGTGAAATAAGCCAGGCAGAGAAAGACAAGTACCAAATGATTTCACTCATCTGTGGAGCAGAAGAACAAGGCAAAAACTGAAGGAACAAAACAGCAGCAGACTCACAGAACCCAAGAATGGACTAACAGTTGTCAAAGGGAAAGGGACTGGGGAGGATGGGTGGGAAGGGAGGGATAAGGGGAATAAGGGGCATTACGATTAGCATGCATAACATAGGTGACAGAGCACAGAGAAGACAAATAGTGACTCAATAGCATCTTATTATGCTGATGGATAGTGACTGTAATGGGGTTTGTAGTGGGGACTTGAGAATGGGGGGAATCTAGTAACCAGTGTTGCTCATGTGATTGTATATTAATGATAACAAGAGAAAAAAAGAGAAAGAAAATGAGAATCCTCTCTGGACAAAGATAACAAGATAGGCATAAAAAAAACAGAGAGGCGGGACCTCTGTGAAGAGTATCCCCCACACCCAAAACAAGGGAGTAAAACAAGAAAAAGACACTAGGTCCAGGAATCAGAGGATCTAACAGGGCAGAAACAAAGGAGGTACTGAAGCAAGTGCTGATGAAATGAAAATTAATTTACAAGGGTAACATGTAAGTAACAAACTGTATAAACACACAAGCAACATAATGCAAATGTCCCACCAATTTTTCAGAAAGGCAACATACAATAACTTTAATAACAAGTCTTTCAAAACATTTTCTATACCTCATGCTTTATAAAATAGGATAAGTTTTTTTAACAACAGATCTTAGACATCCTTTCAAAGCAGTACATATAGCACTACCTTTCTGCTTGTTAAAATTTCATTTGAAAAAATACTCAAATACATTAGTACTATTCACACATCATCCCACTACTTTGTAATTTGTATGCAATAAACAAGTGAAAAATCACACCTGTACTCCATTTAATTCCACTCCAACACCTGACCCCCAAACTACCCCTAGGAACAATTTGGTATATATGCCTTACACACATTAACAAAAATTTCTGATTTTTTGTAATAATCTCCTATGCTCAAATGTTTTATGGCTGTAGAACATTCAAAGAGTACTTATTTTTGGCATTTCCAAACCTAATGTGTCTTTTAGAAGCCTGCAACCAGTCTAAGACGATTCCTGGCACCTCTGGACTCCCTTAAATTAGTAGGTTCTTCCCTTCTTAATCACACACTTGCTTCAAATTTTTGTTTGGCAATAAACACCAATGAAGCTGATTATAGAAAAGTGACATGGGAAATCATTTCTTTATAATCTATATCAATGGAAAGCAGCAATATGTTTCTTATTCAAAACCATTTACATAAGACCTCAAAACTATTATGCAGTAGTTAAAAAACGGAAATTGTTTTACTTATGCTCCTCTTATCTAAGGTCAAACTAATTGGAAGGTGAATAAACACACATGATCATCAAACCCTGACTACTGCTCTACTGTATCAATAAGCAAAATGTAATAGGAAAACCTGTTTATGTTCTTCACTAGACAACAAACTCACAGAAGGCAAGAACCACATATGTTTTTCTTCATCACTGTAGACCAGAACCTAGCATACTGAGTGGCACACAGCAGCCACTCTGTAGTTACTTGCTTTTGATGCTTTGACCTATTATTAAAAGATCTGCTAGCTTATTTTTGAAGTTTGATTAAGAAAGTTTTTCAGGTATGTACCTTTGATTAGAGTGAAACATACTAAAACAAGTTCAACTAAAAAGCAGATTTGATTCCAAATTCTCATTGCTTTTTTTCAACCCTGCAGAGAAAAACAGCAGGCTGCACACACTGCACTTGAGGGAATTTTTGAAAGGAAATGCTGAGATCATATTTTTTAGAAGGGTGCTCACATCAGATTACAGTGATACACTAGTCATGAATTTCATTGGTGGTAAATAGAAATGTCAAAGCTCAGAACTTTATTAATGTTATTGCCTATCTGCTCCTCAACTAATATCTGAGACTGAGAAGGAGTCTCCCCCTTAAAAGTTTACACTGGAAAGAGAATGGCCTAGATAACCTCTGAAGTTCTTCCCCCAAACAAAAGATTCTGCAATTTTATGAAAATAGGGCCACCTCTTATTAAGGGACTCAACTCCAATATGTTACAAATTCAAACTGCTTCTGATAGATGCATATTTCAATAAAATGCAATTCATAATTTAAATGCCAAACAATAAACCAAGTTAAAGCCAATAGCCAAATGAATAAAAAAATGTTATATAGAATGATTTATTGGTTGCAACAGGTCAAATCCATTATATCCACTATAAACCCCAAGGGTATCCATACTGCTTCGGTGTAATAAAATTCACTGTAAATTTATACTTCAGTCTTTAAAGCTCATCAGAGCCTCTCTAAATCTAAAACTATGCTAGCAAATGTCTATAAACATCTAGGAAACCTTTTTTCTTTCAATGTGCTGTACATTAGCAGGAAAATGGAGGAGAGCTGCTACACGAAATACTTCTTTAAAACAATGTTCAGGATAGAAAGGAAATAAATAAATTGACACACTGGGTTGGCTACAAAAGCTATGTTCAAAGCAGTGTTACACTGTCTCATCTGATTGTCACAACCACCTATGGGATAGCTTTTTGTTGCCCTCAATTTAATAGACAAAAATATAGATCCAAGGCAAGGTTTAAGATCACAAAAATGTCAGAATGAGGATTTAAAGTGAGATCTAACTTCAAATCTACTTTGTATTGTCCATTTCATAAGGCAATAAAACATAAGACTGACCAAATGTGATATTTTATCCACATTTACTGTTAGAACTTTATGAAATAATTTGCTCTAGATTTAACATTTTCATTTACCAAGTGCTTTAAACACTGAAATCAAGATTTCACTACGAAGGAAAAAGCCAGGTAAGGATAGTAAGCATAATAATTAATGTAAACAAATAATTTCAGTTCATATTAGTAGAATGGTTTCCACTGGGATGGGGATTTACCCTAGAGAGGTAAATGATAACCCATCATGGGGCAGAAAAATAATATTAATACTTTTACTTTAAAGGGTTTTCAAAAATCTCATTCTGTTTATATTTTTGTTTGCTTATAATTTACATATCAGTACTGCATAAATAAAACATTCAATGTTTATTCCAATTAAAATGCACAAGACAAATGTTTACAGATGACTTAGATAATAGTCCTTAGCAGGCGTTTTTCAACAGAATTATACAATTTTGGAGGAGAAGCAAACCTTAAAAAACATCTCACTTAAGCATCAATTTGTGGCCCCAAATAAACTGATTTGGCCCAAGGTTGTATACCCATCAGCGGCACTTTACTTGAAACATATAAAGATAACAATGTAAGAAAAAGTTAGCTAATGGAAAGCACTGGGATCTTTCCAGTTATGCAGCTATGACTTAGTATTCCCAGAGTCTTACAGCATTGATACATAAAAGATCAGTAAAAGTTTGTTGGAAATTAACACACTGACAAGTCTCTCTCAGCAACAATCACTAAATGTATCATACATTCCAGTGGCTACAGATTAGACTGCAACTAACTATGGTTACTTAGAACCTCAAGAAGCATGGAATCTTAAGATGACATGGTCATCCTTGATGAATAGACAAGATCAAATTTTAATGACTTTCAACTAATAACATTTTAAAATACAGGTGGTTTGTAAAAAGAAGGTAAAGACAACTTTACAGGAGAATAATGAAAATATCTAAGACACATGAAAAAATATGCACATTTTGTTAAAATGCAATTTAACATAATGGTATGATAGTAATTATTTGTCTCTATCAGACTGGCAAATATTAAAAAGTTTAATAACAGCAGAGTTGGCAAGGATATGGTGAAAGGAACTCAAAAACACTGTTGGTGGAAATACATATTCAACTTTTTATAGGCCAGTAGCCATCAAAATTTTAAATAAACATTCTCTTTAAATCCAGTAATTTCAATTTCAGGAATTTATGCTATAGACACAAATAACCAATGCTTAATGTTTAAGGATGTTCATTGAAACATTATTTATGATAACAAAAAAAGAACACAAATGTTTTAATTATGGTATATGTTCAACATGCAGTGATATAGAAATTGTCCTCAATATATTAAATTAAAATGTAAACTGCAGAAGAGTGTGTATTTGAGTTTTAAGGAATACACAAGAGACTGTCACTCCTCTGCGGAGTGACTGAAGGGACTGAGAGTAGAAGGGGACTTTCACTTTTCCCTTAAAGTTTCTGTAGCATTATATATTTTGCCTTCAGCATTGCTTTTTATAGTTGGAAATTTTTTTTTAGTTAGAAGTGTTCAAGGTTTTGCTACCTGCATAATTTTAAATCAATGCAGTTTTTAACAGAATACTATGCAGTTACTTTTTAATGTAGTAAATGCACGTATTCCACATGAAAAGATGTTTACAATATATTAAGTGAAATAAGCAAATTTTATTATATAAGCTTGACACTATTTTTCTAAAAATAATACATGTATATGCACATATCATAAAGAAAAATTCTACAGTGTATATTCCCAAACTATTAACCTAGAAAAAAACAGTATTGTGGATAATGGGGTGTGTAACATTTTTCATCTTTGCTCGCTCTTCTTTTACATTATTCTAATTTTTTATAATTACAGAGTATTCATGAATTGCTTGGACAATTAAGCATTTTAATATTTATATATACACACACATTTTTTTCCCCAAAACTCAGAATAATATACCAAGTTATTAACAGTGAGATTACATGGTACTTTCACTTTCTGCTTTATGCATTTAATCTTAAACTTTCAGAGTGAACATGTATTAGTTTGGAGTCACAACAAACGAAAAAATATATACACTTAGTCTCACTGCCTTAAGATACTTATATATGTAAAACACACATATATGTATACGAAAAAAGCAAATTAAAGAAAATGAAATCACACATAAAAATATTCCTGTTTTATACAACCATACATCATATAGTTCAATTCATTCTATCACATCTGGTAATAATTCATATTAAATGCCCATATTTATAAGTCATTACTGTGCTGGCTAATGTGACACACTCAGGTTACTTCCTTGGGAATAAAAAAACTGAAATCAAGACTATTAACTGCAATTACACTCCCCAAAAAGGACAAGAAACACACTCAAAAACCACATTAGAGAATTCAGACACAAAACAAAAGTGAGGAGGAATACACAATACATTAGTAGTCCCCAAGCCAGCTATGTTGAAGATCTAGGTAAAACTAAGTAAATAAGCTTGAACTCAAGATAGATCTGAAATATAATTCATTTTCAACTTCCAAAAAATTACAATACATTGAAGTATTTTTCATATAGGACAGTAAGTATAATTTAAAACCTTCAAAAACTCTGGAGAGATTTTTTTTGCTAAAAAGCTCACAGTCATGTTTTAGGCTGAAACTAGAGAGTCAAAACTCAGTGCTTAATATATAAAAGATGCTTAATAAATTAAATAGTCTCTTAATTTTCACCTAATGGTTTTTATGTTAGCTTTAGGTCAGCAAAGAAAGTTTTAGGGATCTATATTTAATACCATCTTGCTCAATCCCTTAATCTACTTTTGGGTTTTCCAGTATGGTGTCATTCATAGCCAAAATAAATGCTCCAATGCTAAGCAAACATACAGCAAGAACTCTTCACTGTAGTGTTTTGTTTTATTATAATGAAAGAAAAGCATGTGATGTGGGGTCTAAGATCTGGTTTAGAACATGGCAAAACGTTATGCTTTGGACCTGCTAAGTATGGAAATGCTGCACAACACTTAACTGTCTGTCTAGGAGACTCACAATGTATCTTAACATATAAATGACACACTAAAAAACATTTATCCCAACTTATATGAACAAAGGATCCTTATTTCAAAAAGTACTTACTATAGTAAGTAAAGTATAAGAAGTACTTTTATAGTTAGGTACTATAGTTCTCACACAAGTACTATATATATATATATATATATATATATATATATATATATATATATATATATATATATATATATCTTGTGCACAAACAGTTCAGGAAATTCTAATATAGAAAAGAGAACATGCGCTCTGGAGTTTAAGACTTTGCCACAGTTTGCTAACTGTGTGACCCTGGGAAAGTTACTTCATTTCCCTGAGTCTTAACTTTCTATCTGTAAAATAAAAGCACCACCACCTACCCAAGAGTTTGGCACATAAGATGCTTAGTAAATTAAAGAGTCTCTTAATTTTCACTTAATAGTTTTAGGTAGGCTTTATGTCAGCAATGAAAGTTTTAGGGATCTATTTTTAATACCTTCTTGTTCAATCCTTTAATCTACGTTTGGGTTTTCCAATATGGTGTCAATCATATCCAAAATAAATGCTTCAATGCTAAGCAAAGCTTGTTGAAAGTCATTAAATATTTGCGGAATATAAGTAACCATGGAAAATTCTTCGAAAATGTATAATTAAAATGAGGTTCTACTCTTAGGTAATCAAGACACAAAGAACTATAAGACCTGATCTCTGCTGGGAAGCAGTATAAACTGGTTGACAAAAAAGGTCTCTATTTCTTGATACAGACAGGTAAGAGTTGCTTGTTACCCTCAAGATGCCTGTCAGGGATTTAAGGAAGAGTGGGGATAAAAGATCAAATATTGATTGAGTACTCATTTTGTGTCAGGGACTGCTCTAGGCACTTGGTAAACAAGAGTCAACACCCTCATGCCGCTTACACTCCAGGTGGGGAGAAGACAAATGGACATATCAAATAGTAGTCAGTGATTTAAAGAAATATTAAGCAGTAGTAAGGAGTTGGAAGAAGATGAGAAACTGCTGTTTTAGGTAAGAGTTAAGGAAGGCCTCTGGGAGAGGAGAAAGGTATCTAAACTGAATGAAAACAAAGCACATTTTAGTTTATCAATGCCTCTGCAGTCTTGAAATAAGTGGTGCATTCTATTTATATTTTTTATTAACATTGGCAAGAAAAGCATGATCCACAGGTAGACACAGAAATCACTAGAAGCCACAATACACACAAGATTAAGTTGTACAAGAGTAAATGACAGCACCCAAAGTTCCCACTGCCTCACAGCTATATTTATGTTTTGACCACATGCACTGGAAAACTAGCTTTTGCTATTATAACTCCCTGTCATCCAGTTTCTATTTAGACATCTCCCAAGAGAAGGCAGCACAAGAAATGCTAATGCATTAAAAATTCGTTAAAATAAATGAAAGAGGTAAAACTCAAGAGTCTTTACAGCCTCCAACTGATCCTCCCCACCGCAACATCTTCAAACTGCTAACTCTTCCTCAATACTATACTGCCTTCCATTTTCTCCCTTCATCAACACTACCCCTTATCCCACGCACATAAATGTGTACACTATTATACGAATGTAAGCTAAGTTGATGTTTCCAAGAAATGACCAAAATCTCCAAACCTGTTCCTTTGTAATTTCTTATGGTACATTGCTTTTTAACATACTAGATTTTACATTTACAAAAGTGTTCCTTTTGAAATATTCATCTCTTGAGTATATGTATCATGAAGCCCCGACAATGTAATTCATTCAACAAATTAGCTTTGTGTCCCATTCACTGTATTAATTACTAGGTACCACATATACAAAAGAGGCTAAACAAGACCCCTTCTCATTGGCATACAAGTCAATACAAGAGACAAACATGGAAACACATATCCAGGCACCATCCAGTACAACATGCAACTCGAGTATACCAAGTGAAAGAATCACCTCATTCTGTCTGCTGAAATTAGAAAGCACTTCTGAAAGACTTAATATTTTTAACCAGGTCAAAGGATGAATAGACAGATAGGGAAGGGAGGACCTTGGGGTTAATCAGGCATACTAAGAGATGGACTGTAGTGAAGGTGGACCAAAAAAAAAAAAGAGAGAAAGAGAGAGAGAAACTGGATAAGTGAGGCCTGGGGGGCTGGAGGCATCAGATTATAAAAGGCTTTGTATGCCTGGCTATTAAGTCAATTTTTTCTTGCCTTTGGGGCAAGAAACCACTGAAGAATTTTAGGGAATAAAGTAACTGACAGGATGTATTTATAATTTAGGAAGAACACAAAATGGACCCTAGATAAAGCAAGTCTGAAGGCAAAGGAGATTAGGGAAAAGGTTATTGCAAAAGGACAGTAGGAAGCCTGAACTCAAACAGTGACAGCAAGAAAAACAGGAGTTAAAACCGCAGGTATTTACAAAGTGTCAAAAGAACACAATTTAACTAAGAGGACATCTATCTAGTGAAATCAGAGAAAGATTCACAAAGGAGGTGACATTTGCACTGGGCCCTAAAGAAGGAAAATTTGCTACACAGAAAATGAGAGAGGAGAATAGAATAGCACCGTGAAAGGGAAAGACATAAGAATGCTTGACTTGAGATCTTGTTCAAGTAGTGATTCTATCTTTTTGGAAACTAGTTGGTAAATATTTACTTACAGCCTAATATGTATCTTGTATCTTGAAAAATCAAATGAAAATTAAGATCACCTTTCACAAGAAATGCACTTGGAAATTCACAGGTAAAATTTTAATCATAGGAGTAACAGATCACACTTTGGCCCATAGACTCCAAGTAAAGAAGCCCTGAATAAGGAAGTGTAGAGCTGGGGTAAGAGCTGAAAAGTAAGCTGAAGCAAGGCTATGAAATTTTTTATTGCAAGGCTAAGAAATGAGGATAACAGACAATTTTGGGGGCACTGTTTTTTCAGAAATTGTCTATTTAGTCCACACAACGATGTATTTACAAAGAGAACAGTAACTACGATTATTACATTTGCAAATGAGAAAACTAAGGCTTAAGAAATAACATGCCCAAGGTCACACAGCTGGGTTAAATGCTAAAGGCAGTATGCCTATCTGACTTAGACCATTTGGACTCAATCATTAAACCAGTAAAAACTGAAATATATACAGTACTTACCCATTTTAATACTTAAAAGTCTACAACGTCACTGTTAGTCTAGAACCTAAAAGTGTCTCCTATAAACGAGGTTTACCCATAAAATTACTTTGCCCAGTAGTCTCAAAGTATAATCATTCACCTAGTAATTTCAAGTTTGTTAATGAAGTCTACTTAAAAAGTCTTCAAAATGTGTGTTACAAACAGAACAGTTGTAAAACTTTAGGAATCATGGTTCCCAAAATACAGCAAAAAATTAATAGTTTATCATCAATTTTTTCAACAAAGAAAGACTGTTTTCTGGAGTTAATCTTATCCACACTGTCTGGCAGACAATGTTTTCAGAAAAGGAACTGAGGGAAAGTTTAAAAAAAAACCACACATCCCATAATTACAGAATACAAATTTTCACTTAATACTGAATACAACCTGATCTAAGTATCATTTCCTTAGTAACTATTACTTCTGAAGTTTCATTTTTATCATCTTCATAAACTTCTGAAAACTGAAAATATGCCCAGAATGAGACAAGCTTCTCTTTCCTTTCATATGTTTGTTTCTTGATTTGGTGAAATTCCAAGGATCAAGCCATTTCTTTTAAGTACTGTAAGACATGGAGAGAATATGGTCCCGCCTGTTGCAGAAGGGAACTACTTGGTACAACCTAAGCCTCTAGGACATTTTTAAACTAAATACCTGATGAAAACACTTCTGTGGCAGTCAAGCATCCCAGAAAACACAGGTCAGGCCTTTATGATGCCACTACCTATCTGTACACATCATGTGCTCCTAGAGGGCAGGTTCCTATCTCTAGTATGTAGTGCAATGTCAGGTGCGCACACACACTTGATGGATGAACAAATCTTATTCTGCCTTGCAAATGTGAAACCAAATTGGGATGGTGTTAGTCAACCAAATTGGGATGGTGAAATTGTTCCTGCCTCATTGTAAACTTAAAATTTTGTTTTCTGTATCTGGTGAGCACCCCTAAGTTGATTCTATCTGGGCTACTAGAAAAAAAATGTGACAAAAATATATGACAAATATTATGAAGAGTTGTACATAAACTTTCTATTCTACTGTTTTTATAAAGCAGTATAAGGAGCTGTGGTCGGAATACAAAATATAATTTCACACAGTCTGCCCAAGGTAGCTAATAAGAGGCAGAGTCACAATTAGCATCCAACTAACTCCCAATCCAATGCGCTTTCTGTTATAACATACCATCACAGAAACAGCTTTTCTTGTTTCATTTATTAAACCAAAAATGTTTGGGGCAAGATTTGGTGGGGGAGGGCTGGGGATGGGGACAAACCTCATAGAAAAGACAAATTACAAAAATACTTTCTTTTTAAAATTCTTCTGTGCCCTCACATCTCAAGGTGTCACCAAGATTCAGGACAATGCATGCACTAGGTCTAAACCAGAATATATATTTGGTCTCCTCAAACAAGCTTCAATTTTAGTGATTGCATCCACTCGTTATCTTTCTGGGAAGATAACCCTCAAGTTTAGAAGACTTACTCAAAACCCACAGTTCTACTGCCCTCCTCCTCACTACTCCTTGCCCAATTAGCTTTCTCTTCCAGGAAGCATTGTTTTCCTTTTTATCTCTACCTTTGGCGCTGAAATGCCCCCCAACATTCATAGGACTCACTTTCACCTTTCTAGTTTAAGGCCTTCCCTAACTACCCAATCCAAAGTGGCCTCTCCCAGTTACTTCTTCTTAAGTATGTATTACAATCTATAGTTAATCTTTTAATTTATTTTTACAAGTTAATTGTCATTCCCATTAGGATGTCCCATGAGAACTCTCCCCTTACCACTGTCTCTATAGCACCTCCTTCTCCATCATTACCAAAACTATATTGGAAATACTTTTATTTCTACCACCCGCTCCCAAATGTAAGCTCATCAAGGGTAAGTGCTAATTCATGTTTCCTCAACACTTGGTAAAGTGCCTGGCACCATCCTGTGTAAAAGTCCGTAAAAGTTTATAGCATAAATGTGTGTAATAGGTACAAGTTACCAGTGAACAAGCAAAGAACAAATACACCTTTAATAATGCGGGCAAATGCTGGAGGCAGTAAACATAAATACTGAGTGATACAATGTATGGAAAAGATTTACGAAGGACAAAATTCCATTCAAAGATATGAGGTACTTCTGACTCAGAAGAGAGAGGAGGGAGAAAAGCAATACAGCAAGTCAATTTTTTATTTTCTTCCGAGCCAAAAGGGCAAATTGTCCCCCAAAATTATAACTTTGGAGCATCGCAATTTATTCAGCACATTCAACTGCTCATTAAGAGTCCAAGTACCAACATACTACAATTATTTTGCATTGTCTTAAGACACACCAGGTAAAGAGCTGAGGGGTGGCTCTGAAACTCGATACCACAAACAGCAGAGGTAAAAATAATAATGACCTGCGTTTTTTACAAAGAAAATCATTGGCGTGATCATGGAGACTAAACGAAACTTGCCAATAAATGTGTAATCATAGGTTAGGACCCACTGTATGCTGTATGGTCGAAATGGTCATACAACTGCCAAGAGCGACCGCACTCTACATCTTTCTCAATCTCTTTTACTCAAAGACCCCATAACGGTTCACCAGACTCTTTCTTGGTAGCGCAATCCTCAAAGGAATACAGAAGAAGCGTAAGAACAGTTTAAATGTTAAAAAAAAAAGAAAAGAAAAGAAAGGAGGAAAAGAAATTTTAACCAACCAACTGGCACTGCAGTCCCTAATCGGAAAACCCTAGACGCCTTTCAAAGCCAACTGTCATATCTTTTAGGCGTCCAGATGACGTTGACTCCAAAGATAAGTCTCTGGCCCTAACACATATGTCCGCATTAGTCAGGAAAACCCAGGTTTTCCAATTTGGAGATCTGCACTCTACTCAAAAAAGGTTCTCCTGGCAGGAACGAGCAATCAATCCCTCAGGAGGCAATGGCGCTCCCAACCACACGGCCAGGGGCCAAGCAACAGCGACAGGGCACGGTCCTTCCCGGGAGCCGCTGACGCCCTCCGGGCTCAGTCTGGCCCATCGCAACCCGCTCTGGCGGTGGCCAAAGTCGGGCACTAACGGAGGAGGGCCAGCGGTGGAGCTTCCGAGCTGGGCCTTCCCGGCCCGGAGGGGCGGTGAGACACGGAGGTGACGCCTTTCAGTCCAGCCCGGGCTGCGGCAACGGATCCAAGGCCTCTTCCCCGGCCTCCCCGCCCCGCCGCCCTAAGCCAGTCAGTCAGCCCCTCACCTGGCAAAAGCTCCGGCAGTAGTTCAAAGATGAGACCTCCGACACCTCCTGCTCCCTCAGCTCTGTCTCCAGCTGCCACAGACACGGTCGCAGTCCCGGGGCTCCCGGCGCCGGAGATGCGGGGCGATGACCCTGAGCCATGGACTCAGTCTCGGTTCCCTCTCCGGCTCCGGCTCCGGCCGGAGCCTCAGCCCCGGCCCCGGTGGCGGTGGCGGCGTCTCCCTTTCCGTCCGCCATCTTCCCACGGCCCAGCAGCGCGTAGGCAACCAAGCCACGTGACTCAACCCCAGCCCCGCCCCCGGTCCGCCGCACGTGATGACGTGCTCCCTAGCGACGCCGGCGCCCAACAGATTCCGTCACTGAAAGTCTGGGTGGAACTCCAGTTGGAGGCCTCCCCAGCAGCCGCCCTGGCAACAGCCTGGCAACTGGCCAGAGGCTCACCTCAGCCATTCCAGACTCTGCAGTCTTGGGGTCACCAAGCCGGACATAACTGTAGGCATAGTCTAGATATGAGGGGATGGTGTTTGTGCTGTGATCTGAAGAACAGAAGATAAGTAGCCCTGAGAAGAGCCTAGAGGAAAGCATCCTCAGTAGAAGGAAAATAAGCAGCAAAGGGTGTGAGGCCGAAATGAGGACTAGCTCCATGGGAACATGGTTATAACAGAGAGCATTACAAGTCCGTAGGGAAAGGATGAACTCTTCAATAATGGAGCTGAGACATTTTTTCCAGAAAGGGAAAAAATAAAATTAGATTTCCACCTCAAACCATATCCAAAAATGTACCCCAGATGGATTAAAGACCTCAAAGTGTTTTTCAGAAGACATGAAATATCTTGGTTTCTTAAGATCCAAAAAGCACAAACCTTTCGATAAGAAAATATCATTAAATTTGACAGCATTAAAATTTGTTAATTCTGGAGTAACGTAAGTTTAAAAAGATGACACAAAAACTAGCCGGACTAGATGATATTTACCATATATATAGCTAACAAAAAATTAATATCCAAAAAGTTACCAAAATTAAAAGGAAAACAATCCAATAAAAAAGTAGATGAAAGATGTAAGAGGTGGTTCACCAAAAAAAAAAAAAGAAATCTGAATGGCCAATAAGCCCATGAAAAGGCATTTAACTTCACTATAACTATCAAAGTAAAGTTAAAGCAAGATATAATTTCATACACATTAGGTTGGCAAAAGTTTTGAACTAGTACCATGTTTTGAGATTTAGGAAAATGGAACTTGTATATTGCTGGTAGAAATATAAATTAATATATCACTTAGACAAAAAATGTGTAATAAAATAGAGGATGCACATGTCCTGTGACTCAGCAATTCCTAATAATAATGATGATGACGATGATAGTTGCTGTTCATCAAGATTTAATATGTGCCAGGCACGTTTTTAAGTTCTTTACATATATTAACTAATTTAATCCTACTAACAATACCATGAAAAGTTACTATAGTTTAACTCATTTTACAAATTCAGTAAAGGCACAAAGAACTTAAGTAACTTCCCCAAAATGACAGAACTAGTATGAAATGGTGCTCAGAATTCAGTCTCAGGTATCTGTTCCAGAATCTGACCCCTTAACCACTAGGATGCTGATAGTCATTGCAGCACTATTTATTATGATAAAATATTGGAAACAATTAAATGTCTACCAGCAGAGAAGTGGATAAATTATGATATATTCACACACTGAAATATTATGCAGCCAGTAAATGAGTGAATTAAAACTACATATATCAACATAGTAAATACAGAAAACATAAAGCATGACAAAAAGAAAATTGCAAAGGATAAATATTATTCCATACTATAATTGTTTAAAACATAAAACCAATGCTCAAGTGGGAAAAATACTAAAATAAGGGACTGCATAGAAATGGCATGTATCACCTTTAGAATGGCAGTTCCCTGGGGAAAGAGGGAGGTGTAAGATGCATTCATTATACCTGTAGTATTTTGTCTTTTTTAAATCTGAAGCAAATACTCCTTCAATCAAGCATACCAAGTACACTGAGCACCTGTTATGTGCTAGGCACATAGGTAATAGAGATTCAAGAGAGATTTTAATGGACAAGTATAGCTAAATATTAATTTATAAGATCTGGGTAGTGGGCACATGATTGCCTGTAAAATTATTTGTACTTTTTTTGTATCTTTGCAATACAAATAATTAGATTTAAATAGGGAGGGGAGGGAAGGTCAATGTGTCTGGAGTAGGATGCAAGAGAGGAAAATGGTAGGTATGAGGTTGGAGAAGGAGAAAAGGGCCAGATCATATAGGACCTTTCAGCTCAAGGTGAGCACTGGGAATTTAAATGGGACAGGTAACCAATGAAAAGCATTAAATAGTGGTGTGATAACATCTGATTTACACTCTTGCTGTCATATGAAGAATAGCTGGTGAGAGGCAAGAATGAAAGCAGAGAAGCTATTGCAGCAGTCCAGATAATAAAAGTGCATAGATTAATTCTACATTTTGGAAGTTGAAACAATAAGCTGATGTATTGGTTAAGAGGAGTGAGGGAAAAGGAGGAATGTGGAATGACTACATGGCTTTTGATTTAAATGCTTTGCAATTATGCTCACTGAGAAAAATGGAGACTTAGGAAAGAGCAGATAGGGGATAGAGGAAGAGAGAAACCAAGAGTTCTGTTTGGGATTTAAGTTTGATTTTCTATGAGATATCCAAATGGAGATACCACATATGCACTTGGATATACGATCATGGAGTTTTGGAGAGGGCAGGGCTGGAGATGCAGAGCCAACAGTTCTCTGTCCCCTATTAAGAAAAAAAAAATCGTCCTTGACTCCACTACATCCTCCTCTCATTTCCATCCCACTTCATTGCTCTCTTTTATAGAAAAAAGTCCTCTAAAGAGCTGGCCAAACCCCATTTCCATTCTCTTCTCATTCTCTTTTGAACCCTTTTCAGTCAGGCTTTCATCCCCACTCCTCATTGAAAGTATTCTTTTTAATGTCACAAATTTGTTGTATCAAATGGTGAATTCTCAGTCCTCTATCCAGTTTCTTGGCAATATTTGGCATTACTGATCATTCCCCAACACCGGATTTCACTTGGTTTCCAAGTTTCCACATTCTCCCTCCTAGTGTTCCTCCTTGGTTTCTCATACTCTTCTCCCTTTTCTTTTTAACTTCTAAATGCACTGGGCACAGTCTTTTAACTTAATTTCTATCTACACTCATTGCTATACTCAGTCTAATATTGTTTATATATTATGACCATTAAAACCACCCTAAGCCCAGGTTAAGAAGGGACCTGCCATGGCAAAAATCTCTCTTTCTCAATTTCTCTCCTCCCTCTTTCTCTTTATCTCTCTCTCTCTCTCACACACACACACAATATAACTGTATTAAAGAACACTTGGGTTCCCCTATCATTTGAGATCCAACACTCATCACAAAGTATGACTCTAAATATTTGCTTTTATAATTACCACTACTCAGGCTTCAGGGAACAGCTCCTCCAAATCTTTAGCTCTGTGTCCTCAAAACTGAAAGGCACCAAATGGAGAGCAGGCACTTGAACAGGTATTTTTACACTCATGTTCACAGTAGTAGTATTCATAATTGCCAAAAGGTGGAAACAACCCAAGTGTTCATTGAGGGATGAATAAACCAAATGTGGTATATACATACAATGGAATATTTAGCCTTAAAAAGGAAGGAAATTGTGACATATGCTATACTA
The DNA here is from genome assembly GCF_040802235.1 of Manis javanica. Classification (NCBI taxonomy): domain Eukaryota; kingdom Metazoa; phylum Chordata; class Mammalia; order Pholidota; family Manidae; genus Manis; species Manis javanica. The sequence continues at coordinate 30,808,051 of NC_133159.1, read as the reverse complement.
TAAATGAACCTTGAAGATATTATGCTAAGTGAATTATGTAAATTGCAGAGACAAAATGATTCCGCCTATGCAAGGTACCTAGAGTACTTAGAATCAGAGACAGAAACTAGAGCAGTAATTGCAAGTTGCGAGGGGTAAGGGGTGGGAGGAATGGGGAGTTAGTGTTTAATCGGTAGAAAATTTCAATTTGGGAAGATTAAAAAGGTCTGGAAATGGATGGTGGTGATGGTTACACAATATAAATATACTTAATGCCACTCAACTATATACTTAAACATGACTAAAATGGTAAAGTTTACATTGTGCGTATTTTACAAATACAAAAAAAGCTGAAAGGCAACTGCATACTAATGCCTTTAAGGTTTTCGTTGATGACACTTAACAGGACTGCTTTGAAGTGTTGATAGTATTAGAACAGCAGAAGCACTTAGGTATGAGAAAAACACAAATTAGTCTTATCCTTTCTCTCACATATCACAAAAGCAATTTATTCTTGCATAACCAAGCCTTGTTTCCTAGTAGTAGTGAGTGTTCCTTTTTAAAAACTGTCTCTTCTCATGTTCCATTTCATGGTTCAGAAACAAGTGATGAATTAGCACAAAATCCCATGGTGGCTGAAGAAAATTTTGCAATATTAACATGTGTATCTGCCAAGATATAGCATGAGTGAAAAGAGAGACTGCTCCCTTACAGTGTCAATAAAAAATGAATTGAAATGCATTGGGAATAATTTCATTTTTATAAAAATATTTAATAAGAAAATTTTGTTTTTAACTATTAAAATTATATTTCCAGCATTACTTATACAACTTGTTTTAAATTTCTGATATTTTTGTATTTTGTTATTTTGCATTTTAATAGACAATTTGAAAGTTTTAAGACAAAAATAACTTTTTTTTTAATCATGGGAAATTTTTTCCAGTATTTTAAAAAGTTTTAATTGAATTATATCTTATACACAATATTATATTGGTCTCAGTTGCACTTGGTGATTCATCAATTACATACATTACTAAATGCTCACCATGAAAACTGTAGTTACCACCTGTCACCATACAAAGATATTACAATGTTATGGGCTGTATTTCCTATGCTGTATTTTCATCCCTGTGACTCAATTATTTTATAATATTTAGTTTGTACCTCTTTATCCCTTTCACCTATTTCACCTGTTCCCACGCCATAGAAACTAACCATTGTTCCCTGTGTGCATGCATCGGTTTCTGTTTTGTTTGTTTGTTTTGTTTTTCAGATTTCACATATAAGTGAAACCATATGGTATTCCTCTTTCTCTGACTAATTTCACTTAGCATAATACCCTCTAGGTCCATCTGTGTTGTTGCAAATTGGTGAATAATATTCCATTGTATATATGTACCAATCTTCTTTATCCATTCATCTATTTATAGACACACTTCAGATTGTTTCCATATCTTGGCTATCGTAAGTAATGCTGCAATAAACATATGGGTGCATACATCTTTTAGAATTAATGATTTTGTTTTCTTTGGGTAGATTCCAGATGTGGAATTGCTGAGTCATACAGTATTTCTACCTTCATTTTTTTGAGAAACCTCCATACTGCTTTCCACAGTGGCAGCACCAATTTGCAATCCCACCAATAGTGTACAAGGCCCCCTTTTTCTCACGTCCTTGCCAATACTTGTTATCTCCTATATCTTTTAGGTAGTAGCCATTTGACTCTTGTGAGATGATACCTCATTGTAGTTTTGATTTGCATTTCCCTTATGATTAGTGATGTTGAGCATCTTTTCATGTGTCTATTGACCACCTGTATGTCTTCTTTGGAAAAATGTCTACTCAGGTCCTCTGCCCATTTTTTAATCATATTATTCATTTTTTGATGTTGAGTTGTGTGAGTTATTTATATATTTTGGGCATTAGCACCTTACTGGATATATTATTCACAAATATATTCTTCTATACAGTAGGTTGTCTTTTCATTTTGTTGATGGTTTCCTTGGCTGTGCAGAAGCTCTTTGGTTTGATATAGTCCCACTTGTTTTTACCTTTCTTTACCTTGCCTAGGAGACATATCCTCCACACGTTAGTGCTTTTTCCTTTTTTTTCCTTGTACTTGATTTCCAGTTTCATACTGTTCTGTTCAGAAAAGATGCCTGATATGATTTCAGTCTTCTTAAATTTGTTGAGACTTGCTTTGTGGCCTATCATGTGATTTACTCTAGAGAATATTCCATGTGTACTTGAAAAGAATGAGTATTTTACTGTTTTAGATGTAACATTCTATAGATATCTATTAATTCCATTTGACCGAATATGTCATTCAAATCTGCCATTTCCTTGTTGATGTTCTGTCTGGGTGATCTATCCATTGCTGTAAGTGGGGGTGTTAAAGTTCCCTACTACTATTGTACTTCTGTAAATCTCTCCCTTTATGTCTACTAATATTTTCTTTATATATAAAGACATTATATAATGTCTTTGTCTCTTGTTGCAGTCTTTGCTTTAAAGTCTACTTTGTCTGATGTAAGTATTGCTGCTCCAGCATTTTTTCAGTACTACTTGCATGGAATGTCTTTTTTCAACCTTTCAGTTTCAGTCTGTATGTCTCTTCTAAGCAGCAAATAGATGGGTCTTGTTTTTTTAATCCATTCAGTTACCCTCTGTCTTTTGATTTAGTCCATTTACATTTAAAGTAATTATTGATAGGTATATAGTTATTGACATTTTGTTAAATGTTTCCTGGTTGTTTTTGTTCTTCTCTGATCCTTTCTTCCTCTCTTGCTCTCCAATCATGCATAATGACTTTCTTTAGTGTTATGTTTGGATTCCCTTCCCTTTATTTTTTGTGTATCCACTGAATGTGGATTCACATGGCTTGTGTTTTCCATGGGATTCTTATATGACATCCTACAAATACAGCAATCTATGGTAAATTGATTGTCACTTAAATCTAAATGCATTCTAATACTACATTTTTTACTCCTCCTCCTCCACATTTTATGTATATGTTGCCTTCTATTATACTTTTTAGTGATTCCCTTAACTAATTTTTAGATGTAATTGTGTAAACTACTTTTGTCTTTTTGATCTTTATACTAGCTTTTACATGAGTGATCTACCACCTCTGGCATATGTTTGCTTTTACCAGTGAAATTTTCACTTTCATATTTTTCTTGCTTCTAGTTAGGACCTTTTCTTACCCTCTTAAAAATCCTTTAACATTTCTTGTAAGGAAAGTTTGGTGGTGGTGAACTTTTTAAACTTATGTTCATCCATAAAGTATCTCCCCTTCCATTCTGAATGATAACCTTACTGGGTAGAGTATTCTTGCTTGGAGGTTTTTCTCTTTCAGTATTTTGAATATATCATGCTACTCCCTTCTGGTCTGAAGAGTTGCTGCTGAAAAATCAGCTGATAGCTTTATGGGGTAGGTACCTTGTAGGCAACTCATTGTTTTCTCTCACTGCTTTTAAGATTCTCTTTTTGTCTATGACCTTTTGGCATTTTAATTATGATGTCTGTTGCTGTGAACCTCCTTGGGTTTATCTTGTTTGGGGGTATCTCTGCTTTCTGGATCTGGGTTTCTGTTTCCTTCCCTAGGTTAGGGAAGTTCTCAGCTATTATTTATTCAAATAAGTTTTCTACTCCTTTTTCTCTCTATTCTCCTTCTGGGACTCCTATAATTCAAGTATTGGACATTTGATATTGTCCCAGAGCACCCTTAATGTATCCTCATTTCTTTCTATTCTTTTTCCTTTCTGCTGTTCAGCTTGTTTTCCATTACTCTGTCTTCCAAATTGACCATCTGTTCTGCATCCTCTGATACGCTATTGATTCTCTTTAGTGTATTCTTCATTTCATTTATTGTATTCTTCATCTCTGGTTCTGTTTTAAATTTTCTCTCTGTTGGTAGACTTCTCACCGAGTTCATACACTCTTCTTTCCAGTCTGGTGAACATTTCTGTATTCATTAATTTGAACTCTTTATCCAGTAAATTGTTTAACTGCTTCACTAGATATTTTTGGAAGTTCTGTCATGTTCAAGCATATTCCTATCTCCTCATTTTTTATTTTGACTCTGTTCTTGACTCTGGGAAACAATTTTTGATAGTTTACATTTTAACTTTTTATCAAAATATATTTAAATTTTGTATACTTTGAATACAATTACATTTTATTTTTAATCCTTTTTAGCTCATTATTACCATGGACACAAACTATCTGAAAAATTCTATTATAACAATATAATTAGTAATTTTGCTAAGGCAAGAAAAATTGATTGTATGGAATAAATATGCAATTATTTATTAATTATGTATGTATTTTACAATTTATTGAAACATCCCTGGCCCATCCATACAACAGCTAGACATGTACAATAATAATTAAATTCAGTTATCTTTGATGTTTTGCCAATATTCAGTCACAAAAATCACAGCTTTATAATGCCTTTTTAAATATTATTGCAAAGGTGTATTTAACAAGGTACAAGGATAGAACATGTTTTATCTAGCAGTGTGTTGTTAGCTTGGTTATAATTTCTTAATACTCAGACATGTGGTATATAAACCTCCATTTGTGTTCTTGCTCTCAATTCTACAAATAATAAGAGTGAATCTGCTAACTATCACCACTGCCCTTAAATCTAGACTCTGCCTCCTAACTGTCTCCTTTAGCTATCTAGCAGGCATCTCACACAAAACAAGTCCAAAATTGCTCCTCTTCCAGTAAGTGATACTTTATTCATTGAGTTGCTCAAGCCAAAGACTTTGGAGTTATGTTTAACTCCATTCTTTCTTTCAATTCCATGTGTAATCCAACCTCTAGATTGAAATATATTGTCAAATCTAATCCTTTCTTATCTCCTCTGGCTCTACCTACACAAACCCCTCCCCTAACATGTCCGATCTCAACTTAATAACCTTTTCAGTGGACTAGCTATTTCTAGTCTTAGTCTTCTGCAGTCAGTTCTCCACACAATAGCCACACTGTCACTTTCAAAACATAATTTAGATGGCATCACTCCCCTGCTCAAAACATTCCACTGGCTTCCCATCATCCTTATCAGAGTCCACAAAGTCCTACCTGTATTCTCCTCTGCTACCTCTCCAAACTCACTTCCCCACCACTTCATCTCACTCACTTGGCTCCAGCCACATTGGCATTGCCATTCTTGAACAAGACAAACATGACCATGACTGTTCCATCTACCGTTCCCTCTCTCTGGAGAAACCTTCCTTTTTGGCATTTCATTCAAGTTCAAGGATCACCTCAGAAAGGTATTCTCTGATGATCTTATCTAAAATAGCCTTCTCTACTCCCTTGTTCTCCTTTCATTTTTTTCATATTAATTGGCTTTACATTATGACTATTTTGTGTCTCCCTTGCAAGAAGGGAAGTTTTTGTTGTTTTTTTTTTTGAGATATAATTGATATATAACAGAAGGTAAGTTCTTTGAAAGTAGGGTGACATGTTTTATTCAATCCTGTATCCCTAGTATCTGGGGTAGTAGTTCCTGGCATACTGTGGGCACTCAATATTTGTTAAAAAAAATTTTAAAGGGAAACTTTAAAAAGCTTAAGGCATTTAAATGGGACTGGATGAAATCGCTTGAGAAAAGTGTGACTGAAGTGAAGGGTCACAAATTCATAGTCTTACACACCTTAAGTAGGTACCCTAAATGAGCGAAGCAAGCTGGATATCAAATATTTGAAAATAGTGAACTGATTAAGAAATGACCCAGGCAGTAGGTACTCAGCTCCAGCAAACTGTTGCTGTGTAAGAACACAGATCCCATTTTGTTGGATCTTCTAATTCTCCAAAAGAAATTAGAAATCCAGGTTTTTGAACAATTCTCCTGCAGGCCATATAATACCCACCTGTGAGTTCGGTTTGGATGATGAGCCAACAGTTTGTGACTTCAAACAGAAAAAAGGAGGAGGATCCATGATCATTCCAACACTGACATGTAAAAGCAAGATCTAGCCAGCAAAGAATGTTGAGAAGGAGCAACTGAAGAGGTGGAGGGGATATTCCTCCACTTGTTGGAATCAGATTCTTCTTTCACTGGGAGAATGGGATATTTCTGAAGACAAAAGAAAGAGGCAGGAAGAGAAGAGTCAGCTGTGTGAGCTGCTAACAAGAATTTGGGTATAATGAAGACAGAAAGGTGATCATCTAATGTGACATCATGGGTACTGTTGATAACCTTGACTAGAGAAGTTTCTTCCATCTCTGGTATGGAAGCCTGATTGCAGAGGGTTAAAGAACTAACTTGAGATGAGAAAGTTAAAAAAAAGGGAGGGAGGAATTTGAGTTTTTTGTGAAAGAGGAACATACAAATAGGGAGTGCTATAAGGGGATGTGAAGTTGTGACTGTAGCAGAAATTCTTAAAAATAAGGACATTCTACCATACACTATGTACATGCAGAAATTATACAGGAAAATGGGAAAAAATTAGGATGCAGAAAAAAGAGAGAGAGGAACACCGAAAGACACAAGTCCTTGAGACGGCATTCAGAATACAAGAAAAGGTTTGGTGTAGGATAGAAATTAGAGATACATTGTTATTTTAATAGGAGGGAAGCTAGAGAATGTGAGTACACATTTGGATAGGTGTGTAAATTTGGTAGTGGGAGATTCCTAGGTCTCTGCCTGAGTGCTTTTTCTCCAAGAAATATGAGACAAAGTCATCAGCTGACAGTGTGGTGGGGGAGGAGAAGCAATGGTGGCCATTGGAGGACCAACCAGGAAAGAGCAAAAACTTTGTTAGAGTTGTTTCACAGTGAGATTGGGAAGAATACTTACTAGATACGTGCAGGAGAACTGTAGGACAGTGTTGACATTCATCATTTGTTTAACAAGTATACACTGATAGTCTACTATGTTTCAGGTACTGTCCTAGGGGCTGAGATACGTTACGAATAAAAGAAGTCCCTGAGTGTTGTATTCTTTTTTCCCAGAAGTTACGATACAGTTAACCTGTTTGCAACTTTATTTAGTCATATTCCAGTTCTACAGACACTCCCAGTTCCCTTTGATTGAAGCTGGGTATTTCTTAACATGCCATTAGTAACACATTTACAAGTGATGACTTAGAGTATTTCATTTTGCAAATTCATCTATTCAGGTTCAAAAAGCACTGTGGATGCCTACTATGGTCAGGGTAGTTTTTCTTCTTAATACAGGTAAAAAGCAGAGGGTTCTGGGGTCAAGTATGCTGGGTTTGAGTTCCAGGTCCATTGTGTGCCTTTAGATAATGTAATTTCTCTGAGCCTCAGATTCTTCATCTTGAGATGGGCATAATAGTAGCATACACTTCATAAGAATGTTGTGAAGTCTAATGAAATACATCTAAGGTGCCAGACACATAGTAAGTGCTCAATGAATATTATTACCATTGCTTCTATGAGGCTCAGTCTCAACAAATAACTTTAGCTTCTCTTATTGTACAGCCACACACACATTGACTGTGGAAACGATCTGTTTTCATAAGTGTCCTGTGAGTGAGAAAATGATCAGAGGACAGACCCATATTGCGGATCAGTAAAGGAGCTCATTAGGTTAGAATTGCTGATTTGCAAGTTCAAGAACTTGACTCTGTCATTTTATCTAGATGGCGATTAAGTCACAAGAGCCCAATTTACTAATTTACCCTAAGAAATATAATGGCATCCCTATAGAAAAGTCAGCTTGGGAAACAAAATTAGCACCAGAAGGTTGCCTGGGGAGAGTAGGATCAGTGTAAAGGGACCTAGAAGATCTTAGATAACCCCCATTCCAACACCCAGCCTTCTCTCATAATTATTTTCTATTGTCTCTCCTTCCTTTCCTTAAAATCTAATCAGGTTAGATTCCAAATCCTACCAATTTGTCCTCAGGAAATTTTCTAACATCCATTTTTTCTATGACCCATTTCCACATACCCATGCCTGGGGAATGAGAACATCCACACGCAAAGCACGCTGTGTTCTTGAGGTCTGAGAGGAACAGGAAGGGTGGCAGCACTGCCAGATGAGGGAGCAGTGTTTATAACTCCAGAACCTCCTTCTGAAGGGCCATCTTCCACGACTGTCACCACGCGCTCCCAGGCCCTCTCCCTTGGGCTTGCTGCCGGCACCTCATTGGGCCCCCCAGAGCATAGTGTACTTTTCTGGGAGGCTTTGTTGCTCTATTTTGAATCAGGGTCTGGGGGCCCAAAGGCAGAGAGCCATCAAAGGAGATGAAACTCAAAAACCTCACAGATAGTGTTTCAGCCTTTTCCTTCCAGCCAGAGATTCCCCCAGAGAACTGTTCTTTGCTCTTCCTTTTCTTGCTTCAGGTAAAATCAATATCCTCAGACTGGCTTCTAAGTCCACCTACTTACCACTTGCTATTCCTAAGTGTACAGAGCTCCTTGCTAGCTCCCCAAGCATGTCACCCCCACCCCATCCATTATACAGAGTTTTCCTACCTCTGTGTCTTTGCTCAATAGTCCCCTCTTCCAGGAACTCCCTGCTATTTGTACTAAATGGAATTAAGAAACAGTATTATTCAATCATGGAAGAGAGGCCTCTGGTTACACTGGCCTTCCTCCAGACCCTCAAACCCTAATCTTCTTACCTCAGAACTTTTGCACTTGCTGCTTTCTCTCTGGAACATTCTTCACTAGTCCAGCTCCTTCTCAATCTTCAGAGTTCTTCCCTTGCTTTGCCCTCTCCTAGCATCCTGTCCTTTTTTTTTTTTCCTTCATAACACCACAATCTCTAATTATATATTTAAGTATTCATTTATTTGTTTAAATCCCCTCCCCACTAGATTGTAAACTTGTAGGTAGTGTTCATGTCGCTTTGTTCCCCACTCCATGTCAGTGCCTAACACAGTGCCAGGCCATAGTACACACGAATATTTCCTGAATGCATGAATGATTGAATGAGTTCTATAACGCATGGAACTCATGACTTATCATCAGCAAAATCATCTATGCTCTCAATCTCTTCTCCACTTTAACTTAGACCTGGCTCTCCCCCAAAGCATTTTTCTCCCAACTGTGATCTTTTGCTCACTTCATAGATTGGGGGATGACACAGAGTAGTTAGTTGCTCCATATATATATATATACTTATTTAATTACTTTTCACTTGCTATAGCCTTTTCCTTTTAGTCTGATGGTTAGGAAAGGCAGCTCAACAGAGTAACAAATGCTGACGTTCTGAAGTCACATTGCAATTGAATCCCAATCCTGCTACTTACTAGCTGGTGATCTTGACCAAGTTTTTAAACTTCTCTGAGCCTCAAGATTCAACCTTGACATGTAACAACAGTATCTTCATGTGGGCAAAAGGACATTGCTAGGTTGGCCAAGGAGTAAATCTACACTGCCCCCTAGAGGACATTTTTTTCTGGGAGAGCGGACCCGGGATCCCAGGAATGTTTAATCATCTGTCTTCATGAGCTACTCTAACCCCTCAGAGAGAGAGGAGGGCTCAGGACAGCCTTGCCTTTTTGGGCCACAGATGAAAAGTTCATTGGCTTGGAAGGGGGCAGCACAGACTTCAACAAGGCCAAGGTCAGCAATCCTCCCGGAATAGAGTGACAGTGGTAGTTTCGGTTATTTTTGAAAATTGGGAAGGGGACCTAGTTGAAAGACTGGATTTACTGCTACTTAAGTATTTCATAGGTTGCTTAGAGCTTAGAGATTTGGGATATTGCTCTCATGCATGAATCGTTTGTGCTAACCTTCCTTAGGTGAGGTCAGGGATATTTCTGAGCCACACATAAAATGAAGATAATAATAAATACTTATCTTTCAGGATTGTTGTGAGGATCAGATGAGAAAATGGATTCATGTGAAGTGTGAATATGGTGCCTTGTACATAACAATGCTCAATAATGGCAACCAGTACTATTGTTCTTGAAAATAAGGCATTCTTTCCATTTTTCTTTCTTATACCATGTGACAAATTTATTCTCTAATAATAGAGAATCAGAAAAAATATACTGAAACAAGAATATGAACAAACTATGAACTTTTTTGAAGGTAGTTCTTTCCTTTTTGTTTTAATTATAACATACATTCTGTTAGCAAGTTAAATGTGTGTAGTTAGATATATTTAAAAATCCATTTATAGAGGGGGGAGGAGCCAAGATGGTGGTGTGAGTAGGGCAGCGGAAATCTCCCCCCAAAACCATATATATTTTCAAAAATACAATAAGTACAACCATTCCTAAAAGAGAGACCAGAAGATCCAGTACAACAGCCAGGCTACATCTACACCTGTGAGAACCCAGCACCTCACAAAGGGGGTAAGATACAAGTGGTGGCCCAGTGGGAACCAAGCGTACCCCCCACCCCAGCTCCCTGGTGGGAGGAAAGGAGTTGGCACAGGGAGGGAGTGGGAGCCCAGGACTGCTAAATACACAGCCCTAGCCATCCACACCGGGAGCACATTCACACAGGGCGTGGGGTGCTGGATATTAGGGAAACAGAACAGTAAAACCTGCAAACGGGTCCCTGAAGCTGGTGCCCCTGTGACAAAAGAAAAGCGAGAGTTTTTTGAAAGTCTTAAAGGGACAGGGGACTCATCACTGGATGGAAGTGTCCCGGCACACTCAGCTCAGCAGCTGGGAATCCCAGGGAACTCCGGGTGCCCTAAGCCTCTGGGAGGCAGCATAGCTCTGAGGCCCCTCAGAGTGATAAACAGCCTCCCATCCATTCCCCCTCTGGTGCAGCCCTGCCAAAGAAGGGAGCAGCCAGAGAGCGGCCACGCCCACAGCAACCGCTGAGAGCCTCCTCTGCAGCCACCCAGCCCAGATTCAGAGGCCCCGCTGGCGAGCAGCTGTCCAGCACAAGCTGCTAGGGGTCGCCATTCTCGCAAGAGAGGAAGGCGACCAGCAAGTGGGAAGGAACTTTGTTCTCCCACCTAACACACAGGACAACTAGCCACGACTACCTCTATCATCATGAAAAGGCAGAATAACTTGATCCAGACAAGAATAACCCAGACAAACCCTGAGAAGGATCCTGGGGAGAGAGATTTAACCTATCTTCCTGAAAAAGAATTCAAAATAAAGGTCATAAACATGCTGATGGAGCTGCAGAGAAATATGCAAGAGCTAACGGATAAAGTTGGGAGGGAGAATACAGAAATAAAACAATCTCTGGGAGGACTTAAGAGCAGACTGGATGAGCTACAAGAGGCCATTAATGGAATAGAAATCAGAGAACAGGAACACAGAGAAGCGGAGGCAGAGAGAGATAAAAGGATCTCCAGGAATAAAAGAATATTCAGAGAACTGTGTGACCAATCCAAACAGAACAATATCTGCATTACAGGGGTACCAGAAGAAGAAGAGAGAAAGGGATAGAAAGTGTACTTGAAGAAATAATTGCTGAAAACTTCCCCAAACTGGGGAAGGAAATAGTCTCTCAAACCACGGAAGCCCACAGATCTCCCAACACAAGCGACCCAAGGAGGACAACACCAAGACACATAATAATTAAAATGGCAAAGATCAAGGACAAGGACAGAGTATTAAAGGTAGCCAGAGAGAAAAACGGTCACCTACAAAGGAAAACCTATCAGGCTATCATGAGACTTCTCAACAGAAACCTTACAGGCCAGAAGAGAATGGCATGATATATTTAATGCAATGAAACAGAAGGGCTTGAACCAAGGATACTATATCCAGCATGATTATCATTTAAATATGAAGGAAGGATTAAACAATTCCCAGACAAGCAAAAGTTGAGGGAATTTGCCTCCCACAAACCACCTCTACAGGGTATTTTATAGGGACTGCTCTAGATGGAAACACTCCAAAGGCTAAATACATGTCACCAGAGAAAATAAAATCACAGCAAAGAAAGCAGCCAAACCAAATACTAACTAAAAGCAAAAAATAAAATCAACTACTCACAAAAGAAGTCAAAGGAAACACAAAGGAGCCCAGAATAAAACACCTAACATATAAAGAATGGAGAAGGAGGAATAAGAAGGGAGAGAAATAAAGAATCATCAGACTGTGTTTATAACAGCTGAATAAGCAAGTTAACTTACACAGTAAGATAGTAAAGAAGCTAACCTTTAACCTTTGGTAACGACGAATCTAAAGCCTGCAATTGCAATAAGTACATATCTTTCAGTAATCATCCTAAATGTAAATGGACTGAATGCACCAATCAAAAGACACAGAGTAATAGAATCTATAAAAAATCAAGACCCCTCTATATGCTGCTTACAAGAGACTCACCTCAAACTTAAAGACACACTCAGACTAAAAGTCAAGGGATGGAAAAAGATATTTCATGCAAACAACAGGGAGAAAAAAGCAGGTGTTGCAGTCCTAGTATCAGACAAAATAGACTTCAAAACAAAGAAAGTAACAAGAGATAAAGAAGGACATTACATAATGATAAAGGGGGCAGTTCAACAAGAGGATATAACCCTTATAAATATATATGTACCCAATACAGGAGTACCAACATACGTGAAACAAATACGAACAGAATTAAAGGAGGAAATAGAATGCAATGCATTCATTTTAGGAGACTTCAACACACCACTCACTCCAAAGGACAGATCCACCAGACAGAAAATAAGTAAGGACACAGAGGCACTGAACAACACACTAGAACAGATGGACCTAATAGACATCTACAGAACTCTACACCCAAAAGCAGCAGGATACACATTCTTCTCAAGTGCACATGAAACATTCTCCAGAATAGACCACATACTAGGCCACAAAAAGAGCCTCAGTAAATTCAAAAAGATTGAAATTCTACCAACCAACTTCTCAGACCACAAAGGTATAAAACTAGAAATAAATTGTACAAAGAAAGCAAAAAGGCTCACAAACACATGGAGGCTTAACAACATACTCCTAAAATAATCAATGGATCAATGACCAAATTAAAATAGAGATCAAGCAATATATGGAAACAAATGACAACAACACAAAGCCCCAACTTCTGTGGGACGCAGCAAAAGCAGTTTTAAAGAGGAAAGTATATAGCAATCCAGGCATATTTAAAGAAGGAAGAACAATCCCAAATGAATAGTCTAAAGTGACAGATGTTGAAACTAGAAAACAAAGAACAAATGAGGCCTAAAGTTAGCAGAAGGAGGGACATAATAAAGATCAGAGAAGAAATAAATAAAATTGAGAAGAATAAAACAAAAGAAAAAATCAATGAAACCAAGAGCTGGTCCTTTGAAAAAATAAACAAAATAGATAAGCCTCTATCCAGACTTATTAAGAGAAAAAGAGAATCACACACATCAACAGAATCAGAAACGAGAAAGGAAAAATCATGACGGACCCCACAGAAATACAAAGAATTATTAGAGAATACTATGAAAACCTATATGATAACAAGCTGGAAAACCTAGAAGAAATGGACAACTTCCTAGAAAAATACAAACTGCCAAGACTGACCAAGGAAGAAACACAAAATCTAAACAGATCAACTACCAGCAACGAAATTGAAGTGGTAATCAAAAACTACCCAAGAGCAAAACCCCTGGGCCAGATGGATTTATCGCGGAATTTTATCGAACATACAGAGAAGACATAATACCCATTCTTAAAGCTTCCCAAAAAATAGAAGAGGAGGGAATACTCCCAAACTCATTCTATGAAGACAGCTTCACCCTAATACCAAAGCCAGGCAAAGACCCCACCAAAAAAAGAAAATTACAAACCAATATCCCTGATGAACATAGATGCAAAAATACTCAACAAAATATTAGCAAACCGAATTCAAAAATACATCAAGAGGATCATATCATGATCAAGTGGAATTCATCTCAGGGACGCAAGGATGGCACAACATTAGAAAATTCATTAACATCATCGACCACATCAACAAAAAGAAGGACAAAAAACCACATGATTATCTCCATAGACGCAGAAAAAGCATTTGACAAAATTCAACATCCATTCATGATAAAAACTCTCAGCAAAATGGGTATAGAGGGCAAGTACCTCAACATAATAAAGGCCATATATCATAAACACACAGCCAACATCATACTTAACAATGAGAAGCTGAAAGCTTTTCCTCTAAGACTGGGAACAATACAGGGATGTCCACTCTTCCCACTGTTATTCAACATAGTACTGGACGTTCTAGCCACAGCAATTAGACAAAACAAAGAAATACAAGGATTCCAGATTGGTAAAGAAGAAGTCAAACTGTCACTATTTGCAGATGACATGATACTGTACATAAAAATCCCTAAAGACTCCACTCCAAAACTGTTAGTACTAATATAGGAATTCAGCAAAGTTGCAGCATACAAAATTAATACACAGAAATCTGTGGCTTTCCTATACACTAACAATGAACTAATAGAAAGAGAAATCAGGAAAACAATTCCATTCACAGTTGCATAAAAAGAAGAAAATACCTTGGAATAAACCTAACCAAGGAAGTGAAAGACCTATACCCTGAAAACTACAAGAAACTCTTAAGAGAAATTAAAGAGAACATTAATAAATGGAAACTCATCCCATGCTCTTGGCTAGAAAGAATTAATATTGTCAAAATGGCCATCCTGCTGAAAGTAATCTACAGATTCAATGCAATCCTTATCAAATTACCAACAGCATTCTTCAATGAACTGGATGGAACAAATAGTTCAAAAATTCATATGGAAACACCAAAGACCCTGAATAGCCAAAGCAATCCTGAGAAGGAAGTCAAAGAATCCTGAGAAGGAATGGAGGAATTACACTCCCCAACTTCAAGCTCTACTACAAAACCACAGTAATCAAGACAATTTGGTACTGGCACAAGAACAGACCCACAGACCAGTGGAACAGAAGAGAGACTCCAGACATTAGCCCAAACATATATGGTCAATTAATATACAATAAAGGAGCCATGGACATACAATGGGGAAATAACAGCCTCTTCAACAGCTGGTGTTGGCAAAACTGGACAGCTACATGTAAGAGAATGAAACTGAATCATTGTCTAACCCCATATAGAAAAGTAACTTCGAAATGGATCAAAGACCTGAATGTAAGTCATGAAACCATAAAACTCTTAGAAAAAAACATCGGCAAAAATCTCTTGGACAAAAACATGAGCAACTTCTTCATGAAGATATCTCCCCAGGCAAGGGAAACAAAATCAAAAATGAACAAGTGGGACTACATCAAGCTGAAAACCTTCTGTACAGCAAAGGACACCATCAATAGAACAAAAAGGCATCCTACAGTATGGGAGAATATATTCATAAATGACAGATCCAATAAAGGGTTGACATCCAAAATATATAAAAAGCTCACACACCTCAACAAAGAAAAAGCAAACAATCCAATTAAAAAATGGGCAGAAGAGCTGAACAGACACTTCTCCAAAGAAGAAATTCAGATGGCCAACAGGTACATGAAAAGATGCTCCACATCGCTAACTGTCAGAGAAATGCAAATTAGAACCACAATGAGATATCACCTCACACCAGTAAGGATCGCCACCATCCAAAAGACGAACAACAACAAATGTTGGCGAGGTTGTAGAGAAAGGGGAACCCTCCTACACTGCTGGTGGGAATGTAAATTAGTTCAACCATTGTGGGAAGCAGTATGGATGTTCCTTAAAAAACTCAAAATAGAAATACCATTTGACCCAGTAATTCCACTCTTAGGAATTTACCCTAAGAATGCAGGATTCCAGTTTCAAAAAGACATATGCACCCCTATGTTTATCGCAGCACTATTTACAATAGCTAAGACATGGAAGCAACCTACGTGTCCATCAAGAGATGAATGGATAAAGAAGATGTGGTACATATGCACAATGGAATATTATTCAGTCATAAAAGGAAAATAAATCCTACCATTTGCAACAACATGGATGGAGCTAGAGGGTATTATGCTCAGTGAAATATGACAGGTGGAGAAAGACAAGTAACAAATGATTTCACTCATTTGTGGTGTATAACAATGAAGCAAAACTTAAGAAACAAAGCAACAGCAGGCTCACAGGCTCCAAGAAGGGACTAGCAATTACCAAAGGGAAGGGGTTGGGAGGAAGGGAGAAGGGGATTAAGGGGCATTATGATTGGCACACATAATGTAAGGGGGTCACGTGGAAGACAGTGTAGCACAGAGAAGACAAGTAGTGACTCTATAGCATCTTACTACGCTGATGGATAGTGACTGCAATGGTGTGGGGGGGGGACTTGATAATATGGGTGAATGTAGTAACCACAATGTTGCTCGTGTGAAACCTTTATAGGATTGTATATCAATGATACCTTAAAAAAATGTATATGTGCACAGATTCTGGCTCTGCACTAACTAGGAAAGGCTCTTAATCTCTTTGTGTCTCAGGTCTTTAAAATAGGATATTAACAGAAACTGTACCATGGGGTTGCCTGAGGACCAAGTGTATTAATATATGCAAATGTTGAAAACAATGTCATAAAAATGTCAGCCATTATTATTATCTTATCAGGTGTTGTAAGGATTAAAGTAAATGAGATAACCTTTGTGAAGCTCTTGGTACAGTGCTTGGCACATAGGAAATACTGAATAAATGTTGATTATCATGATAAACAGATATTTCTATGATTTCCTATGAAGCCCCCCCCATTATTATGTACATCTTACCTTTCTTCACAACTTGGACGTATAAGGAATTTGTTATCATAATAAGCCTTGGGTTTTTTTCATAGTTATTCTTCAACCAAGCAACTCATTTTTGAGGCCTTATAGCTGCATTGTCCAGTATAGTAGCCCATGACCCATATGGCTATTGAGTACTTGAAATGTGGCTCGTACAAGTTGAGATGAACTATGATTGTAAAATACACACCAGATTTCAAAGAGTTAGTATGAAAAAATTTTTCATTAATAATTTTAAATTGATCATATATTGAAATTATATATTTCAAATAGATTATATGAATACATTATTAAAATGAATTTTACCTATTCCTTTTTACTTTCTTAATATGGCCACTAGAAAATTTAAAGTTATATGCATGGCTCACATTTTATTTCTACTGAACAGTGCTGCCTTGCAGGTTAATATTTTGTGATTATTTACTCAAGTCACCACCACAGCTGTATGGTGCACTTCTGATATTTTGGCTTAATCCATAAATAATATTTCCAAATGCTTATAAATACATATTGATAATTTATATCTACATTGCAATTATATTTAAACCATACTTCATTTTAGTATCTCATTTTTTTCATATTATCCTGGATTCAAGATGTGTTTATAGATTCAACTTGTTCCAAGTGATTATAGTCATTGACTTCAATATATATCTTTCTATGGGTTGAGTGGCCCTGGGTGTGAAAACTTTCTTCTCAAACTGGCTTACTTGCCTCCTCTAACACTAAACATGAAATCCCCAAAGAATTGCTGCTTCCCAGGAGGACAAGATGCACCAGAGATTTCTCTGCCTGGAAATTTGGCACTGGCTGCCCTCCAAGAAACCCGGATTCCTTTTAATGAAGGGTAATGTGAAGGATTTAGGTCCCAGTGCTGCTGTGACTGTTGAGTGTCAGTTGGCCAAAAACAAAGCAAACATTAACCATTTCACTGGCTGAGTGGGAGCCTTTCAGAGTCATGAGTTCAGTTTAATCCTAACCTGATTATTTCTCTCTTAGTCTAATATAAATAATAATTCTAAATTAAAATTAAAATTCTGCATAAAAACTTCTAATTGTTTAACAGTGTAATTTCCCCTCTCCAACATTCCTACTCTGTTTTTACCATGGTACTTTTTTTTTTTTTCAGGGCTTTATTGCACAGGGACCCATTTTGTTGAAGAGTTTTTATGATGAATGGCTGTTGAATTTTGTCAAATGCTTTTTCAGCATCTATGGAGATGATCGTGTGGTTTCTGTCCTTCTTTTTGTTGATGTGGTGATGTTGATGGATTTTCAAATGTTGTACCATCCTTGCATCCCTGGAATAAATCCTACTTGATCATGATGGATGATCTTTTTGATGTATTTTTGGATTCGGTTTGCTAGTATTTGGTACTTTTTTTTCCCCAACAAACTTCTCTCAATTTTCATTTATTTTCTTACCTGAATTGTTAGTTTTAAAGTTTTGAATACATAATATATTCATATCATACACATTCTCAGTATCATGAGAAAGAGAAAAGCAGGCCCTGACACTAAGAGCTCCCCTGGCACTCACACCTGGGCTTTAGCACAGCTGGGAGCTGGCTTAGTACTCATAGCTCAGCACTCATGTTCTTCTGTTGAACACAAAAATTTTACAGAACACAAACTTCAGATAAGACTACTCTGGTTATGATAGAAGCAGACAAAACAAGACCATCTGAAATCACATCTGAGTAAGCAAAAACAATAAGGTATAAACCACAAAAATGACCATGCACATACCCTTTTTCTGGACAATATGAGCAACTACTGCTTCTTCACCAAGTTCAGCCTTAATTCTTTGTTCCTCCTGCCTTCCAGATAAAAAGTATTAAGATAGTCAATCATAGAATTACTCCAGCTTCCAGAAGTATCCAGTACAGAGCCAAGCCCTGCTTCCTTAAGCTCTCCCCCAAATCATCTAGCTCAAGCTCAAACTCTGTAATAAATGTTTTATGATATCCTTTTACTGAGATGCCCCACTGACCCGATGGTTTACAGTCTCTCATCACAATGAGCCAGTAAATCCCACTTTGATTGACTATAGGTGTGTTCCTTCTGGTCTATGACCCACAGTGACACATGCCACATATGGCCACACCAAACCATACACTGAAATTACAACGCAACTCAGAGCTTTAGAAACACTTATATTCAATTTGCAATATATGACAGCTTGTTTCCATTAAATTTTCCCTGTGTCCATTAATTTCCTTCAGCCAGAAAGCCTACCCTTGCAAGACTTCTGAATTTAACTTTCCTAGTTTACTCAATATTAATGTATATTCATAGCTAATGGATTCGAGATACTGGGAGTAATGTCAAATTCACCAAAATTGATCTTTTCTAAGGATATTATAAATAAACATTCAGGGGCAAGTACATAAAGATTCAACAGAACAAATTTTTAGACATTTGAACTAACATATAGAATCATTTGACAAACCATATACATTCAATTTAAAAATACATGGAACAAGAAGAATTGAAACATTTCATAAAATCTGTATCGCACCAAATGGCTGCTAATAAATTGTACTAGTTCACTAAATTGACATGTCCCATAATGTGCCATATATCTCATATTTATGTTATCTTCACTATGTGAATAAAACTTTCATTTATTTTCATCTCCACTTCAAATTTTTATATCCATGGAGTTCTTGACAAAAGAAACCTACTTTGGCTATTTCTGTCAATAGAGGAAAAATGGGTTCCTTTGCTCATCTTTTTGTCATAAATAGCTTTGTCAATAATTAATTTAAAAATACAATTAAAAATAAGCAAGAAAGGAAATATAACTAATTTATATAAATCACAATTTATTACTCAACTTTCCTATGAATAATAATGGCACAGCCAAACCAATAGAAATATGTCATTTATTTCAATTTTTGGAATCAACTTGTAGACAAAGCATAGACAAATGAATGTAAACATTTTCCGTCTTGGTTATGTAGAAGTAGAAATAACAGTGGTAGAAGTTGTGGGAGGAAGTAAAGAAGAATGCTGAAGGGAAGGTAAAGTTGCAGATATCAACATTTTATAATCTGAGGAGTCTAGAGATGTATGCATTGTTGAGTAGACATAAAACAAATATGCAAAACATTGATTAGAATTACTAAATGAAGAAAGAGCATCTAAAATAGTGCTTAATTGTATTGAGAGGAGATGGACTGTATTCAAGTAAGCTAGACCTTTATCTATCATAGCAGGAAACCAAAAACTAGATAAATCAAAAAATAGTGGCACAGTATATTATTTAGAAATATGAAGATAAGCATAAGGAGAGAAAAAAATCTTTTAATGGTTAAAAAAAGAAACTCCCATCTGGGGAATGCAGTAGGAGGTAAAGAGGGGTAGAATAGAAAAACTTGTTTTTCAGTTTAAATCCTCTTGCACTGTTTGTGATAAAGTGAAAGTATTTCCTTGAAAAAAATTAAGGAAAAGCACAACACTATTAGAATTAATAAATGGGTTCAGCAAGATGTCAGGATAACAAGATTAACATACAAAAATCAAGTGCATTTCTACAATGCAGAATCCCAAGATAGAATGAAGAAAACAAGTCCATTTACAATAGCATCAAAAAGGATAAAATACTTATGAATAAATTCAGCAAAAGAAGTATAAGACTTATACAATGAAAAGTACAAAATCTTGTTGAAAGAAATTAAAGATCTAAATAGATAGAAAGGCATGCCATGTTTGTAGATCAGAAGACTTAATATTGCTAAGATGGAAATATCCCCCAAATGGATCTAAATATTCAATGCAATTCCTGTCAAAATCCCAGCTGGGTTTTTGCAGAAACTGATGAGCTGATCCTAGAATTCATTTGGAAATGCAAGGGACCTACAATAGCCAAAACAATCTTGAAAAGGAAGAACAAAGTTGGAAGACTCACACTTCCTAATTTCAAAATGTACTACAAAGATACAGTAAATGAAAACTGTGGTACTGGCATGTGGGTGGACATATTGATCAATGGAAAAGACTTGAGAGTTCAGAAAAAAGCCCTATATTTACAGTCAATTGATTTTTGATAAGGGTATGAAACCAGAAAGAATAGTCTTTTCAACAAATGGTTCAGCTGCATAAATTTATACACTAAAACCCATGGAACTGTACATTTTAAATGGGTGAATTTTGTGACATACAATTATTATATATCAATAAAGTCATTAAAAAATATGTCAGATGTCACTCCTTTGTTTCCAACCCTTCAGTGTCTTCCCCTATCATCTAGGTTCTTGACCAGGGTCAGAGGGGAGGAGGGTTTTGTTCCAAGGGACATTTGACATTGGAGACATTTGGCAGGGAGCTGCTGGCATCTAGTGGGGAGGAGCCAAAGATGCTACTTAATATCTTACAGTGCACAGGACAGTCCTCCACAACAAAGAACTGTCAGTCCAAAATGTCAACAGCACACGAATTGAGCCACCTTGATCCAGAATAAAAGCAAGGTCCTTGTGAAGGCCTATAAAGCTCTACTTGCTCGGGTGCTGCCTGACTCTATTGTCAGCTCCCTTCTCTGTCCTTCAGTCACACTGGCCCATTCGCGGTTCTCAAATTCACTGTGTTCATTTTTTTGCTTATAGCCTCTTGCCCCAGTAACTATGTAGCCAAATCCCCCTCTTACAAGTCATTAAACAAATGTCCCTTCTCAAGGACACCTGCCCTGAGTATCCTATTTAAAATGACAACACCCCTCAGGCACTTGCAATCCTCTTGCCTTGTTCTATTTTTTTATTCCATTTTATTTATCACCTTCTAACATATTATTTAGTTTGCTTACTTATTGCATTTATTACTATTGTTTGTTTTCCCTACTATACACACCATAAGGATCTTTGTCCAGTTTGTTCACAGACAAATCCCAAGTGCCTGGAACAATGCCTAGCATATTGGAGCTGTCAGGAAATATTGATGAAATGAATGAAATTGATAATTTCTGAAGCCTTTCAAAACATGTAGATATTCTCTATTCACTACCAATCCCAAATTTCCAAAAGACTTTTAAAAATCAAAAAATATTTTAAAAATCCAAATTATATATTACAAATTATACCTAACAGTACACTCTCACCTTAGCCAAGGCTTTTTGGAAGTCCATAGATTATTCTCTTACTCTGCTGTGCTGGTCTCCAGGAGATAAACTGCACAGATAGTTAACTTCTAACTGGGTTTCCAGAATCTCATTACTTCCATATTGAGGATTCAAGATAAAATTGCATTCTACTAAGCACCAGGACAGTCTACTTACCCCAAGTCTGTCCATTGCATTTCAAGAAACACATTGCATTTAAGTATTAACAAAATTAATTAATTTAATCTCTGTCCATTTTTGGTTTTGCCCTCAGATTTTCCAAATAACTACAGGCACAGAAAACACCCCCCCCATATAAACATACATTTACATGCACACAAACTTCAGCAATAATTTTTCTTTCAAAGAAACAGTTTATATTGCCTCATAAAAATTTGGAAAACTTCAAATTATTTCCATGAGTTGGGCAGCTCTCACTTAGCAATCAACTCCAGAACATGGAATGAAATCATTCTTAACTGGTCAGGAGACAGCTTTTGTTTATTTTTCACTTTGTAATAGATTTGGTCCACAAATACAATACATCATTTTAAAACATATATTGATAAGTAATGAATTTTCTTAAACAATTAAGTTTAAGTAAATTAAGTAGTGCATGCCAACTGTCAAATTGGAAAAAGTCTAAATTTATCTTTCCATATTATAAATATAATCATGGATTGCATTAAAATGACCTTTAGAATATAATGAATGATTTGGTACCATCTCCTATGTGTACAGATAGTAACTGCCCTAGTGGGGGTTAGGATTTAATAATGTGGATAAATGTTGAACCATTATGTTGTATAACTGAAACTAATGTAAGATTGTATATCAATGATACTTCAATGAAAAAAAAAAAAGAACTTTGCAGTAACATATTTAGAAATATGCTAGCCTAAAACACAAAATGTTTTACCAAAATCTATTTTGTTATCATATGTGAAAAGTTGAACTGATTACTCAGAGAGCTCACAAGAGTATAGGGTACCATAAAAGAAGTTCAAAAAATATCAAAAAAGTGTGGTAAATGTTGATCTCTAGCATGACTATAATTTAAATATTTAAAATTATTTTATTCTACTGCTTTGCTCAGTACATAGCTTAGTTAATAACCAATCTTGATATATTTGTATTGCCTTCACCTGAAATTTAAGAGTATTTTATTTCAGCATCTAAATACAGAGCTATTGCCCACAACTTTTTATTTAAATTCTTAGATAGGCTATAGTTTTCTTTGCTATTCTCTTTATTTATATTTCTTTAAAAAAATGAAGTAGGAAACTATTCAACTGAATTCTACTGACAAATCTGACACCATAAAAGCACAAAATCTTGAAGCTGAAAAAAATTAAAAAATAATTTTGTCCTTCACTCTCCACTCCCAGTTTTATAAATAAAAACGCTTTGGTATGAGATGTAGAATGGTCTGGCTCTTTTTCTTGGTGTCTTGGTACCACCTCCATACCTCCTAAGTAGAAAAGTTTCTGTATCAACAATGTATGACTTGTTAAACAGATTTGTGTGCAAACTCATCAAAAAAATAGCACAGCAGTTTACAGCAAGAACAAAAGCATTAGTCTAAAAACTTAAATGGAGCACCGTATTCATTGAGAAAACCAGGCACCCAGCTTTGGGTGAAGAGGCCTACAGTCCTTGGACCCTCTGACCTGATTTCTTTTCCTTTTGTTTCTTTGTTTCTCCTTCAGTAGTATATTTCATAGTCTCTTTTGGAGTATGAGGAATGGCTGGAAAAATGTTCTCAGAACTTATCTTCTCTTGTTGTACTGCTAGATACTGGGGAAGGGATAGCCTTGCTGCAAAGCTATAGAGCATTTTGGAGGGCTTTAACAAAGCTTATGGGAAGGTGCTATATGGTGCAACATTCCAAGATGCCACAAGAAGATAAGGAAACCAGAGCTCACACACTTTCTTAGGAAAAAATCTTTTAATCTGGGACAAATGACTTCCTCTTAACTCTCCTGGTCAAAAATCTCTTCCACCCACCGTTGCTCATACTCTACTGGTATATAGCACTTGGTTGAGATGGAGGGGGCTGAACTGGGAGGGAATAGTGTAGCATATGCAGGATTAGACCATATAAAATCCTTTGTAAAAGTATTTGATTCCTTAGAATTTTGACTCCAGAATGCCATTGTGCTTTGTGAATTCATACATCTCATGAGAACTTGCAAATCATAGGTAGCAGTGAAGTTAAGTAACTGGGCTTTCGAGTCAGTACTGCTGGTTTCAAATTCTTACTTGCTGTCTCACCTTGGCCTTAACATCATTGTCTCCGTTTTCTTTAGTTGAAAATTGAGAATGATTGAGCTCAGTTCACAAGGTTGTTGTTGTTTAAATTAGATAATCTCCATAAACCTCTGTGAAATAATAGAAAATATGTTTACTGGTCTCTGCCCCCAGTTCCTGGCAGAGCTCCTAAAACCTTTGTAACTTCCTAAGTGATAGGAACACTAGATGCATCTTTTGTTCTAATATTTGGCCCTGGTTCCTGACATAGAGCTCCTAAATCCTTTGGAATCTCCTGGGCAATAGGGGTGTTTTGTTCTAACGAGGTGACTCTGAGTGAGCTCCTGGACAGCTTCAGGATGGGGCTGATCGCCAGACAACCCAGGCCATTATTAGAAACTTGGAATTGTCAGCTCCACCCCACAGCCTCTGAGAAGGTTGACAGCAGCTGGAGACTGAGTTAGTGACCAATCATGTCTATGCAATGATGCCTCCATAAAAATCCCCAAAGTGTGGGGTTCAGAGATATTTTGGGTTAGTGAACACATCTACAGGCTGCAGGATGCACCCCAACTTCATGGACCTCACCCAATGTATCTATCTCTTTGTCTGGCTGTTCATTCATTTCCTTTATTAAAACCTTTATAATAAATCTTTATAATAAACCATTAAACAGAAGTGTTTCTCTGAGTTCTGTGAGCCATTCTATCAAATTATTGAACCTAGAAAATTATAAAAACCCAGAAATATAACTGGTTGGTCAGAAGAACAGATGACAATCTGAAATTTGTGATTGGTATCTGAAGGGGGCATGGAGTCTGGTAGAACTGAGCACTTAACTTGTGGGATCTGATGTTACATTGTCGAATTTCAGTTAAACTGTAGGACATCCAGATGGTGTCAGAAAATTGCTTGATGTGTGGAAAACCCACATGTCTGGTGCCAGACGTGAAGAAGTGTGGCAGTAGTATAAGAGTAAAAGAGAAGGACACAGAAGAGTATAGATTTTCTTTTAAAACCTCTACAAATTTCATGGCTCATAGTAAGCGCTCAATAAATGTTAGTGTTAATTACTGGTTTTTATCTTCTCCCTGGGCCTCCAGGGAGGCTGTAGCTACTAAAAAGTATACAGTCTTTGGGTGGTTTTGATCTGACCTATAGATGGTGTTAAGGGTACCAACATGGTGGCAAGGATGTGGAGAAAAGAGAACCCTCCTACACTGTCGGTGGTAGTGTAAGTTGGTGCAGCCACTGTGTAAAGCAGTATGGAGGCTCTTCAAAAAACTAAAAATAGAAATACCATAAGACCCAGTAATTCTACTTCTAGGAATTTACCTAAAGAAAACAAAATCCCTGATTTGAGAAGACTTGCACCCCTCCGTTACTGCCGTGTTATTTACAATAGCCAAGATATGGAAGCAACCCAAGTGTCCATCAGTAGGTGAATGGCTAAAGAAGAGGTGGTACATATATGCACTGGAATATTATTCAGCCATAAAAAGAAAGAAATCCTGCTATTTGCAACAATATGGATGGACCCAGAAGGTACTATGCTCAGTGAAATAAGCCAGGGAAAGAAAGACAAATACCATATCATTTCACTTATTTGTGGAATATAAAAATAAACCAAAATGAACAAAAGAGCAACAGACTCAGAGACACTGAGAAGTGATTGGTGGCAACTATGGAAGAGGGATGGGGTGGATGGGTGGGGAGGGGAAGGGGATAAGAGGGCACACAAATTCTCAATCATAATATAAGTTGGTCACAAGGATGGTAGTACAGCATGGAGAATATAGCCAATGATTCTGTAACATCTTCCTATGTTGACAGATAGTAACTGCACTACTGGGGGTGAGGATTTTTTTGTTTTTGTATCATTAATGTACAATTACATGAGCAACATTATGGTTACTAGACTCCCCCCATTATCAAGTCCCCACTGGGGGTGAGGATTTAATATGTGGATAACTGCTGAACCACTGTGTTGTATACTTGAAACCAATGTAAGATTGTATGTCAATGATACTTCAATAAAAAAAGTCACAACATGAGGGGCAGATTCTACACTAATCCTTTCCACATGGCCTCCTTCTGCTTAAAATGCTCCTCTGTTCATCTCCAACTCCGGTTTTGCAAAATAAACATATCTGTCAGATCACAGCTCAAGCTTGACTTCCGTCTGAAAACTATCACTGACCTCCCAGTCTAGGTCAAATCCCCTTTCTCCAAGTTTTCTGTATAGAACTGGTCTGAAGTGTACTTCTGTAAATTTTTTACATAATTATTCCATTTGTATCTGCCTGCCCACTAAATCGCAGGTCCCATGAGGGTAAGGTCTACTGCTTTCTGCTCACCTCTATATCACCAGCCCCTGGCATAGTGCCTGGGATAAAGTAGGCATTCAAAATACATGTTTTAAAGAATGAATGTAGACAAGTATCAAATGATTTCCCTCATTTGTGGACTAAAACAATGAAGCATAACTGAAGGAACAAAACAGCAGCAGACTCACAAACTTCAAGAAGGGACGAGTGGTTACCAAAGGGGAGGGGTGGAGGAGGGCAGGTGGGGAGGAAGGGAGAAGGGGCTTGAGGGGTATTATGATTAATACACATGGGGGATCATGGGGAAGACAGTGTAGCACAGAGAAGACAAATAGTGACTCTATGGCATCTTACTACACTGATGGACAGTGACTGCAATGGGGTAGGGGGGAGACTTAATAATATGGGTGAATATAGTAATAACCACATTGTTTTCTATGTGAAACCTTCATTAGAGTGTATATCAATAATACCTTAGTTTTAAAATTGTATAAAAATAAATAAATAAAATAACTAAAGGCAACAGCAAGCAATCTAGAATTGCTGATCTCTATATAGCTTAATTACTTGGATAGCTGGCAAACTTTGTAACTGCTCTTGTGAAATAATCTTGTGTACATTTTCTATGTCACTTAGAAATGAGAGTTTTTATTTGTTCTAAGTAAATAATTCTGTCCCCTTGAATAGTCTGTGTTTTCTCTGATGGCATAGTGTTTCTGGCTAATACCCAATAAAACTGAGCTTCAAGCACCTCAGTGCTTTTCAGGGCTAAATGGCTAGACTTTTACTTTGCTTCTCAACAGACAAGAGCATCTCAGCAAAGAGAACATTTATCAATAAATTGCCATCTGTTTTGTTCTGAATGGCTCCCAAGTGAGCCAGGAGAATTAAGAACAGAAGAAATTCCAATTCTTAATATACCCACAAGAGACAATTGAATGGATCCCTCTTAACATGAAGCTATTAATAAGAGGGGGAAAGGGTGCTTATTTCTTGGGTAGCAGTAGACAAAGGAATAAGAAATGGCACAACAGTCTCATTTTCCCTAAAACACAGTCTTCCCAGCAATGTTCTCCCTCAGAGTGGAGTGACTGGAAGTGCTGCTCATGCCCCTTCCTGAACCATACACTATTTCTGGGCTAACATCTTAAGTTGTGTATTCAGAAGGAAACTGCCATTGAGTCACCTGTGGTCTCGGGATACTCTCTGAACTAGCAAGATGCACTCAGTTCCCTTAGAGGGTTTCCAACCCTCTCTGCCACTGAACTACTACTCAGTCCCATGTAAACAAACACCTGCCCTCTTTTTCTCATCTCTCAGGACATGACTATCACAAGCAGAGCTTTCAGAACACCATTATGAAAGCTTAGACTCCTGTGAATTTGGTTATTGTGAGTCAACTCTGAGCCAGATCCTGTTTGGGCACACTGACAGAGCAGACTCTAGGCTAGGAGGTCCCCGTTTGGGCAGCTTACCAACCTCTCTTCATGTCACCCTCAGTTTATGTAAATGGAACCATGAATTACAACACTGCATTTCAGTAAACATTGCCCTATTAGGAAAAGGTAGTTGATGGTTTCTTTCCAGTTGGTGCATTACTATCTCCAAACTGGGGGCTCTTCTCAATTCAAAGTTAACCTGTGAGCATGCCATGGAATTGTAACCTGGAGCAGGCCCCTCAAAGATGGGAACCTTGCACTTTCCTAAAGAGCAGAGCATACATTTACCTTGGCAGAATTCCCAGCCCCAATCTGCAGTTACAAAAAATCCAGAGGAAATGAGTGTGTGTTCAAAATGTTTTTTTTTTTTGTTCTGTCTTTACAGTACATACCCTAGACAAAATGCTGCAGGTATTTTAGGATGGAAAGACTATGCTGGGAGAAGTTCTAATTAATGGGAAGAACCTTGGCTAATGAGGAAAATGGGTCTAGTGGAACACTGAGGAGTCCTCTGAGGACAAACAATTGGCCTCTTTGAAATGCTCCCTGTTAGAGACCAACTCACTATTGTGACTGAATTAGATGTATGAAAGAATAGATTGTAAAAGAAGGGGCTTCAACTGCACTAATTTAATGGCAAAGGGTTTGAAGGAAAGGAACAAACAGTAAACATGACATGCAACAAAATTCTTCCTTGCTAGTAATGAGAGAAAATTTCAAAAGAAAGCACGTTTAAAATTCCATCTGACCCTTCACAAATAAAGAAAACTATACTGAAAACAATAGCTCTCTTGCTGATGAGAGCCTGATATAACTGATGTGAGAATAAGAATGGAAATAGGAATACCATTTGGAAAAACAAAAGAGCCTTAACTAGCTACAGTCTTCGATTTAATATAGAATTCAATAACTTTTAGTTATTTACAGAGTTGTACAACCATTACCACAATCTAGAAACAGTCTTAAAGATATTAATATCCTTAAAATCACTCCTGGGTCAATACTTAACAATAATGGTAGTTATCCTTGTTGAATACTAATTCAGGATCAGGCATTTTACACATAATTAATTTTTCTATATTCTCTCAGCAATCCTGTAAGGAAGGTGGTATTAGTGACTGTATTTTACAAATGAAATACAGAGAAGGAATTTGCCCAAACTACCACAGATATTTGTCAAACTACTGTTAATAAGCAGACATTCTCTTTCCAGAACCTGCACTCTTAACTACTACAAGGAAATAATACAATGCAAGTAAAACTCTCCACACAGGAAAAGTTAATTGCAGAATTCTGTAAGATTAAAAAATGGGTATAACTTATATGCTCAAAAATCTAACACATAATAGGTTCGATAACTTATGGTATATCTACTACCCAGCCATAAAAAGGGGAAAAAAGTAGAGCCAGTAGGATCAAGGAAAACATTTGTGAAATTCTATATCAGAATATAATGGTTATAGGATGAGTGAGTAAACCAGCAGAGCCCTTGCCTTCCTCAGTTTCCGGCTGCCCCAAATGATCAACTGCTGCACACCCAGGGCTGAGCCCGGTGTCTCCACGTGTGGAGCTTTCCAAGTGCCTATGGGAAGTGACGGTTCCTCTCTGGGTGAGGCACAGGCAAATGACTCTGGAGTCAGGCTGCATCTGAACTGCAGACCTTGGCCTTGGAGATGTTCCCAATGGACAAAACTTTGATGGTATCCTCTGTGTTTGCAAAAGGTTGAAAAAGCATCTTGCATTTGGACAAAATTTGGAAGGTGGTGTGCAAAAATAACAATTGCTGCAGTGTTTGCTGGGAGAATGCTGAAGTTATTTATTTAAACAATTTTTCTTCAATGCTGTTAAATGACTTTTCAGCAACATCTTGTTAAGAAAAAGGGTCTTAACTTCAACCTCGATGTTCCTAAGGCGAAAGTCAAATTAACCGAGGGTGTAGTGCTGGCTGCATCCTGCCCAAACCTTAGGCCACAGCCTGAATTCATCCTCTAGAGAATGTCTTAGTTAGGAGTATTTAATTGTTCTAGGATCTGGCGTATGGTAAAGCATAAGATAAACTAAATCCCTGTTCTCTTAAAGCTTACATTCTAGAACTGCATTGCCCAGTACAGCAGCCACTGGCTACATATGGATACTTAGATTTAAATTAATTAAAATGAAGTAATATTTAAAAATTCATTTGCTCATTTTTACCAGCCAAATTTCAAGTAAGAGTCATACGGTAACTGGTGATTACTGTACTGGACAGATGAGATACAAAAAGATTTCCATCACTGCAGAAAGTTCTATTGGTCTGCACTCTTTTTGAGAGAGGAGACTGACAATAACCAATGGACGAGAGTAGAAATTTCTTTGAAAGAAAGTAAAAAGACAAGGATGTCATATAGATGGACAGTCTTTGGGAAAGCATCTCTGAAGAGCTGACACTTGGGCTGAAAAACTAAAGAAAAGAAAAAGGCATATCCTCTTCCTCATCCAGGAGGAGAGAAAGGCAAGTGCAATGAGCTTGTGGTATTTGAAAAACAGAAAGGTCGTTTTGGCCAGAACTTTGTGAGCAAGGAGGAGAGTGGTCCAAGATGAGTTTAGAGAGATAGGTGGGGGCAGAATCTGTAGGGCTTCCAAGGTCACAAGGAGGAGCCTGGATTTACCCTCTGCCTGTCTTCAGAGGGTGGTCAATCTTGAGGTCTACAGAGAAGCTTAGACATTTAGTTAGGGTTTTGAGGCAATGAGTTATGTATTCAGGCACCTGAGACCCTGGGGCACAAGAGAGTTGCAGAGTCTGACAACAGTTCTAGAACTGAGCAAAACATGGTGTCAGAAAAGTTGGACTTGCCAAAGACACATAGGAAGAGTTGGGGAACCAGCTAGCGGCATTCACAATCCCATCACCGGATGAGGCAATAGACTCACTCGGGCAAGTTGGTGCTTTCACAGGGCTGCAGAGAACTCCTCCTTGCCTATCCCTTAAGAGGATCGCAGTTTTAAGGTTGTACCCACTTTGTTGGTTCCACCCTAAGAACAAACCCTTTGGCTATGAAGGGAACACAGCAAGGTTCAGATGAGCAAAGGAGAAGCTGGAGTGGGGAAGGGAGGAGACACATTCCCTCAGCCTGGAGTGTTCAAAGCAGAGCTATCTTCCACTCTTATTTAAGACCCATACATTCATTTATCCTTCAACAAATATTGGTTGTTTACTTATGCTATGGATTATTTTAGGTGTTAGGGATGAAGTAGTAAACAAGACAAAGTTCTTGCTCTTATGTAGTTCACAAAGCAGGTAATAAACAAGTAGATGTATGATAGAATAGGCAAAAAATTAAACAAGAAAGGGGATAGAGAGCGACAGGAGCATTTATTTTACATATATTGTTGGAGGAAAGCTTTACATAGGTGACAACTGAACAGCGAATGCAATGAAGTGAGGGTGTAAGCCATGCAAATACAAAGGGGAAGAGCACTCCAGACAGAGGGACAGCAGGTATCTTGAGGTGGGAGTCCGCTTGGAGGGCTCACGGAACAGCAGAAGGCCCGTGCGCTGGAGCTCAGTAACAACAGTGATGACGGATCCCTGCCTCCAGGGATGTGAGGCTGAAGTCTGGGGGCAGATAATGTAATGCCTTGTAGGCTGTTTTAAGGATATTGGCTTTTATTGTAAGTGTGGGGGGATCTTACTGGAAAATTGAGGGAAGGAGTAACATGATCTGATTAACATTTTCAGACTCTGGCTGCCTGTGGAATACAAATTGTAGGTGCCAAAGTGGAAGCAAGGACTTGTTAGAAGGCTTTTGCAGTAGCTCAGAGGAGAAATGACAGACAAGAATAGTGGCAGTGGAGGCGGTGAGCTGTCAGATTCTGAATGTATTTTGCTGATGGGATAGGATGTGGATTACAAGGGAAAAACAGGAGTGAAGGGGGACTCCGAAGTTTTTGTTCTGAGCAACTGGGTGAATGTAATGTCATTTACAGAGACAGGAAACCCTGCAGAACAATAGTGTTCTTGGGGGGATGGGAGGGGTTGAAGTGGAGAGGGGATGATCTGGAGTTCATTTTAGACATGTTAAGTTTGACATAACTGTTATACAATCAAGTAGAAATGTTGAGTAGGCAGTTGAAAGCACATGTCTGGAGTTGAGGAAAAAAGGCCAAGACTGGAAAGATAAATATTGAAGTGTTCAGTATATAGATTGTATTTATTTTATGTACTTTTATTTTGTACTTTTGTATTTATTTTATTTTATTACAGAAAAAAATGTAAGCATATACAGAAGTAGAGAAAATAATATAATGAATATCATGTACCCATCACCTCACTTTATCAGTTATTAATATTTTGTTAGTCTTGTCCCATCCTCCTCCACTCCTCCCTGTGTTGGGTATTTTAAAGTAAATTCTGTGTATTTATTGTTTCCCTTGTAAATAATTCAGTGTGTAATAGCTTGTTTTTAAAGTCATGGGACCAGTTGTTATTACCCAGGGAATGTGCATAAGTAGAGGCTGGGAACAGGAGAAGCAACCGCTAAGGGGACTGAGAATGAGATAGGAGGAAAAGTGTGGAGGTGCTAAGCCTTGGAAGCCAAGTGAAAAATGGGTTTGAAGAAGGAGGGAATGATCACTTGTGCAAAATGCTGTTGAAAAGCTGAGAAAGATGACTAAAAACTAACCTTCGGATTCAGCAAGTGGTTCAACAGTGACCTTGATGAGAACAGCTTGGGGGAATTATGAAAGCCTGATTAAACGGGGTCAGGAGAAAACGGGAGGAGAGGCCACAGAGACTTCCAGTACATACGACTGTATAACAGATCTTTTTTCTGCAAAGAGATGCTGGAAAATAGGGTAATAAGCAGAAGAAGGTATGGAGTTCACGGGAGGCACATTTTTAAGATAGAAATTACAGTCATGTTTGTATGCTCTTGGAAACAAGTAGAGAGGGAAATTGTGATGATGTAGAAGTGAGAGGGAATAAATTAATAAACTAAGTCCTGGACCAGGTAAGAGGAAGTGGGATCTAGAGTCTTACTGCATTTCAGTAGCTACAGGAAATTCTGAAGAACCAGGCCTTAACTTTTGCAGGTCAGGTCCTAGAGCAGAGGCATACCCTCTTATCAACACTAGTTCCAGGGAGTGATTATGTTTGTCCAGAGAGTGGCTGGGTCTTGTCATTGAGATAGATGGGATCCTCTCTCACTAAGTGGAGTCATTTAGATATGTCTTATCCACTGTGCAGTCTACATTTATTCAATAGTTCCTACTACAAGTAGTTCCTGTGTTCAGCCCGAGCTATGTAGAGATGTGGAACCCCAAAGGAATTAGCAATAAAGTTGAGTATACCAGATATTAAGAATAGAAAACATTATTTTCGTCTCCTCTTATAGCATTAATTTTTTCCAGGAAAGTTGACTCTAACTCAGTGGTGGAATATATCAGTGTACACTTGGCCACAGTAATAGGTCCAGCAGTAGGCAGTGATCTAATCCAATCCAGTCATATCCTTTTTAGGAATGCTAGTCTAAAGACTCTGTTTTCTACAAGATGAGAAAGAGAAAGTATGTAACCCTAGAGATATGGGCATCAATCTTGGGACAACAAAAGAAGTCAGTCCTATAATGAAGCCAACATTTTAGAAGGCAGACCTAAGGGATGAAAAGAAATTAGACCCTTGTTGAGCTGTTGGATAAAGCCTTGTCTGAAGTTCTAACATCAAGTTTCAGCATAGCTCTGAACATTTTTCAGTTATGTGGAATAAGAAATCCCTTCTATTGCTTAAGCCAGTTTAAGCTGGATTTTTCTATTATTTATAACCAACAGCATCTGAACTGAAGCACAAAGAAAGACACAATTTTCTCTACTGGGTTATACATCTATTAAACATGTTTACCTTACACCAACTGTGTTAAGCATGTGCTATGCAATAGGGATAGAGTAG
This sequence comes from Manis javanica, assembly GCF_040802235.1. Lineage (NCBI taxonomy): Eukaryota > Metazoa > Chordata > Mammalia > Pholidota > Manidae > Manis > Manis javanica. The sequence goes on along the minus strand of NC_133159.1, from coordinate 30,774,411 downwards.
TAAACAAGAAGAATGTATCTTCACAGTCTAAAAGCAATTTCCTATGCACCTTCTCCTTGAAGAGCTATTAGGCCCTTTGTTCTTTGCTGTGGACCCCAGCAATTCAACCCTTTTTTCTTTCTTGGAACTGCCACCTCCTGCCTTCACCATGTGCGGCCTTGTCTAGCCATTTGTTTCAAAGCATGTTTATCTTCCAGCTCTCCTTGTTTTTGTCACTATGTCAGTTGGGGATCAATCAAGGAAACAGAAACTACTCTAGATATTTCAAACAGGAAGGAACTTGTTTCAGGAATATAGCTATTTTACCAAACAATTAGGACAACTAGAGGACTGAAGGTCAGGGAAATTCATCCTTTGCTCTCAGACTTGCAACTAGCTTTCAGAGTTAGCAGTTCTGGGAATTGTAATGATTACTACTGCATACAGCATGAAGGTGGGTGATTTGTCAGAAAATACTTGGAGGCCACCGCAAAATCTCTAGTCCTCTGCTGTCGCCTGAGGAGCAATAACATAATATGGCTTCTGCTTCTTGCTTGCTTTCCAAATCTCATTTGACTGCCTTCATTGGCTGCCACTAACCTGGACTCCACTGCTAAGGGATTTGGGAAAATGTATATCCCCAATTTCCAGTGCTCATAATATGGGAGAGCACAGAAGGGGATAAATGATGTGAATTTCCAACAATCTGGCACAGCTATCCACCAAAGGAAGAATCCAACTGCTTTCTTTTAAGGGCTTGTCTACCAAGCATTGATGTTTTCTGAAGACAGTGGGAGTTTGCCTGGAGCAAGCTTCTAGAGAGAATATTTAGCCTGACAAAAAGAAAATCAAACTTACATAAAAGTAAGTGAGGTGGGGAACAGAAGCTTCATTCAAGATTCATGTAGTGTACTCTACCCTCATGAGTCAGCAGACTGCCTGCCTGTGGAGGTCCACAGACTGCCAGACCACTCCCCATGAACCCTACAAAGAATCTCTCTGATGATATGATATGCACCTCCTGCTCACATAGAGCCCAAGGTTAAGGGATAGACCTACTGGGAAAACACACCTGCAGAGGAAACTCAGGTTAGCTCTCTTTATAGGAATATGAGTGGCAACCAGGCATCCAGAGAGAAAAAAAGCAAACAAACAAAATGAGTTCTCTATAAAGGAAAGAGACTTGTAATCATTAGCAATGAATGTCTTCAAAGTTGTAAAGGAAGAAGTATTTTAACTTTGAATTATCAAAGAGAAACAGAGGCAGACACTAGCAAAAGCTGTAATGACAGAGTTTATTCAGTACTATTGTAATACGGGAGAGAGATCAATAAAACTGAGCTCAACTGCAAAGACAGCTGGGAATTCATAGGAAAAAAGCAGAGTGAAGGTGTCGGTGGATGGAAAATTACTAGGAAACATCAAGAGTAGGGGTATTCTTCATAAATTTGTCTAAATCCTGATAAGCACAATTCTTGCTAAAAGCAGGCGAAGGACTTCGACATCAAGGATGGGGAATGAGGAATTTGATCAGATGTCAATGGTGATCAGATATCAAGGATGGGGAGATTCTTGTTAAACTGACTTAGCAGGATTCTTGCTAAGACAGGGCTAAGCAGGATGAGGACAGAACCCAAGGATGAGATATAGTAAAAAAGAGAGCTCAGAAGAGCCTGTCTAAACTTGGTCAAGGAGAAAGTCTGTCAGAAGTCTATACCTAACCAAATGTGAGGACAGTAAGAAACATGTAAGAACTCAAAATCTTTAACACCTCATGCTCCATGTGAAAAAATTACTTAGATACACTTCAGCAAAATGAAAATGGAATCTATAATAGGAATTGAGAACTTGCAAAGCCTGAATTTCAATGTAACTTCAGAGTACTGGAAGTTAATAAGGTACATATCCTTTCCCTGAATAGAGAAAGGATCACATAATAGAGATATAAGACCAGACAAAGTGAAAAAAGCTTGGGAAAAAAGAAAAGAGCCAAAAGATACAGATACATGGAAGTCTCCCTTTTGAGTTACAAAGTTTTAATGACATAGCAATAATTTCCATCACTTAGAGTCCAGTTACATTACTCAGTTTTAGTGTTAATATTTATAGAATTATAATATGGTAAATGTTGGGTTTTGGTTTTAATTTTTAGTCATTTAGTATACAAATTTTGTATTTAGTCACAAAATAAGATAAATGTTATAAATACTTACAATAATTAAAGATTTAGAGGCAGAGAAGTGGAAAGGAAAATTTGTTAATATGTTTTCCTGAGGAGAGATACAGTTGAAAAGTGGTAAACCAATAATTATTCTGATTAAAGAAATCGTGATAAATCAGGATATAGCAACAGCAGAAATTATTAACAGAATTGCCTCTAGGAAGTGAGACTTAATAAGAAATGGGAGGAAGTGAGACTTTATCTTTTATGCTCTTTTTAAAATTTAAACATTGTATGTGTCTATATATGGTGTTAACCTTAAAAACAAAAAGTTAGTTATTTTGCCAACAATAGTGGATTTTTTAGGAATAGCAGAGAATTGTAATTCAGGACATGCAAACTGCGGCAAAAACATAGACAAGTCCAACAAAGAAAGGAGACGAATTTTATTTTATGGAGAAGAAGGACGAAGTTGGGGGAGGTTGTTTTGAATAAAAAAGAAAAGCAAGAGTTCATTCAGGGAGATGATGGTTTCTCATTGGCTGAGTTGCAGGGGTATCAATTTCTTGTAGGAGATGCAATGTATATAGCTTTCTCTTTTGGCGCCTGTAATTGGTGATTCCTTCATGCTGAGGATTCTTCTGTTGGGGTCCGTAACTGACAATTCTTCCTATAATTGACATGAAGTGGTATGGCTCCCCCTTCCAGCCTCCGGACTCCACTTCAGTGAGGTTTTCCTTTATTAATTCTCACATGATAAAAAAAAAAATTCAAAAGCTTTAAAATTGTCTCAACTTTATAAAATATATATATAATAATATTATTTTCCATTGGGTAAGAAGATAAAAGCATTTTCTCAAAAGTTTTCAATGTAGATGGCACATCTAATATAACTTTTTCTTTTTCAAAATCATTTTTGTAGCTCCCAATAGTTAACAAACCAAGAAATCTTGAGTATTACTTTTATCCATTGCTGCCACCAGGTAATGATATGGCCCAAATGAAGGATAGAGGTTGTTTCTCAGTCCAAGAGTATAATACTGTATGTGGTCACTTGACAAAATCTCCATTCACTTTTTTGAAAAGCTAGTATATATCTAGATCTTGATTACTAATTAAGCATTTTTTAAACAGCAAGCAGCTTTATTAAAAAATTTCAATCTGTAAAAAAACGTTTTTGTCATGTGTGCAAAAGGAAAACCAAAACTTACGAGCATTCAGATACTTCTGTGTGTTCCCATTGTTCTTTCTCTATTCAGGGAAAGGATACGTATATGATTAACTTCCAGTACTCTGAAGTTACATTGAAATTCAGGCTTTGCAAGTTCTCAATTCCTATTATAATATTAATAAGCTTCAGGGGTACTTACTAAAATAACAACCTGGAATTGACTTAAATTGAGAGAACTTCACTTGTCTCTCACTAAATGGTTCCTCTTAAAACCAGATCCAGAGGAAGTAAGAACTCTGTTGGTACATCTCTAGCTGGATACTTTTGACTATTTGATTTAAAAATGCTAGGATTGGTGGGTGAACTCTGAAGAAGTCAATGGAAGAGACAGACCAGAGGTTGAGCTTTGTGGGATGTGCTACACTTGTCTTGGTAGAATACGGATGGCAAGCCCACTCAAGATGGTAAAAATAATGTGGGAAAAAGAGCAGAAACAGGGATTTTCAGGGAACACCTCTTACAGATAGGTGCTGTTAATGCGGGAGTAAAGGGAGATAGATTTAGAAAGATAGTTTGGGTTTTTATTTTGAATACAAAAGCTTCAACTGTATCCTGAAGACTAGGGAGAAGTGTTGACGACTTGTTTCTCATTTTGTTTTGTTTTAATAAGAAACAACTATTGTTTTTATAAAAATAATACATTTTCATTGTAAAGAATTTAAGCAATGAGAAAAAAAGGAAAAGAAAACTAATCTATATTTAGATGTATTTTAAACTCCTAAATCCCATCTAAAAAAATTAACATTTGATTAACATCATTCTAAATATCTTTTCATTTTTTTATACAAGTAGGAATGATAAGTGGTATACAGCTAGATCCACTTTTTAAAAGATATATTTACTTTTTAAATGGTATCATACCATATTAAAATTTTTTAAAGTTTAATTCAAGCTAACTTGAAATTAACAGAATAAAAAGAACCTGAAAGAAAAGTTAGATATCAAATAAGGGTTTATTCACTACAAGAGCTGTTATTTCTCAAAATACTGACTTAAGGTTAGGAAAATCAATTTTGATATCATGTTGCTTTGTTTTGTTTTTTCAAAAAAGATGTTTTAAATTAGAATCAGCTCACCCTGCTGTGGAAGATCAAGACATCAGCACACTCACACTATCTTCCACAGCCCCTTCCCACAGAGGCCAATATTTCTTAGTCATATTATTTTACATTGTTATTTTATATAACAAGTATATGCTCTAAAACAAAAATTCACACAAATGTTTAGTATTAATTCTATATTTAGATGGAATCAATAATCATCACATATCCTTTACCAAGACTTCTTAATTTTGTCCTATTTCTTAATTGGCTGAATTTCACTTTCAAGTACTTTTCTTTCCTATGAATTTTTTTATATTTGTGGGAATCTCTCTACTACCTTTATTTTTTAGGCTGGGTATATTTATCTTGGCTGGGTATAGTATCTCTGGATCACATTTTTGTCCTTTCAGAACTGCAGACAGTCCTCCACTGTCTTCTGTGTCCAGATGTTGCTGTTGATAAATCTGAGAACAGCCTGATTCTTTTCTTGTAGATGATTTGCTTTTTCTTTCTGGATGCCTGAATTTCAATAAATTAATTAAAATATGTCTCAGGATTGAGTTTTTTTATCAAAATACCTTGTTTTGACTTTTTCAAGCTACAACTACTAATTAATTAATCATATTAGAAGAAAATTCTCTTTTAACATTTTTGAATGCTTCTTCTATCCCACTTAACAAGTTTTCATCTCCAGGGACACTAATAACCTCTGTCTTCCAAATCTATTAGCTTCTCTCTGTTTTATTTACTTTGGCTTTATAGTGATTGCTTCAAGCCTGTTTTCCACATCAATAATTTCAGTTAGAGCCATGATTATTCTATTCCTTGTTGTTTTTTTTTCATTGAACATTTTTTTAATATTGTTAACATATAATTACTTGATTATGGTTACTAGACTCCCCCTATTATCAAGTCCCCCCTACACACCCCATTACATTCACTGTCCATCAGCATAGTAAGATGCTATAGAATCATTACTTGTCTTCTCTGTATATACTGCATTCCCCATGTCCCCACCCCCCTACATTATGGATGCTAATCGTAATGTCTCATTTTCCCCATTATCCCTCCCTTCCTACCCATCCTCCCCAGTCCCTTTCCCTTTGGTAACTGTTAGTCCATTCTTGGGCTCTGTGAGTCTTCTGCTGTTTTGTTCCTTCAGTTTTTTCTTTGTTCTTATACTCCACATATGAGTGAAATCATTTGGTACTTGTCTTTCTATGCCTGGCTTATTTCACTGAGCATAATACCCTCTAGCTCCATCCATGTTGTTGCAAATGGTAGGATTTGTTTTCTTCTTATGGCTGAATAATATTCCATTGTGTATATGTACCACATCTTCTTTATCTGTTCATCTACTGATGGACACTTAGGCTGCTTCCATTTCTTGGCTATTGTAAATAGTGCTGCGATAAACATAGGGGTGCATATGTCTTTTTCAAACTGGGCTGCTGCATTCTTAGGTTAAATTCCTAAGGGTGGAATTCCTGGGTCAAATGGTATTTCTATTTTTAGTTTTTTGAGGAACCTCCACACTGCTTTCCACAATGATTGAACTAGTTTACATTCCCACGAGCAGTGTAGGAGGGTTCCCCTTTCTCCACAACCTCGCCAACATTTGTTGTTGTTTGTCTTTTGGATGCTGGCCATCTTAACTGGTGTGAGGTGATATCTCATTGTGGTTTTAATTTGCATTTCTCTGATGACTAGTAATGTGGAGCATCTTTTCATGTGTCTGTTGGCCATCTGAATTTCTTCTTTGGAGAAGTGTCTGTTCAGATCCTGTGCCCACTTTTTTATTGGATTATTTGCTTTTTGTCTGTTGAGGTGTGTGAGCTTTTTATATATTTTGGATGTCAACCCTTTATCAGATATGTCATTTATGAATATATTCTCCGATACTGTAGGATGTCTTTTTGTTCTACTGATGGTATCCTTTGCTGTACAGAAGTTTTTTAGTTTGATGTAGTCCCACTTGTTCATTTTTGCTTTTGTTTCCTTTGCCCAGGGAGATATGTTCTTGAAGAAGTTGCTCATATTTATGTCCAAGAGATTTGTGCCTATATTTTTTTCTAAGAGTTTTATGGTTTCATGACTTACATTCAGGTCTTTGATCCATTTTGAGTTTAGGGGTTAGACAATAATTCAGTTTCATTCTCTTACATGTAGCTGTACAGTTTTGCAAACACCAGCTGTTGAAGAGGCTCTCATTTCCCCACTGTATATCCATGGCTCCTTTATCATATATTGACCATATATACTTGGGTTTATATGTGGACTCTCTAGTCTGTTCCACTGGTCTATGGGTCTCTTCTTGTGCCAGTACCAAATTGTCTTGATTACTGTGGCTTTGTAGTAGACCTTGAAGTTGAGAAGTGAGATCCCCGCTGCTTTATTCTTCCTTCTCAGGATTGCTTTGGCTATTCAGGGTCTTTTGTGGTTCCATATAAATTTTAGAACTATTTGCTCTAGTTCATTGAATGCTGTAGGTATTCTGATAGGGATTGCATTAAATATGTAGATTGCTTTTGGCAGGATGGCCATTTTGACAATATTAATTCTTCCTAGCCAAGAGCATGGGATGAATTTCCATTTATTAGTGTCCTCTTTAATTTCTTTTAAGAGTGTCCCGTAATTTTCAGGGTATAGGTCTTTCACTTTCTTGGTTAGGTTTATTCCTAGGTATTTTATTCTTTCTGATGCAATTATGAATGGTTTTCCTGATTATCTCCTTCTGTTAGTTCATCATTAGTGTATAGGGATGCCACAGATTTCTGTGTATTAATTTTGTATCCCGCAACTTTGCTGAATTCAGGTATTAGATCTAGTAGTTTTGGAGTGGATTCTTTAGGGTTTTTTATGTACAATATCATGTCATCTGCAAACAGTGACAGTTTGACTTCTTCCTTGCCAATCTGGATACCTTTTATTTCTTTTTGTTGTTTGATTGTTGTGGCTAGGACCTCCATAACTATGTTGAATAAAAGTGGGGAGAGTGGGCATCCTTGTCTTGTTCCCGATCTTAAAGGAAAAGCTTTCAGGTTCTCATTAAGTATAATGTTGGCTGTGGGTTTGTCATATATGGCCTTTATTATGTTGAGGTATTGCCCTTTATACACATTTTGTTGAGAGCTTTTATCATGAATGGATGTTGAATTTTGTCAAATGCTTTTTCAGCATCTATGGAGATGATCATGTGGTTTTTGTCCTTCTTTTTGTTGATGCGGTGGATGATGTTGATGGATTTTCGAATGTTGTACCATCCTTGTATCCCTAGGATGAATCCCACTTGATCATGATGTATGATCTTTTTAATGTATTTTTTAATTCGGTTTGCTAATATTTTGTTGAGTATTTTTGCATTTATGTTCGTCAGGGATATTGGTCTGTAATTTTCTTTTTTGGTGGTGTCTTTGCCTGGTTTTGGTACTAGGGTAATGTTGGCCTCGTAGAATGAGTTTGGGAGTATTCCCTCCTCTTCTACGTTTTGTAAAACTTTAAGGAGGATGGGTATTAGGTCTTCAATAAATGTTTGATAAAATTCAGCAGTGAAACCATCTGGTCCAGGCATTTTGTTCTTAGGTAGTTTTTTGATTACCAATTCAATTTCTTTACTGGTAATCAGTCTATTCAGATTTTCTGTTTCTTCCTGGGTCAGCTTTGGAAGGTTGTATTTTTCTAGAAAGTTGTCCGTTTCTTCTAGGTTGTCCAGTTTATTACCATATAATTTTTCATAGTATTCTCTCATAATTCTTTGTATTTCTGTGGTGTCCGTGGTGATTTTTCCTTTCCCATTTCTGATTCTGTTTATGTGTGCAGACTCTCTTTTTTCTTGATTAGTCTGGCTAGGGGGTTATCTATTTTGTTTGTTTTCTCAAAGAACCACCTCCTGCTTTCATTGATTCTATTGCTTTATTCTTCTTAATTTTATTTATTTCTGCTTTAATCTTTATTATGTCCCTCCTTCTATTGACTTTGGCCCTCATTTGTTCTTCCTTTTCTAGTTTCATTAATTGTGAGTTTAGACTGTTCATTTGGGATTGTTCTTCTTTCCTGAGGGACACCTCTATTGCAATATATTTCCCTCTTAGCACTGCCTTCGCTGCATCCCACAGATTTTGATGTTGAATTATTGTTGTCATTTCTCTCCATATATTGCTTGATCTCTGTTTTTATTTGGTCATTGATCCATTGATTATTTAGGAGAATGTTATTAAGCCTCCATGTGTTCGTGGGCTTTTTCATTTTGTGTAAATTATTTCTAGTTTCATACATTTGTGATCTGAGAAGCTGGTTGGTACAATTTCAATCTTTTTGAATTTACTGAGGCTCTTTTTGTGGCCTAGTATATGATCTATTCTTGAAAATGTTCCATGTGCAGTTGAGAAGAATGTGTGTCCTGTTGATTTTGGATGGAGTGTTCTGTAGATGTCCATTAGGTCCATCTGTTCTAATATGTTGTTCAGTGCCTCTGTCTCCTTACTTATTTTCTGTCTGGTTGATCTGTCCTTCAGAGTTACTGGATGCTGAAGTCTCCTAGAATGAATGTATTGCATTCTATTTCCCCCTTTAATTCTGTATTTGTTTCATATATGTAGGTGATACTGTGTTGGGTGCATAGATATTTATAATAGTTATGTCCTCTTGTTGGACTGACCCTTTTATCATTATGTAATGTCCTTCTTTTGTCTCTTGTTACTTTCTTTGTTTTGAAATCTATTTTGTCTGATACAAGTACTGCAACTCCTGCTTCTTCTCCCTATTAGCTGCATGAAATATCTTTTTCCATCCCTTTACTTTCAGTCTGTGTATGTCTTTGGGTTTGAAGTGAATCTGTTGTAGGCAGTATATAGATGGTTCTTGTTTTTTAATCCATTCAGTGACTCTATGTCTTTTGATTGATGGATTCAGACCATTTACATTTAGGGTGGTTATTGACAGGTATGTACTTATTGCCATTGCAGGCTTTAGATTCCTGGTTACCAAAGGTTCAAGGGTAATTCCCTTACTATCTAACAGTCTAATTTAACTCACTTCATACTATTATAAACACAGCCTAAAGATTCTTCTTTTTTTTCCCTCCTTTTTCTTCCTCCTCCATTCTTTGTATATTATGAATCATATTCTGTGCCCTTTGTCTATCCCTTGGGTGACATCTATTTAGCCTTAGGAATACTTACATCTATAGGAGTCCCTCCAAAATGCACTGTAGAGGTGGTTTGTGGGAGGTAAATTCTCTCAACTTTTTCTTATCTGAATATTTTTTAATCCCTCCTTCAAATATAAATGAAAACTTTGCCGAGTATAGTATTCTTGGTTCAAGGCCCTTCTACTTCATTGCATTAAATACATCATGCCACTCCCTTATGGCCTGTAAGGTTTCTGTTGAGAAGTCTGAGGATAACCTGATGGGTTTTCCTTTGTATGTGATCTTTTTTCTCTCTCTAGTTGTTTTTAAAAGTCTGTCTTTATCCTTGATCTTTGCCATTTTAATTTTATATGTCTTGATGTTGTCTTCTTTGGGTCCCTTGTGTTGGGAGATCTGTGCACCTCCATGGCCTGAGAGACTATCTCCTTCCCCAGATTGGGGAAGTTTTCAGTAATGACCTCCTCAATGACACTTTCTATCCCTTTTTCTCTCTCTTCTTCATCTGGCATCCCTATAATATGAATATTGTTCCATTTGGATTGGTCACACAGTTCTCTCAATATTCTTTCATTCTTAGAGATTCTTTTTTCTTTTTGTGCCTCAGCTTCTTTGTATTCTTCTTCTCTAATTTCTATTCCATTTACTGTCTCTTCTACTACACCTAACCTGCTTTTAAATCCCTCCATTGTATGTTTCATTTCAGATATGGAATCTCTTAATGACTGAATCTTCTACTTAAATTCATTCCTGAGTTCTTGAATATTTTTCTGTACCTCCATAAGCATGCTTATGATTTTTATTTTAAACTCTCTTTCAGGCAGATTGGTAAGTTCAGTTTCCTTACAGGCCCTTTTCCTGGGGTTTGTGAGATTTGGGTCTGAACCATGTTCTTTTGACATTACATAATTCTGTGTGGTCTCCACTAGTGCCCAGAAGCTCCAGTCTCTGGAGCTGCTCAGCCCCTAGAGTGAGGCTGGGGATTGTGGAAGAGTGGAGCTGGTGCCTGGAGGGAGGAAAGATCTGTTTCCTGATTCCCATCTGCCATGTCTGTCTCAAGTGTCAGAGCCTGTGGGCCAAGCACACAGGTGTAAGCCTCTGTGCTTTGCTCTAGCTATTGCAGGCTGAGCCTCCTTCTGGCTGGCCTAATGACAGTGCAGTGATTGCTGGTTTGCGAACCAGTGCCGGCAGGACAGGAGGAAGGTGCAGCAGGCTGCATGTCACAGTGGTGGGCCTCAGAGCTGAGTAGGCAGCCAGGGGAATGGAGTGCCTGAAGCTCCTCAAAGTTCTCAACTAGCTGGGCAGAGCCTGCCCAGACAACCTTGTGCAGCTCTCCCCTCCCCCGCACAGCAAGCTCCCGTGCAAACCCCACTCCTTCAGCAGCCCTGTCGCTGCTAGTAAGTCTCTCAAACCACCTGCCTTTCCTTTGTCCCAGAGCGGCCGAGTGTGGATCCCGCCTCCACAAATGGCAGCAATCTGTCTCTCAAGCACTCCACCTGTCTGAGCTCCCCAACGTCCAGAGCACCACACAGTGTAGGTTTCTGCCCCCAAAGCAGACCTCCAGGGCTCCGTGTTCAGAAGTTCTAGGCCTCCACCCCCTCCCCCACTCCATTTATCTTCCTCCCACTGGTGAGCTGGGGTGGGGGAAGGGCTTGGGTCCTGTCTGATAAAGGCCTTCATACCTTACCCTGTGTTCATGAGGTCTGCTCTGTTTGTGAGGTCTGCATGAAGTCTGGTTCAGCCTTCTTTCTTGTTGCTGTTTTAGGGCTAGTAACAATTGACTATATTTTCATACTATTTGTGGTTTTGGGAGGAATTCTCCGACTCACCTCTCACGCCACCATCTTGAATCTCCCCATTGATACTCCTTGCTGTTTTGATATACTTATTAGTTCTATAATATTGTTTGGTCTTTGCTTTATTAGATGTGCAATTTCCCTATTCATTTATTTCAGTTGTTTTATTATCTAATTTTTTAGTTCTTAGTCCACTGAGCTCATTTTCTTTTTAGGTTATTCTATAACTCAAAGCACTTGAGAGGAATTTTTTCGGTTTCTCTACCTTCCTCCTGAACTCTTCCCCACTGTATCTGAAATTACTTTGGTTTTCCTAATGAACTGTAGTTTGAGGACTGTTATTTTATGCTGTATGCACTTTTTCTAAGATTTATAAGTTTAAATGAGGGGAGGGGGTAGAGTTCAGGGAGGTGTGCAGCTTTTCTTAGAATACCTAAGTTCTGCAATACCTTCTGAGGTTTTAAGTGTCTTCCCTGAAGTTTACTCTACTAGAGGTTGGTATATCCCATTCCATGGGAAAAAGCCTCAATCGTTAGAATCTCCCTCAATTCAGTATGCTTTCCTGGAGTCTTTACTGCTCCCCAAAGAGTCAGTCTATTCTTCACTTCTCTTCACCTTCTTTTCCCAGTAATCATTCTCACTTTTCCAGAGAAAAAAGATGAAATATAAGGAAAACACTTAATTTTCTTCTCTCTTGGAACATATGTGCATATGTGGACCTAACAGTATAAGTTTTGATGGAATGAAGGCAGGATCAGTAGCTTTGATATGCTCCAGACCAGAATCTTCTATTTCTCTGCTTTACTACTACTTGTTGACACTTAAGATATTGAGTGTTACTATTTGTTTGCTGTGGATGATATTTTAACCTTTTAAACTTTCCTAGGTACTGGTGGAAACAGTCTATGAGAAGGTCTATTCCATTATCTCAATCTAAAATTACTGTACATTCCATATACAGTAATTTTTACTATATATATATTTTTTCTGATTATAAAGGTTATGTATTTATACATATACCAAATCATTACATTGTACATCTTAAACTAATACAATATTGTATGCCCATTATATCTCAATAAAACTGAAAAAACCTGGGAAAAAATAAGTTATATATCCTTGCTGTAAAAATTTAAGCCATACACAAGTGTATAAAGTAAAATGTGAAAATTCCTTATGGCACAGCCCTCCAAAATATCACTCTTAATAGTTCCCTCATGTTTTTATGTATTTGTTTCTTGTCAATGCTTCAGCCTTTCAGTGAAATCACTAGAAATATGTAAATACATAGATTTTTTAAAAAGAGCATTAATAAGGCACATTTTGCACATCATAAAATTCATCCATTTCATGTGTACAATCCAATCATTTTTAGTTAATATAGCAAGGCAACCATCACCATAACATATATACTTTTTGCAAAAATACATAGTTACTTTCTAAATCCCTATTTAACCTACTCTCCCAATTCTAAAATGTACTTACTGATGCCCACAGCACACTAAACATGGCTAGGAGACCTTGTCTGAGAACTTTTGGGTAGTCCTGTTCCTGTCAGTTGAGCTGACTACCAAATGTAATTTGGATTTATTCTCCTCATTTATATCAGTGATACTTGCTATTGTTAATTTAATTAAATTTTTGAAAACTTAAGAAATATTAGTATAAAGAGATATTTTTAAGAAAATTAAGTCAAATGCTTTGGACAGGCTTGTTAAAGTCAAGTCGCTAAAAAAAATTATTAAATGATGTACAGCTGAGAAATGGGTGATTGGGAAAATTATACATATCTAGATTTTGCATTCATATTACTTCACAAGTGTCTTCTCCACTTTAAAGAAACATTTTAAAAAATCACAGATGATTTGTTAAAGGCAAGAAGCACAAATCACTCCCAAAAAACACTTCAATCAGAGGTCCTATAATCACAGGAAAACCCTGAGGCTACACCTCAAAAGATGGGTGAAGGAATTTATATTTATTAATCTTAATTTAAAAGAAATGCTTAAAATATGCAATAAACTTATTTTTCTTTAAAAATGTTTCAAAAACAAACATTTTTTATTGCAAATGCTTTATGATTCTCCATGTTACTTTTTCAAGTAACAACTAACCAGTCCCAAAGCATCAAATAAGAGGGCTTCAGGTGGGTGTGTAATTGGCTTTTTCTTCACAATATATTGAGCGCATTTTTTGTGTCATGATCTATAAATCAATCTTATATTTTATAAAACCTACTTCATAATATTCCATTGTATAGCACTACACCCTAATTTACTTAAACAAATTCTCCATTTAAACTATTACGATGTTCTTCTGAAAAAAAATTTTTGAGCAGGGAATTGAGAGGAAGAAAGTAGATTGAGATAATGAATCTGGCACCAGAGCATAAAAAGGATTAAAGAGTCAGGGGTGGAAAGGGGAGAAATGGTGGATAAGAAACTCCTGCAATAATCGAGCCCTGAGATTAGATCAGGAAGTGGCAGTGGCTTTTTCCATTATTCTTACTTATCCAACAAGTGCTCTCTCTTATCAGCCTAGAAATCCTTCCATTTCTAGAACGCACGGCATAATTTCCTTCTTTCTACCTTAACTCATACTGGTCCTTCCGCATATCATTTTTGCATTTTGAAATCCTATCTTTCCTTCAAGATCCGGAAAAAAGACCACACCCTGCCATGATTAGCCTCTGTTGGAAATCATCCTGAGATAGGTAGGAAAAAAACGGAGATCAGTCCAACCTCACATACCTAAGTTCCGACAAAATGCCTTGTGACTTTAACCACTGAGTCTGTAAGGCTCCAATACATCTTGCTTTTCACGCATGTTAGCCTATTGTTTTAACAAGTTTTATAGCCGCTATGTCCTACGTTTAGAGACCCCTTGGTCAGGTAATCAATGGACCAAGACAACTTGTGACATGAGCAATAAAGAAAATTTTGTGTCCAATAGTTGCGTTTTCCTCATCATAATACTGAATTTTCCACCCCCAGGCGGAGGTTTTATATGCTAATGATACATAAGATCACAGTTGCAACATACATGTACATATGTAACCTAACTGAGCCTGCGCTAATTGAAGCCCTCCCTACTCATGCTGGATAACCTAATAACTAATGGATAAACATTTTCATTCCCAATTGATAGGGGCCACCCCGGTTCATCTCAAGGCTGAATCTCTTGAGCAGCCCGCCTAGGTCTATCAAGGTGTTTCTGTTTCCTCACTTTTCTAATTAAGTGCACTGTTTACTTGCATACTCCTCAGTCTGGGTGTTAAATACTTTTAATACGCGAGGACAAGGACCTAGGACCCTGTTCTAGGGTCTGCCGCCAACAATCCCTCCCCTTGCTTTTCTAATAGAAAGCTGAGTCCTTCTTTCTTCCTTCCACAAAGCATTTTGCTTCCAAAGGCAGTACAGGGAAGTGGTTACCAGACATGAATTTGGACTCAGAAAATTCGCTACTTCTGTGACCTTGGCTCCTTTACCCAAATTCTCAGTGCCTCAGTGCTCTGCCCTGTAAAATGGGGAGAAGTGGACACAGCGTTGTTCAGAGGAGTAAATCAGTTAACAGGTGTAAAGCACTTACGACAGCGTCTGGGGTGTAGTCAGCGCTGAATAAACGCTGGCGGTCGTTTGGATTCACGTGGTGGGCGTGCGGAGCACCCGGTCCGCCCCAGCCGGCGCCACGCCGCGGCCGGAGCGCAGTCACATGACCGAGCCAAGATGGCGTCGCCCAACTGCTTGTGGCTCCTGGCCCTCACCTTCTTGCCGGGGTCCTGCGCTGAATGGGCACTGGAGCATCTCGACCCTCAGGCGAAGCCGCTGCCACTGGTGATCTGGCATGGGATGGGTGAGTGAGGGAGGGAGGGAGGGAGAAGACAGTCGAAAGGGTTCGGCTGCTCCTTGCCTCTCCCAGCTTGGGTTCGCGTATGCAAAGTGCAAGGGTTGGGGGCGAGGACCACGGTAATACGCCACCGGGGCGGCCGTTTTAGGATTTGGGGGCTGGTCTGCATTGGAAGGGGAGAAGTGGGAAGAGCTGTATTTTGGAGAGCGCTTGTAGAGGGCTGTGCACTGCGTTAGGGTTTTTAGTGCTGCTCTTGTTTAATTCTCACGGCATTGGCGTCATGGTGCAGTATCTGGCTCTTGGTAAGGCGAGGTAGTCTGTGGCTACATGACCCGGACATCCATCCTTTTATTTAGTCACACATTGAACATAGATTTGTTAGGCATCTATAGTTCATTTATACATTTAACACATTGAGCATTCGTTAGGTGAGGATACAGCAGTGAGCTAAAGAGACTAAATTCTTTGCTCTTTTGTAATTTACTTTCCAGTAGGAGAGACAGACTATAACTAACTAAATAAATAAATAAAACATATAATACATCAAAGAGTGACAAGTGAAATGGAGAAAAAACAGGGAGGTGAACAGAGACTGGAGGTGGGGGCTTGCAATTTTATAAAGCAAGGTCAGGAAAGGATTCACTCGAAGTGTGACATCTGAGCAAGGACCCGATGTGAATGAGGGAAGAGACAAGGTGGATATCTGGCGAAAGGAATAGCAAGTGCAAAGGTCCTGAGGCAAAAGTATGTCTTACATTAAGGAACAACGTTCTGGCCAGTGTGGCTGGAACTGAGTCAGCAAGGAGAAGAAAATAGAGGTTTAGGTTGAGGCCAGGGAGCCGATGTTGTACCTACTAAGGCTATTCTAGGGACTTTGGCTAGACTGAGATGGGATGCCCTTGGTGGGGGATGCAGAGGAAGGGTTGAGCAGAAGAGTCATGTGATCTGACATTTTAAAAGGACCACTGTAGTTGCTGTATTGAGAATAGATTGTAGGGGGTCATGGACATTTGCAGGGAGGCAAGTTAGGAAGCTATTATAATAATTTAAGCAAGAGATTGTGGCTTGAGACAGTATAGTTATAGGAGTGATGTTGAGACGTGCTCAAAGTTTCGATATATTCTGAAGGTGGAACCAATGGGATTTGCTAACAGATTAGATGTAGGAGGAGAAAGAGAGAATGATGTTGAGTCAAGGATGATGCCATGGGTTTGGTCTGGACAATTAGAAGGATGGAGTTGTCAGTTTACGAAAATAGGGAAGCCTATAGGGTAAGCATATTTGGGGTGGGGAGAAATCAAGAGCCTGTTTTTGGACTTAACTAAATTTGAGATGCTTGTTAGACATCCAGGAGATGTTGGAGAGGCATTTGGAGTGCAGAATCTGGCAGGCTGGAGATTTAAGTTGGGAGCATTCAGCATATGACTGGTGTTTAAAGCCATGAGACTGGGCAAGATCACCTAGGGAGGGAGTGAACACAGTGGAGGAAAGAGGCCTAAAAATTGAGCCCTGAGGCACTCTCAACATTGGGAGGTTGAGGAAATGAGGAGAAATTAACTAGGGAAGCAGTGATGGAACAACAGAGAGATGGAGGAAAGCCAGGAGAATGCAGTGTGCGCAAACCAAGTGAAAATGTTTCAAGAGGAGGGAGTAATCAACTTAACAGAATTTTGTTGACATTAAGATAAGGGCTGAGAATTGGTTATTGGATTTAGCAAAATGAAGATTGCTAATAACTATGACAAAAGCAATTTTGGGGAGTGGTAAGTGAGAGACTTATTCAAATGAGTTAAAGGGAGATTTTTCAGAGAGGAATTAGAGTTAGCAAATAGAGACAGTTCTTTCAAGTCTGTGTGCCAGGCCATGGGGCTACTACAGTGGAGAAAATGCAGGAAAATCCATTCCTTCCCAGAGCACAGTCTGTCCACACCACGTTGGAGGCAGTTAAGTAACTGACTGTTACAGTTCAGTGCAGTGAATGCTATTATGAAAGAAAATAGAAGATGCTCTAGGCCTTAGCTTTTTCTTCTTTTAAAAACAAATTCTTAAGCTTCCTCTCAGACTGAAAATGGCTGATGAAGTTCATAATGGAAAATGATCTCAGCCCACTTCTCCCCTCTGGCTAGTCACTTCACTTCCAGTTCTTCATTCTGGATCCTTGCAACAGAGAAAGAACAGGGTTGGCCCTAGGGTGAAGCAGGGTGAACCCGAGAGCACAGTGTAAGGCGGCACTCACTCTCTCATTTATACAGGTTTGAGGGTCAGCACCTGCACAAACCTGAGAGCAAGTGCCCCTTAGATTCTGTGTCCTAGGCTCTGCTCTGGTATTAGCCTAGTCCTGGCCCTGGAGAGAAACCAGTGCCTTTGAGTCTCTTAACCCCAAATGTTCTAGATGATAAGGAAGAGGAATGTGCACCTCTGCTTATTTTTCAGCTTTAAATTTGGTATCCCAATTATATTGTATGGGCTTTTGAATTTGTTATTACTGGATAAACAGAGCTAAGCAAAAAATGCTTTTTCCCCTTTTTTTTACTGAGACAAAATTCCTATACGATCAACCATAGGAAAGTATACAATTAAGTAGCATTTAGTGAATTCAGTGTTGGCCAGCCACCACTTCTCTCTAGTTTCAAAACTTTTCCATCATGCCAGGAAACACCCATACCAATTAAGTAATCTCTCCTCATTCCCCACTCCCATGACCCTCTGGAAATGTCCAGTCTGCTTTCTGTCTCGATTTTCCTATTCTGGGTATATCATACAAAAATGGAATCATACAATATGTTACCTTTTGTGTCTGGCTTATTTCACTTATACTATCCATTTTGTATCATGTGTCAGTACTTGTTTCCTTTCTATGGCTGAATAATATTCCATTATATGTACACACCACAATTTGTTTATCCATTCATACATTGATGGATATTTGGGTCATTCTGACCTTTTGGCTAGTATGAATAATTCTTCTTGTAAATATTCTTGCTGTGTGGACATATGTTCCCATTTCTCTTAGGTATATATCTAGAAGTGAAATTGCTGGGTTCTATGGTAATTGTAATGTTTAACTTTTTGAGGAACCCTCAAACTGTTTTCACAGTGGCTGCATCATATTACATTTCTACCAGCAATATACAAGAGTTCCTATTTCTCCATATCCTAACCAACACTTATCATTTGCTGTTTTTAAAATAATTATTTTTTATCAAAATCATTCTAGAATAAAATACCTAGGAATAAACCTAACCAAGGAAGTGAAAGACCTATACCCTGAAAATTACGGGACACTCTTAAAAGAAATTAAAGAGGACACTAATAAATGGAAACTCATCCCATGCTACTGGCTAGGAAGAATTAATATCGTCAAAATGGCCATCCTGCCCAAAGCAATATACAGATTCGATGCAATCCCTATCAAATTACCAACAGCATTCTTCAACGAACTGGAATAGTTCAAAAATTCATATGGAATCACCAAAGACCCTGAATAGCCAAAGCAATCCTGAGAAGGAGGAATAAAGTGGGGGGGATCTCACTCCCCAACTTCAAGCTCTACTACAAAGTCACAGTAATCAAGACAATTTGGTACTGGCACAAGAACAGAACCACAGACCAGTGGAACAGAATAGAGACTCCAAACATTAACCCAAACATATATGGTCAATTAATAATTCGATAAAGGACCCATGGACATACAATGGGGAAATGATAATCTCTTCAACAGATGGTGCTGGCAAAACTGGACAGCTATATGTAAGAGAATGAAACTGGATCACTGTCTAACCCCATACACAAAAATAAATTTGAAATGGATCAAAGACCTGAATGTAAGTCATGAAACCATAAAACTCTTAGAAAAAAACATAGGCAAAAATATCTTGGACATAAACATGAGCGACTTCTTCATGAATATCTCCCCGGGCAAGGAAAACAAAAGCAAAAATGAACAAGTGGGACTTTATCAAGCTGAAAACCTTCTGTACAGCAAAGGACACCATCAACAGAACAAAAAGGTATCCTACAATATGGGAGAATATATTCACAAATATATCAGACATCTGATAAAGGGTTGACATCCAAAATATATAAAGAGCTCACACACCTCAACAAACAAAAAGCAAATAATCCAATTAAAAAATGGGCAGAGGAGCTGAACAGACACTTCTCCAAAGAAGAAATTCAGATGGTCAACAGACACATGAAAAGATGCTCCACATTGCTAGTCATCAGGGAAATGCAAATTAAAACCACAATGAGATATCATCTCACACCAGTAAGGATCGCCACCATCAAAAAGACAAACAACAACAAATGTTGGCGAGGTTGTGGAGAAAGGGGAACCCTCCTACACTGCTGGTGGGAATGTAAATTAGTTCAACCATTGTGGAAAGCAGTATGGAGTTTCCTCAAAATGCTCAAAATAGACTTACCATTTGACCCAGGAATTCCACTTCTAGGAATTTACCCTAAGAATACAGCAGCCCAGTTTGAAAAAGACAGATGCACCCCTATATTTATCGCAGCACTATTTACAATAGCCAAGAAATGGAAGCAACCTAAGTGTCCATCAGTAGATGAACAGATAAAGAAGATGTGGTACATATACACAATGGAATATTATTCAGCCATAAGAAGAAAGCAAATCCTACCATTTGCAGCAACATGGATGCAGCTAGAGGGTACTATGCTCAGTGAAATAAGCCAGGTGGAGAAGGACAAGTACCAAATAATTTCACTCATATGTGGAGTATAAGAACAAAGAAAAAACTGAAGGAACAAAACAGGAGCAGAATCACAGAACCCAAGAATGGACTAACAGTTACCAAAGGGAAAGGGACTGGGAAGGATGGGTGGGAAGGGAGGGATGAGGGGGGGAAAGAAAGGGGGCATTACGATTAGCATGTATAATGTGGGGAGAGGCACGGGGAGGGCTAGGCTACACAGAGAAAACAAGTAGTGATTCTGCAGCTTCTTACTATGCTGATGGACAGTGACTGTAATGGGGTTGGTGGAGGAGACTTGGTGAAGGGGGTAGCCTAGTAAACATAATGTTCTTCATATAATTGTAGATTAATGATACCAAAATAAAAAATAATAATAATAAAAATCATTCTAGTAGTTGTGAAGTGGTATCTCATTGTGGTTTTAATTTACATCTCCTTAATGACCCATGATGTTGAACATCTTTTCATATGCTTTTGGCCACTTGTATATCTTCTTTGGAGATGTGTCTGTTCAAGTCCTTTCCCCACTTTTTAATTACGTTATCTTCTTGTTGAGTTGTAAGAGTTCTTTGTGTATGTTGGATATTAAACCCTTAGCAGATAGATGTTTTGCAAATATTTTGTCCCATTTTCTATGTTGTCTTTTCACATTCTTGATAATACCCTTTGAAGCACTGAAGTTTTTAAAAAATAAATAATGTTGTTTTGATTCATGAGTTCCCATTATTGTCTGTTATTTAGGAGACAGCTGTTGTAATCCCTTAAGCATGGGGGCTGTGAAGAAAATGGTGGGGAAGAAAATACCTGGAATTTACATCTTATCTTTGGAAATTGGGAAGGACCAGGCAGAGGTAAGGCTCTGCACAGCTCTGTTCCTTTGAAGGTTTGCTGACTGATTTTGTAGGATGTACTATTAAAATGCTTTACTTTGTATTTTTAGTAGCAAATCATACAGTGGTACTTTAACTTTTGAGTGATTTATGCAAGGGTACCAGCCTAAACGAGTTTGTGTAGAGAAGATGCCAGTGGTTGTCTTCACACCATCCTTTTACTTCTCTGTGGCACTTCTTTTAGGATGTGGAGAACAGCTTCTTCTTGAATGTCAATTCCCAAGTAACAACAGTCTGTCAGATTCTCGCTAAGGATCCTAAACTGCAGCAGGGCTACAATGCTATGGGATTTTCCCAGGGAGGCCAGTTTCTGTAAGTCCTTTTCTGTTACATTGGACCACTTACATGGAATTGATACTTTTTCTTTTATTCAGATAGGTCCACTCCTCAAATTCTCTTAAAATCTTCACCTAGCTTGGCTGGGAAACTATTCTAAAATGTTCCCATGTGAGAAGTTTTATGGAGTTTTATTTTCTATAGATGAATAAAGATTTGTGTTTGGCCATATCAGAAGAAAATCCTAAAACTCTGTGGCTTGGGGAAACCACGGAGGATTAAGTAGCTTAATCTGGGAAGTTGATTATGGATAATACATTTATATCTGACAGTTGGAGCTGATGATCCTTTTTTAACCCCCAGGAGGGCAGTGGCTCAGAGATGCCCATCACCTCCCATGATCAATCTGATCTCAATTGGGGGACAGCATCAAGGTAATTTTGGCCTCTTTACCTCCTTTTTCCTCTGCTCTAATTCACCTGACTGCTTGATTTGTAAAAATTCTAGCAGCGCCACTTATATAAAAAGTCAGCCAATCTCACAAAACCCTGTTTTTCCAGCTTATAACAAACTAGCCAGCATTGATGAAGAAATAGGAAGAGACTTAGGATTCCAGATGCCTGGAACACAGATGAATCTTTAGGTTGCCATCAATCTTTATCCAATTTAATTGACATGATTTCCTGGAGGTGAAATGGTTGCAGCCACATAGCAGGTAGTGAAGCAGTAAAAGAAGTACATACTCCAGGGAGGAGCAGGTGCAAAGAGTGTGGGAGCACCAGAAAGAAACTGGTTATAGTATTAATTCTCAATATGGTATTTTCTTGAGGAATAAATGAATGAGCTGAGGGTGTAGCTCTGGTTTGTTTTTGGTTCTCACAGTGTCCTGCACATAGGTGTTGAATACAAGATTATTGAAGGAATACATATTTGTCTTCCACTACTGTAGGTATTTTTGGACTCCCTCGGTGCCCAGGGGAGAGCTCTCACATCTGTGACTTGATCAGAAAAACACTGAATGCTGGAGCTTACGCCAAAGCTGTTCAAGAACAGTACGTATGGTTAGGTGGAAATAGAACTGTCACTGTGTGGAAATATGCTGATTTTCATGCTAACAGTGATTCTAGGAATAGTTGCTAGTGATCTTCAAATGAGATAGTTTTTGTAAATTTCTCTGTGCTGTCTGCTCAATTTTGTTATAAACCTAAAGCTGTTCTAATATTAATTTTAAAAAGCTAGGGTATTTTTCTATGTAGGAAGAATGTAATTATGTCAGAATAAATTTCCATATTTAAGAAACAATCTTTAGAGAGTAGCACACCCAAAGAATTACTGTTAATATTTAGAGGACAGATTCTTTATGTTGTCAATAGCAAGGGGCTAGCCTTCACCTCACTGTCCCCACCTACTCAAGTGTGTTTGGGCATTTAAAATACAGAGAATCACTTTTGGAGTGTGTTCTTGTTTACTTGTTTCCAAATGGAAATTATACATCAGAACCCCTGGGAAATTCATTAAAAACGGATCCCAGGAATCCGTCTTTAGAAATTCTGATTCAGTAGATCTGGAAGTATTCTAGGTGATCATTGAGATGTGGGATCAACTTGTGTGGTTATGGTATCTATCCTGTGGGTTTTCCAAATATATCATCCTGTCTAGTAACAACTCTTCAATACAATACTTTCTTGAAGTCATTTTCCAAGATACAGCCTTATAAATGACTCACAAATAGAAATAACTCCTCTGCCTCTCTTTTCCTTTCCTGCCTTTTGGCTGCATGTATAGTATAGTCCCATAGCTCTCTTGGGTTTGTACCACCTGATGATCAGTGAAGGAAACTAAGATACTCCTTATCTCCACCTCCTTCCCCCTCGGGCAACCTGAACTACTGCTGGTTTGACTAGTCCCAGCTTGTTTATTTTTACCTTACATATTCTCTGTTCCCATGGATATGTATGTCATCTTTATACTTTATTATTCTTTATTCTTCTAACTCTTGCCCATATAGCTCGGAAAATTCATCCTTTTTTTTTTTTCTGTTGTGAATCAAACAGTCCTTGGCAATCAGAATTACCAGTAACTATAAATGAGCGGTTGGTTGCGGGAGCGGGGACTCTTAAGTACTGATTAAAAGTGGTAAATTGATGTGCTTAACTTCACTTCCTCCTTAAACTTTAATAAACCCATAGCAAAAGAATAAGAAGTAATAAACCCACTGGGCAAAGAGAATGTGGAGAGGTGATAAGAGATAATAAAAGACATATTTTTGAAAGACAGCAGGTGAATGAGTGATAACTATAAGCAGAGAAAAAGCTGAAATCTTTGTGTCTGAAGAGGGATACACTGGCAAGAAAGGAGGTTTCTTACAGCTCCTGAAAGGCTCAAGTATAAGACATATAAGATACTTCAGAAAGTAGAGGTAAGTACATCGGGCCAAAAACAGGTGTTTGGTTGCAAATCTACATGAGGAATGGTCAAACTCCCCAATTTCCATAAGTGCACATCCAAGTACTGCTCCTTCCCACCTGTGACAAGAGAAACAAACCTTACTCTCCGGAGCAGTTTAACTAAAGAGCCAGATTTGCAGATAACAAACCGGGAGTGGTGATAAGACGCAATATTGAAAAGCCATCTCCTCCCCCTCCCCTTTCATTCCTCCCATTTCCCCTGAATGATAGCAGCCAGGCTCGTGATCTGTTTGGCAGAAGTCTGACACATCCCTCTCTGGAAAAACTGGCTGGCCCAAAAGAAAAGACCTACAGGTTGATGTTTTGGAACCTTCCAACAGATAGTGGGGGACTCCTGACTACCCGCTAGTGAAGCCACCAGGAGATAAGCTCTGCTCTTGTCTGCAGAGCTTCCAGTGGACTTTGTAGAACCTTATTTAAATATGAAAAGTGACTCAAGGACCCCCAGTCAGATATCTTCCAACATGAAAGGCAGATCAAAACAAACAAAAAGTAAAAAGGAACTTGAAAGAAACAGATAGCAATTCAGGGAGCTGGAAAAAACCTTCTTAAAAAGCCTATGATTATTGTCTTCAGAGGTAAGAGATTACATCCAAGATGCTAGAAAAGAAGGTGACTCAAACCAGCAATCAGAGAGCTCCTGGAAGTTAAAAGTAAGGTAACCAAAATAAAAGTATTGGAGGTATGGGAATACAAAGTTGAGGAAATCTCCTAGAAATAGAACAAACACCCAAGGAGGTAGCAAAGGCAGAAGAGGTAAAATTAGAGAAGCTATTTAGGAAGTCCACTATCTGCCTGAGGAGTTTCAGAAAGAGAAACAGGAAAGGGTGAATTGGAGTTATCAAACACATTAACAGTTCTCAGAACTATAGGACATGACTTTGGAGATTAAAAGGGCTCACCTTGTAGTAGGACAAGGAATGAAAAAAGACCCACACCAGGTATATTCCTGTGAAATTTTGGAACACAGGGGATAAAGAGTAGATCCCAGTGTGGTATCCTAAAGTCAGAGTCTTAATGGCAGGAGATGCCTGGACAGCAGTGCCACCAGCCAGCAGGCAGTAGTGTGGCACCTTTGTATTCTGGGGGAAAATAGTTTCCAGCCTAGAATGCTATGCTAAATCTCAAAGCAGTAATCAAATATGAAGGGAAATAAAGACATCCTCAGACATGTAAGAAGAAAAACAGGACCTTCTGTGCCCTCCCTCTGGGGGGTTGTCGGACAGACTCCGTGCTGCCCTGCCTAGCTGTGCGGCCTGGGGTGTCTGCACTTCAGCCTCATCGCTAGCAAGAGCTTAATCACAGTACTTCCCTCAGGGTTCATGTGGGGATTAGACCTGCTGAGTATAAAGCATTCAGTGCAGTGCTAGGTTTAGATGACGTAGGCAGGTTTGGGCTTGCACCACTAGGACGCTGCTGTCTACAGTAGTCATTCAGCTGTAGCTTTCCGTTGCCTTTATTTGCAAGTCATGCAATGGTTTTGTTTTTTCTCTTTTCATTGCAGTTACGAAGTATTTCATCAAGTAGAACTCCTGCTATGTGCCAGGCCCTACTGTAGGTCTCACAGATACAGTGGAGACAAAACAGGGTCCCTGCTCTCAGGAAGTAGCATGCTAGCGGGAAAAAGGGGTCCCCAAGTAAACAGGTTCACTTAATCTCTACTAGTGCAAAGACCATGGCAAAAATAAAAAGGATGCAGTATAGCAGAGGAGGTACACCTGCTTTGGATAGAATAATCTCTGCAGAAGAGAGATTTAAGCTGGATTCTGAAGGATCAGAAGGAAGCAGCATGGGAGGAGCTAAGGAGAGAAGGATCAGGCAGAGGGAAGAGTGGGGACAAGGCTCTGAGCCTGGGACAAGTTCAGCTTGTGCTAAGCCTCAATGACTAGAATTTAGTGACAGATGGGAGAGCCGGACAGAAAAGCAGAGGCTACAACATGCAAGGACTTGTAGACCACATACGGAATTTGGATTTTCTTCTGAACATATTGGGAGGTTTTAAGCAAGGGAATAACATGGCCTAATCTATGTTTTTGGAAGCACTCCTCTGCCTTGTGGGGAGCGGATTATAAAGCAGTGGAGGAAAAGCAGGGAGACCAGTTAGATGGCTGTCACAGTGCTCCCGGTAAAAGGTGATGGCAGCTTGGACACTAGACCAGAGTGGCCACGGTGAGCTGGAGAGAAATGGAATCACTTGAGATGCATTTCATAACATAGCTGACTTGTGGGCCAGGATACAGCCCACCATTTATGACACAGTCTCCTTGGGAAATGCAGTCTTAGTTCTCAAGAGCACATTTACAGATTAATTTTTAGGAGTGTTTTTTAACTTTGTACATTGTTTGCCTTTTCTTTTTAAAGTTTATTTATATGGGTAAAAATTCATTTTAACAGATGGCCAGTATGGAGATTTAAAGAAGCAAATAGCCCAAGTAGTGTGGTAGGAAGGAGGATGGTGAGAGCGTAAAGTGACATTAGCAGGAGGTTTTCTCTTTGAAGTATTGTTCTGGGTGCCCTGTATTAGGATTCTAGATGCAAGAAATAACCCTATCAAACCAAAATAAAATTTTAGGAAATCATCGTATTTTGGTGCCCAAGGCCTGGAGGACTGGAGTGAAGAAGTGGGAGCCAGCCAGAGCCAAGGCAGCCTCTCTCCAGCTGTCACTGCTGCTGCTGTGTTATTGCTGCTTTTTTCTCTCCATGCAGGCCAGCTTCACCTGCTGCATACATGGTGAAAGGGGACATTGCACAGCTTCCAAGTTTTTAGTCCTCTCTGTTTAGGAGATTATCTCAGTCTGAGGCTAGAACCTCTCCATCTCAATGCAGATTCTTAGGGAAAGGACCCTGACCAGCTCAGGTCAGGTCACCACCTTTAGCTCTTTGGCCTTTCGTTAGCTGTGGCCAGAGACATAGGACCACATGGCACCAACCATATTCACCTCTGTAACCTGTAGGTGGGGGCAGGAAGGATGCAGTTCTCAGACAAGGGGGGATGGTTTTGACTTAGGCAGAGACCCCAAAAGATGTCTTATTTACTACTCAGAGAATTTAACCTTAGCAAAGCAGATCTGCTCTCCGAATACCCTGAGTAACCAGCGAGGAAGTGTTTTTCAAGCACTAGCCCCTGGCCAGGCACATTGGGACAGTAAGGAATGTGAGGATAACAAGTCTCTCTCAACCTTCTGGTTGTGAAATCTGCCCTCTAGTTTCCCTTGGAGATGCTGGCAGCCCTTCCTGGATATCTCCTTCCTCCTGTTTTCTCTCTGCTCTCCCTCCTGGCTCCCCACCTCCCTGCCACAGTGAGCACCCCTGTGTGGCCCCGCCCTCGGCCTTGGCCTCTCCTCTTCCCCCGCTCCAGCTCTGCTCTGCCAGCTTGCCCACCTCTTGGTCCAAGGCCCCCAGCCCTCCGCGCCCCAGTGCTCGGCAGGGCCGGGCCACCTGGGCCTCTCACAGGGTGCTTCCCCTCGGTCGTCTGGCTTTCCCCACGTCTTTGCCCTCAACTTGCCTCTCCTTTTTCTGGAAATATTGAGGCATCCCCAGGTTCCCTTATATACTTTTCAGACATTCAGAAAAAGTAGAGAGTAATGTGAGAACTATTAAGCACCTAGACCTAAAATTAATCTTTTGTCACATTTGCCTCCATTTCTTAAAGAACTGAAATGTTTCTGATAAAATTTAAACCTTCTACCTATTTCTCCCAAGTCCCATTCTCTGCCCTCCCTCTACAGTGACAACCACTGTCAAGAAATCAGAGTATATCCTTTCTGTCCCTTAAAAACGTTTTGTATGTATACATACATATCCATAATCAACATACAGTGTTAGTCTGTATATTCAGAACTTTGTTGGATATCTTATTGGGCATTTCAGTCTACAAATGATTTCCTTTTACTCAATACTATGGTTTTGAGATCTGAACATGTTGTTATATATACGTCTAACTTGTTTGTCTAACTGCTACATGGCATTTTATATGACCATCCCACAGTTTAATTCCCATACCGCAAACATTTCAGCATTTCCATTATAATGGACACCTTTTAGAGAACATGCTTGTGTTGAAAAGCCCAGTCTTCCCCTCCTGTGAGTCTCCTGTGTGTCTCTTTTCCTTTTCCACGACTACCACGGTCACACAGGATACTTCACATCTGGTCACTAAATGTGTGGAGGTTTTTACGCACCAAGCAATTTTCTCTGGTGCCAACTGGATGTCCTACAGTTTAACTCACTTCTAACACTGTCCACCTGGGGATAGTGTTAGATCCCTCAGGTTCAGGGCTCAGTCTCATAAGACTGCTCCCACCTCACTGCAGATGCAGTAGTACGTCCCCAGGTTACCCATAGTTTCTGTTTGGCTTGGCTACAGATCGGAGGTTCCCATGGCTGTCTCCTCAGGTACTGTTAATTTGCTAGAGCAGCTCACAATTCAGGGAAACATGTTTACCAGCTTATTAGGAGGTATGATGGAGGATACAAGTGAACAGCCTGATGAAGAGATGCCTTGGGCGAGGTCTGAAAGGATCTAGAGCACAGGAGCTTCTGTCCCTGCGGAGTTGGGGTGCATCACCCTCCTGGTGTGGGTGTGTTTGCCAGCCTGGAAGCTCTCCAGACCCTGTACTGTTGGGATTTTATGGAGGCTGCCTCACATAGGCATGATCAATTAACTCCATTTCCACTCCCTTCCCCTCTAGAGAATGGGGACAGAGCTGAAAATTCCAAGCTCCTAATCATGGTTTGGTCTTTCTGGTGACCAGCCCCCATTTAGGACCCCACCCAGCAACGCCTCATTAGAACAAAAATGTTCCTAGTGCACTTATCACTTAAAAAATTATAAGGGTTTTAGGAGCTCTCTGCCAGGAACTGGTGGCAGAGATGAATATATGTATCTTCTATTATCTCACAACCCTTGAACAGGAACTTATCTCCTAGTGGAATTCATGGGTAGACTGTATGAGTTTTGAACAAACTTATGTAACCGCTCTGCCTGAGTTGCCTTATCTGTGAAACGGAGCGTGGGTTGTAGAGAAAATTAAGTGAGTTCATAGATGTAGAGTGCTTAGAACAGTACTTCAGAAACACTCAATGCATGTTAGCTGCTGTTATGATTATTAGTATATGTGTTTTAAACTTGACTCAGTATCGCCAAGGTGGTTGTATCAATTTCTGTTCCCACTGACAGAACATGGGAGTTCCTGTTTTCTCTATTCTTAACTAACTTTTGATCCTGTCTGTTAAATTTCTGCCAGGCAGATGTGTGTGTTGGTTTCTCACTCTAATCTGTGCGTACTTGATTATTAGGTTGAGCATCTCTTCATGTTTATTGGCCACTCAGGTTTCCCTTTCTGTGAATCGCCTATATGTAGCTTTGGCCTGTTTTTCTGTTGGGTGTTTTGTCTTTTTCTTACTGATTTGTACGGATTATGTGCACATACACATACACAGTCGACCCTTAAACAATACAGGTTTGAACTGAGCAGGTCCACTTACACACAGTATTTTTTCAGTCAATATTGTACAGTACTATAAAATGTATTTTCTCTTCCTTATAATTTTCTTAGAAACATTTCTGTTCTCTAGCTTACTTTATTGTAAGAATGCAGTATATAATGCATATACCATCAGAGTAAGTGTTAATCGACTGTTTATGTTATCAGTAAGGCTTCTGGTCAACAGTAGCCTGTTAGAAGTTATGTTTTTGGGGAATGTAAAGTTATTCAGGGATTTTTGACTACACAGGGGTTGGCACCCCTAACCCCATGTTCTTCAGGGTTAACTCTGTTTTTAATATTAAGCCTTTTGTTGTTAGGTATGTTACACTTAATTTCTCCTGGGCTGTGGCTTATCTTTTAATTTTATTTATGGTGTCTTTCTTGGTACAGCAGGCTTTATCGAGATATAATTCACATACTATACATTCACCCACTTAAAGAGTATAATTCTTTGGCTTTTGATATATTGCATTATTTTTTTTTTGTAAAATGTAAAAAACATACAATTTGCCGTTTTAACCATTTTTAAATGTACAATTCAGTGGCATTAATTACATTCACATTGTTGTGCAGCTAGGATCAAGTACAGCAGTTTATAATTTGGATTCAGTCAAATTTACCAATCTTTATGATCGAGGCATAAAACTATTCTCCTAGCCCGTATTTTCCTTGACTTTTTTTTTCTTCTTTCTGTGCTTTAGTCTGTTTCTGAGCTGTTTGTTCTATTCATTTATTTGTCTGTTTCTACCCCATTACCATGCTGTTTCAGTTTACTATGACAACTTTTACCTAATTCTTCTTTCAAGTCTTGGCTGTTTTTGGACTTATATCATTTCATCTGGATTTTAGAATTAGTTCATCAAATTCTGCCAAATATCTTGTGATTTAAACTGGAATTCCTTAGAGAGTTTGGGATCATCTCAACACATCCTCTTTACATTTCATTTCCTCCCCTCCAGCCTCGCGTTTCTCTCAAGCTAGGCCATCAGACAGCATTTCCTATGTAAGCTACGTTGGTAGCTGGATTCAGAGCAAGAGAAAGGAGGAACGACATCCAGGCAGACCTCACAGTATTGTGGGTTCATTCAGCTCCAGACCACTGCAGTAAAGTGAAGAGTGGAATAAAGCAAGTCAAATTAATTTTTTGGTTTCCCAGTGCATATAAAAGTTATGTTTGCACTATACTGTAGGCTATTGGACTGCAGTATCACTATGTCTGAAATAGTAATGTACATACCTTAATTTAAAAGTGCTTTATTGCTAATAAATGCTAACCATCATCTGATCAGAGGTCACCAGAACATATATAATGATGAAAACATTTGAAATACTGTGAGAATTACCAAAAGGTGATGTAGAGACGTGAAGTGAGCAAAATGCTGTTGGAAAAATGGTGCTGATAAACTTGCTTAACATAGGGTTGCCACAAACCCTCAATTTGTGAGAAACTCAATACAGCAAAGCACAGAAAAACAAGGTGTGCCAGTAGGGGGATAGTAGGTCTGATAGCCCTGTCTCTTACTGAACCTAAGCTATGACTGGACACAGTACTAGAGCTTCACATACCTTGTCTAATTTTCACATAACCCTATAAAGAAACAGACTCAGAGGCAAAATACCTGTGATCCCAACTAGGTCTGTCTGGCTTAAAGCTGGTGCTGTCTATATCCTGCCGTCCACAGAGACAGTGTACAGTGGTTAAGAACAGGCTGCTGGAGCTCGATTGCTTGACAGGCTGTTCTGACTCTTACTTACTAGTAGTATGACCTTGGGCAAGCACTTCATCTGGGTATGGCTGCCTCATTTGTCAACATGAGGAAAATAGTACCTACCCTATGGAATTCTTGCAAGGATTAAGTAGGTTAATGTAAGCAAAGTGCTTAGAATAGGCCTTGTAAAGGTAAGCACTGTACAGGTGTTGCTGTTATTCTCTGTAAGCCACAGTGGCTAGAGCAGGCCTGGGGGGATGGGGGAAAGGGGGTGAAGGCAAGAACTTTCTGGGGAGCTGATCGCCTCTTCAGCACACGGCATTGGAAAGAGTGTGGACTCCGACAGGTTTAGGCTCATATCTTACCTTTTCTACAGCTCACTGTGTAATTTTGAGAGAGACTTACCCTCGGAATCTGGCCCTTCAGTGGTACAAAGGAGATAAGAAGAATCCATGCTTCTTCTCTGCCCCCTGAAAACCTTCACCACCACCCCCAGTCCCTGCCTTCTGCAGCACTTCTGGCTCCCGCCACCCCGCAGGCCCTTCCCCTTAGCCTTCCCCTGTGCGGCAGGCATCTTAAAAAATGCAGTGCCCTTCACTTCTTCCTGTTGTCTTCTTAGCTCTGTTTCCTTTTCACACAAAAAGGTGACCGACCTGTGACTGCGGCCTCAATGGTTCTTTCATCCTCAGCCATTAGGCGTCCCCACTGCAGTTCATAGGAACCTGGTCTGGCAAGATCCAAATACCTTTTTGTGCATTCACTTACAGTTTTGAAGAACCTCTGGTTGGTCACCTTCGTGAAAAGTGTGTGTGCTCAGTGCCCAGTTCTCAGCATTTGACACTGTTGACTACCCACTCCTGGAGCTTTTTCTTCCCTTGTTCTTCTAACCGTACCTTCCCTCTCCTTACATCTGTAAACCCTACCTCACCTTCAGTGCCAAGCCTGCTTTCTTAGCTTGTTGACATCCCTGTATCGATCTCTTTCACTCAGGAACTCCTTAGTACTGAGCATCTGCTATATGCCAAAGGGTCACTGCTGAAGGGGCCTAGAGTCCCTTCAGGGAGAGACAAGGAGCCACCACTCTCACATGGTAGCGTGCTAGAACAGTGACAAGACCAGTACTAATAGGAGCATCATATGAATGTTCAGAGTTCATCACATTTTTAAAAATCCATGAAACTAAACACTGAAAAGCTTTCAGGTACTTAATAAACAGATTATAGACTGTCACTCCGACTGCTGAGTCCAGCTGCTGCTTCCCTTCCCCTCAGTCCTGTCTGCTCCAGGGCGTGAGGAACTGCCATCACCTCTGATGTAGCTGCTTCCATTAGGCTTTAGTGCCTCCTACTCGGCCGAGTGGAGCATTCAGGGCCCTGCCTCTGGGTAGCTCTTCCACTCTGGCTGGGAGCTCCTGCTGCAGAAATTTGTATTCCTTTCCCTGCCAACCTGGGATAGAGAGTTCCACCCATGTTCTAATTCCTCCCTTTCCCAGAGGACTGCTCCCTTTAGGTCCAAGCATAGCTGTTGTTTGGTGCAAATGCTGCTGTGTAGGTGCAGGAACTAAGTGGAAACCAGCTACTGGGGACATCTGGGGAAGGGGTCAGTTTGGGGGCAGGGAGGAGGAAAGTAAGGGGTCCGAGAGACTGGAGAGAGTAAAAAGATGTAAATAGGTGTCTGGCATAACAGCAGTATAGCCACGATACCTACCTTTTGTCTTGAAAAATTGCATGACATACCAGAATCCTGAAAATGAGTGCCATCACAAAAATATGCTAAGTGCTCTGTGATTAAGAGGTTAGACCAGCATCCCAGTCTGAGCATGGCAAAATGAAGAGAGATGGTTGGATGAAGGCAAGGCAGAGGTGATAATTTGAGTTGAGTCTTGCAGGATGAATATGAAGCAAAGGAGGGTGAAGGAGGAGGGGTTAGGGGAGACGGCAGCATGTGCCACTGTGACCTGGAGGCGTGAGTGGGATGAAGCTCAATGCCACAGGGGAACCAATATTGATGAGTCCTTTTCCTCAATCTTAGGACTTTCTGTACCGTATTAACTAGCATATCCTTGCCTCGGTAATCTGGCTGAATTATTTTTGCAAGTGAAGTCCTGTTTTCTGTATTAGAGGGCAAGCCCTGGGGTTGAGGGTTCCGGTCTTTTGTCCTTTTGAGGTCTCTTCGTGGCCTGTGCACAGGCCTGTGACTGACATCGGACATGCAGCTTGGTCACTTAGTTCTTTTTCCTTCCTGCAGCCTGGTGCAAGCAGAATATTGGCATGACCCCATAAAGGAGGACGTGTACCGCAACCACAGCATCTTCTTGGCAGATGTTAATCAGGAAAGAGTAAGCCCCCACCCCAGGCTGCCCTAGCTGTGCATTCACTTTTCTCCTCAGGGCATTGTGAACAGATCAGCAGTGGCTGTTTACCAAAAATACCTGGCAGAACCTGAGAAACAGCTGTGCTTTGGGAAGGCCGTGCTTATGAGATTCAGTTCCTTTTAGGAAGGCTGGGATTCATTTGACCTTCTTCCCTTAGGTCCTTCCCTGCTATCTTGAGAGAAGCCTTCCTAGTGGGTCCTTTTGTGGCCAGATTTTCTCAGAGGATTTACTTAGATGAGAGACTGCAGAGGGGACTGTGTGTCAGTCAGATAGGATTGTAAGAAAAGGCTGGACAAGTACATTCTGGGGAGGAAGCTGGAAAAGCCACCCATACCACAGAGAGAAATGTGGTGGCGCAGGGTCAGAGAGACCAGAGCCCTGGAAGGCTTTAATCCCCGTTGGGACTTGACGGTGATGTCCCTGAGGTACTGCTGGCCTTTCCTCCAGAGTGTCAACGAGTCCTATAAGAAAAACCTGATGGCCCTGAAGAAGTTTGTGATGGTGAAGTTCCTCAATGATTCCATTGTGGACCCTGTGGATTCTGAGGTGAGACGCTGCTCAGGTAGGGCACATCATGCCAGGAGACCAAAGGAGTAAATGGCATTAAAATACAGCTGCCTGTGGGGAAAGAGCTTCAGTCCCTTTCACCAACAGTTGTGGAGAGCAGGGTCCTTCACCTGGGGTCTGTTAATGGGACACTGAGGGTTTTAACCCCCACCGCCTGCAATTGTGTGCAAAATTATGCAGTTGCCTTAAGAAAGATAGTAACTTTTATCAGATATTTTATCCAAGACCTACAGCCCAGAAGAGGTTAGGAACCACCAGCCCAAAGCCTATAGATCCCTAAGGTTGGTATTCAAGGTCTGCCTTGACCTGGCTTTGACCTGGATTGCCAACCTAACCTCCGTTTATTACCCACCTCGTACATTCTCTGTCAAGCATGTTGTACTACTAGAAATGACCCAGAGTTGCCACGTACCTTTACTTTTACATGCCAGTGTTCATGCTTTTCAGTCTCTAGAATGCCCTTCCATGGGCTTCTCCACTTGACTAGCTCCTACTCATCCATCAAGACCAAACTCAAATGTCACTTCTTCCATCCAGGACACCATCCCTGTTCCAAGCAGAATTTGCTCCCTCTTTCATAGACTCAGCCTCTATTAGTGCCACCATCACATTAGGTCAGACCACCAGGAACTAGCAAACTCCAGGCTGCAGGCAAATCCAGCCTGACATCTGCTTTTTGTATGACCCATGAACTAAAAATGGTTTTTACATTTTTTAATAGTTGAAATAAGATCAAAAGAATATTTGATGTGAAAATTAATATGAAATTAAAATTTCAGTGTCCACAAATGTGTCCTTGGAATACAGCCATATTCATTTCTTAAACATTGCCTGGCTGTTTTTGCATTACAGTGGCACCTTGAGTAGTTGCAACCATGTGACCTTTAAAGCCTAAAATATTTTGTATCTAACCTTTACAGAAGTTTGCTGACCCCTTTGCTATAGAGTTCAGCATAAGGATTTTCAGAGGGCTGGTGCTGAATTCAATTGTAGGAAGCAGAAATTCTGAGGAATTAGAGCTCTTTGGAAAGATTCCTCAGGATCTACCCTTAAAGAGGTGACTCAAGACATACTCTATTTTTACTCCTTGCTACAGCTTTGTGTTCAATTTGTTGGTCATCTCAGCTACCAGCTGGTCTTGAGTTAGTTTGACAGTATATGTACCCTGTGTCTGACTTGACTGTATTTCTTCCTCTTCTGCAGTGGTTTGGATTTTACCGAAGTGGCCAAGCCAAGGAAACCATTCCTTTACAGGAGACCACTCTGTACACACAGGTAACTGGGGAGGAGAGAGGTGCTGCCCTTTTCAGCTCCTGGTTCTTGAAGTTCCTAAGTTCTTTGGTGATAAACCCTGTCCTGCACATCTTGGAGCAGTAGGTGTTCACGAGGCATCTGACTCATGTCTGCTAAGGGCAAGGCTTGTTAGGTTGCCAACTGTTGGACTAACATATCAGGCACTGGTTTAGAGAAATCTACGTCCTGAAGGTTGAAGGACCTGTACCTCAGTGTTTTCAAGCAAGTACAGGGGACACATCATCCCTAACTCCTTCCTTTGATAAAAAGGTTTAAAACTGGCTTCCTTTCTGGTGTGCAGTCTGCTGCAAACCCAAGAAGCAAACCCAAGAAGAGCCCCCATGCATAATGAAAACACAGAAGAGAGGGGAGGGCTGTTACCTGAAACTATTTGAATGTGTAAGGCATTTTTTAGTTCACACTGGCAAGGGGAGCTCCTCTTGCAGCAGACTGAAGAGGAACAGAGCAGTGCATCTTGCTGAGCAGTAGGTTGTTTCTCAAGCAAGGGTTGCAGCATTTCATCACCTCCAGTTCTGGGGCCTTCCATACTCTATAAAGAATTTTATGTTGGAGGTAGACTTTCCCAAAAAGGCATAAGGGCTACACCTAAACTACTTTCCTTCTACTAGAATTCTTCCTAGTAATTTCAGAGGCCAGTTGTCTCCCCTCTTGGCTTTTCTCCTGCATTTGGTGCCCCAGCTTGGGTGACATAAAAGGGAAGCTAGGGTCTGTTAAGTTTCAGAATTACAACTTAACTTCCTTATCGTGAAATTCAAACTGATGGTAGCTACAGAAGCAACATTCTGGCATCATCATAACGGCTCATCTTTCCAACCATACTTGTTCTGTAGCACCCTGACTACAAGTAATAACATTTTGAACTGCAGGATATGAAAGTGTCTGAGCTGGTTACCTAAGGGTTGGATATGTTTTTAAGTTATCTAGCTAAGGTTCTCCCATCTTTGGCTCATGCTACTAAACTGACATTTTAAGGCAGTTTTGTCTATGGCTTGCCCACCCATAGGTGGTCCTCTAGCTTTGGAACTTTTCAGAAAGTAAAGTAACAATTTCAATTGCATATACTTTTTTAATGCTTAGGAAAAAAATTGGTGAAAGGTATTTTTGGCATTGACAATACACCTAAAATTTAATACGCAGGTAAAAGACTGCACATTGGGAATAGATCTCAGCATTCTGCTTATCATTTTATTTTACTTAAAGCTTTTCATTAAACCTGTTGATTAATTATGGCCTTTCTCTGCAGGACCGCCTGGGGCTGAAGGAAATGGACAATGCAGGACAGCTAGTGTTCCTGGCAGCAGAAGGGGACCATCTTCAACTGTCTGAAGAATGGTTTTATACCCACATCATACCCTTCCTTGAGTGAAACCCTTGTAGTTTGCAGCAGAGTTCAGGGAGTCCCTCATGCTTCCATACTAGTAGGGGAGATGATTCCCTTCACACCCAAGCCTGAGCTGAGATCCAGTTTGCAACTAATCCTACTCTCTAGTCATCATCTAATATGCCCTGCTCAGATCTAAGATATGAATCTTATCTTTTGCCTCATCCTGTCACCACATAGTGTTGAATGCAAATTTAATTAGTTAATAACAATGGAGACTGCTTTACAATCCTTTGATGTGGTCAACCTGTTTTAAGAAATGGAGTCTGCTACATTCCAGTGCCACAACTGTGGCCTGGCTCACAAAGACTGAACAAACTCTATAGAGCAATGAAATAGACTAAGGGCAAACACTTTCTCAGGAAAGCCTCTCCACATTTCAAGCCAAGAGGCCAGTACCCAGGCCTGAGGCATTCACATAAATGCTCTCAGTTTTGGTGATTTTACCAGTGCTTGGAGAAGTATTGCTTGAAGTTTCTGCTAATTTCTTGAGCTTGCCCTCCCCTCGTTGAGTGTGTTGTCTTCTGTGTTGTCTGGGCAGTTAGACATACTCAGCTGGCCTGCCATCTTGTCTCCTGTCCCAAGTAGCAGTAAGTTAGTTAATCATAAAAGGAGGAAAAGTAGCACCGAACTGGATTGTTCAAGGTGGGGAAGTGTGCACCATGCTTAACTTACACCTGGGGCCTAGGGTGGGGATGAAGAAAAATATATAAATGGAAACGAAAGATGACACAACTGATTCTTCCCCTTCTGTCCTTGATTAACCTATTCTCTCTTACATGACTACTGAGTGGTCTGGGTTCTAGAGTCACTCTCCTGCTGGTGTTAGCAGAGAATGGGGGGTAAAAGGTGAAGAGATCAGACTTTCAAACTGACATCTCAAGAGTCTTATTTGCCACTACACTCCAAACTATTTTAGATTATTTCCAGTAGAAAAAGGATTTGCTCAAAAAACTTGGTAAATACTGCATACCCCTTTTTTCGTCTTAGAGATCAACCCACATCAGAATATATTAAGGACTCTGAGAATTTCTGCTACGGTAAAGAAAACCTTAAGCTACCACTTCCCAACTACTTGAGCATGGATATTTTAGTCACATCCTGCCCATGCTCTACCCCATGAAAACCTATCAATACTTTTTGAAAAGACTATTCTGAGAATGCTATTTTGGAGAAATGATTAGCTACTCTTGAGGAAACATCCTCTTAGTGCTGCAAAGTTTACCCTTTATGATTTTTCCTTATCTCAAGCTGCCTTTTTCAAGTAAAAGGATTTAAGGCAGGCAGTAGGGAGATGCCAAAGTAATTTTATGAGATTGTCTAAAATAAAGAGTAGTTTCTTATCCTTGGTGTCATTTTTCTTTTCAATAGTCTTACATTGCTGTACAACAAGTATCACAGGTAAATAGTAACCAAGTTTGGTATTAATTTTATTCTATTTTCTGTATAACTTTAAGTACATAAAGGTTTTTTCCACAGGCCTCAGGAAATGGGTAGAAATCACAGGACAATCTCTCTTCCCACCAAAAAAGGTTGCATATTTTGGTAAGTGTTTGTCCTAGAGGGAAAAACTGAAATTTACATTAGCAATGCTGTGCAAGATTTTCACGTAAGACCTAAAACCAGCCTGCAGTAGAGATTTTAGTCTTCTGTTCAGCTGCCTGAACAGAAGCCAAAAGCAGTTGTGCATGACGGCCAAGGAGGCAGTGAAGATGGATGACAGGCCCCTAGCATGGAAGGAGAGCATTTCCAGACTCCTTGAAATGATGTTTTTCCTGAAGTCATCTCTGTAGGAAGGGCTGGGCAAGGAGCCCAGAGCAGCCTCCTGTAACTGGCCTGGGGGCAGGGCACTGCCACAGTGGCTGATCCCAAAGCTGCTGCCTCGGGTGCAGGCAGACCCACGATGGAATGCAAAATGAGAGGACCGCCTATGGGGAATGATTTCTTGGAATGCTAGATGGCCATGCTTC
The DNA here is from genome assembly GCF_040802235.1 of Manis javanica. NCBI lineage: Eukaryota > Metazoa > Chordata > Mammalia > Pholidota > Manidae > Manis > Manis javanica. The sequence continues at coordinate 30,736,050 of NC_133159.1, read as the reverse complement.
AGCCTTTGGTCCAGTGCAACCCTTGTCTCACTTATCAACAGTGAAAATTTAGTCTGGATAGAAGAACCAGCTGTTATCACACCAGCTTCTGCTACCTTCATGCTCACTGTTAGAAAAGATTAACTTGTGTGAACATTCTGATCTGTTAACTCCTGGGGGACTTACTTTACTCTTCCCAAAAGACTTGGTCGAATAACCCCCAAAGGCTGAAAGCTAAAACACACCAGTCCTGGTCTCAGTTCCTTAAGAATAGACTAGCAGTCTGGTTGCGCTGCTATGGAAAAGCTGCACCTTCCTGCAGAAGATAACTGACCTGCTATCCCACCCCAAATCTCAGCCTGAGGTATATTTCAGTGAAGGCAGGTAGCTCTGCTTCTCAAAGCAGAGAAGCAGTTTAAGAGCAGAAAGGTAGAGGAAAAATCTAGAAAAGAACCGTCTTAATACAGATTTATCCCACGGTGTGAGGGAAAGGGCAAAGAATCCAGTGGCACTTCGCTTATCCAGCAATTTCTGTCACTGTGGTGACTAACTTCTGCCCATTCCATAGGGTCTTGAACTGCTCAGGGACTGGAAATTCATTCTGTGAATAAAGAAACAGGTTCAAATCCAAGGTGAAAGGTACACTGAGGTTAAATCTTAACACTGTTCTCCCAGTGCTTGCTTCCACTAAACTGAAAGTAAGTAGGCTACAGAGAGAAATGAACCCCCTCCCCAAAAGGTATGTCCACGTAATGGGGAGCACGCTGCCTTACACTACTACCTCCCCCACCAACACGGTGAAGGAGCACTGCAAGAACAAAGGCTCCAAAGCCAGACAGACAGGTTTGAATCTGTTGGCTACTCTTCGCTGAGCAGCAATGTTAAACTGTAAGGCACCCGAGAATGTGTGTGGCTTCATGGCACCAGTTCAACACAGCACTGTGACTAGATCCCATTCCTTTTTTTTAAATCCCATTCATTTTACTACCCTGAGCATCTGTCCAACTAAGCAAAGCAGAAACCACCTGCTTTTGGAGCTTTACCCAGTGGGACTACCTCACACTCCTGTGTGCTTGAGGTGTACAGAATGTCCATCAATTAGCTTTCCCCAATGTAAGAAATCTTCAGTCCTTTACTACCAAGAGATCAAGAAACTTACAAAGTCACCGCCTTCTGTAGGAATGAGGACATTCATCTCAGAAGATTTGGCACTGACTATCTCGCAATCCAGGGAGTTTTTGCTTAGGTAAATGTGGCAGCCATCTGTTTTATTGATGGAAATGGTTGGCACTTTACCCATTACCTACAGAAGAAAAAGAACACTGAGTCCCAGCATAATAGTTATGGAGAGAATAACAGTATGCTGTGGGAAAGCTTTCACTGTTTGATGTGACTGAACAACTAAATAGAAAGTTCACTGGTGCACAACAGATACTGAACACTAGAGGTGGACGGACGGGTGGTGCACAGAGCTCACTCTAAGAGCCAACTCCTCTCCTGCCGCATCCCAAGCAGCACAGCTCCGCTTACAGACCGCAGAGTCAGATTCCCACCACAGCAACACCTGTGGGTTGGCTGTGTGTGTGTCTCTCTGTCTCTCTCTCTCTCTCTCAATTAATTCCTGAGGGACCAAAGGAAGGAGCCAAGATACCAAGTTACCTGAACTTTGACGTCCCCGCTATTGATTATCTCAACAATGCCCACCACATCGTCAAACACCAGACCGAGTTTCTTGCAGTTATCTAGGAGAATAAAGGAAGCATGTCAACAGTGTAACTTTAAAGAAAAGCAATACATTTAAGAATCTTTAGAATAGGGTGGGTATGGTCCCAGCCCTCGTAGGACAGAGTCTGGCTAGGACAAGAACTCACCTACTGTAATGGAGTTAATTTTGCCCTTGATTTGTAATGTTGTGTTGACACACTTATATACATAAGCCACCTGTTTCAGCATCGTGTCATCAATCACCAGGTTGGAAACATTCTCCTGATTTTCCTGTTAAAGAGATACCCCTCTTTCAGGAATCTCATCACTAAGTATACAACCACCCCCAAAACACACTCTCCCAATCTTCCATGCTTGCACTCTAAGCCAGAACCTGCACTCACTGGGCTGTGCTCCAACTACATCTCCTTCGCCATTTGTTCCCCCCGTCCTGGCACTGTTAACTCACCACTCTCCACTTCTTGCCCTCCAGTTCAAGTAGAGCAGGCTCCTTCTTCGTGACTGGTTTGGGGGATGGGCTGACTACTGGTTTGGGTGCAGAGAATGGTTTGGGGCCACTTCGTACTGGGCCACCCTGAGCCTTCAGGGCAGGGTTCTTGTGAGTCTTCATGTCATCAGATACATGTTTCAGGGCTGTAAGAACAACAGCTGACTCAACCCACCCTTTCCCACCAGGGCTCTGGACAAGGCACCAACTAACCTCTGTGAGAAGCTGAACTAAAATCCTGGACCAAAGCCTCTGAGGTGTTCTCTCTCAAGCAGTTTTGAAGAAGTGCTTTTATAATTTCTCTTCTATCCCAAGGTTAAATTATATAGTTCATTAAAAAAATAAAACATTGGGTGGGCAAAACAGGTGAAGGGAGTCAAGAAATTCAAACTTCCAGTTATAAAGTAAGTCACGGGGATGGGATGCACAGCATGGTGACTGTAGTCAATAATATTGTTGTACATACTTGAAAGCTATCTACTGTAAATCCTAAATATTAACTTTGTATGGGGACGAGTGGTATCTAGATTTATTACGGTGATCATTTCACAATGTCTACAAATATTGAATCATTATGTTGTACACTTGAAATCAGTATGTTATATGTCAATTTTAACTCAAAAAAAACTTAAAATGAAAACATATAATGCATGCATGGGTATATAAATGTACGGAAAAAGATCTGGAAAGACACATGCCAAATACATACTACAAAATATGACTGTAGTTTTTAAAGCAAAAGCAACACATGATAAAAAAAATTTGGTAAAAAAACAAACAGTACCACAGATGAACTACCACCACCCAGTCAGTGTTAGCATTTAAACTCTCCTTCTATTCTATTGATAGTTGTTTTTTATTTAGTCATAATATACATACTATTAACAAATTTGGTTTAACCAGTTAACACTTAATAAAAATTTTCTCATGTTAACTTATAGTTTCTAAAAAAAATTTTTTTGGGGGAAAAGATTCCATAATTACCTCAGCAGGTGACACACTCCTTGCTCTTGAATATGGCCCAATCTATATATATATATACCCATAATGACTGGCCTTTTTAGCTCCACCACTCTTGTGGTTGTAATTTAAACACTAGATTTTTTTTTAAACACTGCTATGGTTCACTGTAAAAAAAGACTTAATGGCTGCCTAACAGTCCACCAAAAGGACATACCACAGTTAATCAGTTCTCCTACTGTTGGATATTGAAGTTCCACGGTAACAGGGAAAAAGCTCTGGGGAAAACGGCTGGCACCATACCTTGGTACAGTAAGGTCCTCTATATATGCCTCTTAATAGAGTCATAAGGCTATCCCCAACTATGATCACGTCACGCATTTTCAATTTCCATTTAACCAGCTTTGCAGTCCCTTTGGGCAACAGAAGTGTGACACCACAAATGAATTCTCCCTCAAACAAACCAGGGTTCCAGTGTACAGCGTTGGGTCTCTAGTTGGTAAGGTCTGGCCCAAACAACTTAGTGTACTAACTCTTGCCAAAGTTTTCACTTACCATGTGTGATGCTCTCCCCCTGGTTAATCTGCGCAAAGAGTGCTGAGCGTGAAGCAGAGTCATCTGAACCTAAACTGGTGGGGACTGCGGGGGGAGGTGGGCCTGGTGGGGGCGGGGGAGGACCCGATCCAGCAGAGGGTCCAGATGGAAATCCACTCAGTTCTTTTGCCACAGGCCCCTGGAACATTAAGTGCAAGTGAGTGAGAACCCATCCTCTCCTCTGTACCATTCCCAATAAGGTCCTGTATGTGTCCAGGGTACCTGAGGTACCCATGATTAATAATTAATGCTCCCTGCACACATCCAGCTAGGCTTTATTCTTTTTCACCCTTGCCCAAGGATCCAACTCAGCTCTAATTTTCAACCTTCACATTTTTCCTTTGACCCTTAATTCCAGCTCTAAACTTAGAGTTCTAAAAAGCTTCTTAGTGTTTAACTGGTACCTTCAACTCAGCAAGTCAAAGACTGATTTCATCACCTCCTACCCCTCGCCTCTATTTCAATGAAGACATCCCCATGCAAGCTGACTATTCCATCTGCTTTGAGCCTTCCAAACCCCTCAATCTCATTAGGCATTTCTATTACCTTGGTTCTATCGCCTGCAAATTCTTTTGTACCAACCCCTAGCACCATGAGCACTTCCTTTGTCTGAGCATGAGCCCTTATCCCTAACCTTTAAACTGAGACTCTTTTTAAGGACAAATCTGATCATCATCATTTTCTTGCTCAAACACCAATGGTAGTTACTTATCACCTATTATAAAGTCTAAGACTTAACCTACCTTCTTTTCCAAACTTTTCTCCTAAAAATCCAATGAAGCCAGAGATGACCCATCTCCATATAATACTCTGCACTCACTTTAAACTATACTGTTTGCTAGTACCTTCGTTTTCTCTCCCACTTCTCACTGTCCTAGACTTGAAAAAAGTCTTAGCTCAAAATACACCTCCTGGAAGTACAATCTCTCCCAGTGAGAAACACTCTTTCTCTTCCTCACATGCTGCAGTCTTGATCTTTATTATTGCACTCAGCTTGGTGATTTGTATTGGGGTTTTGTATCTTTCTTAAGCTTCTTGAGAGTTGGGCTACTGTAACTCATTCATCTGTCTCCGCATCCAGCACAACCCATCCCTGACCCATGCTTACTGAAACTGAACAGAATTATTCCCTCTCTGACCCTTGCTTTCTTTTTTTTTTCTCTAGCTGACCTTGGGGAGACTGCACCAGGCTATTTGGCCTCTGTGACTTTCTCTCTGCTGCTCCCGCGGCTCCCCCTCCAGGAGTGGGGGCTCTAGGCCAGACTGTGAAGTGGGTGGGGGTTTGAGCACTCTCTAGGTGGGTTGATTAGCTCCAAACCAAGGGCAGAGCTGGAGAGGTTCAGATCACAGAGCAGCCCAGTTGCCCACTGTACTGATGAGAAAACTGAGGCATCCAACTAGTGATCCCCACCAATTGGTGGGGGCCCAGCCTCTTAGCTCCCAGGTCGCCCACCCAAAGCCTGCAAACCTATCCTGGGTGGTCCTCTGGCCTCACATTTAGCTGCTTTGACAGAGGATGGAAGTTCCTCTGCAATGGGCAGGGTTGACCCTTGCTTTCTTTACTGTTTTCTCCCTTCCCCTCTCCCCTTGTTCTTTCTATAGCCTCCACTGAAAAGACTAGCACATTCCTCCTCAGACCTGGATAGCACGACAGTCTAAGAAACCCTGTGGTCCCTGTCCTGGATGGATAAAGTAAAGGAGGGAGAACTCACTGACCGTTTTGTTCCAGGCCAGTCCAGTGGTATGGAACTCCTTAATGTAAGCCTGTAGCTCTGTCCATATACTCAAGTAAGCTTTGACCCAGTCCACATGCTTCTTATCCCTACAGAAATAAAGAAGAACTCAGGACAGGCATTACACTCATTACAACAGTGACTCCAGAACCCCTCCAATCTGTGAGCTCATATCCTCCTGCCTGTTGCATTTCTTAGGCTCTGCTCAATGGCAGCTGTTCTATCATAAATGAGCTTTCTTTTTAAAAACAGCTCTATTACCCTAGCGGGACTAAAGTCTACTAGGATAGGGACTCCGGATTATATTTCTTCCTCTTACAGCAGTATTCTTCAAACTTTTTTTTAAGTAGCAAAACTTTTCAAAGTAGACTTTAGGCAAAACCTAATACATAAAGCTGATAAAAGCAGACATTCTGTGCATGAAGCCATGGCACAGAGATCTCTCAAGCATCACTGTGGAACTCTAGGACTCCAAGAAACTTAACTGCCATATGGCACACCGTTTATGTCAAAGTGTGCCTCCCCCTGCCAAAGGAAAGCACTTTCCTTTAGAAGGAAAATAATCCGCAGTAAATGACAGAAATCACACTGAACTATGGTTCAAGTCTCTCTTCTTACATATTAGCAGGAAAGCTTTATGGTTATTTAGCATAAGACCTAATTTCCTCAACTGTAAAGTGTGGAGTATCACGGTGAGGTATAATCAAACACTGTGATGCTCCACTCAAGGTTGCTAGATGGAACAAGGAGGTCCTGGTGTTCTGGGACATGTTTCACACACATGAGGACTACTCCTTCACAGAGTAATTACATAACAAATGTTGGATGACTGATGATGGACGGAAGAAAGGGTTTGGGTAGTTATCCTGGTAAGTAACAGCTGCCTGCAGTCACTCCAGCTCAAAAGTCGGCTACGACTGGTGGACATACATGGTTAGAAATACAATGACTCCCCTTACTTAAAACCTGTGTTGGCCAGGCAGCCTTCCTCTCCTTCTATCCAACTATATTCATGGGGTAATTTCCTAATAAACCTTACTGAATCTTTTGCCACTGGGCTAGTTAGAAATCCTCAAAAACAAAATCTTGTCTGAACAGGTAAATTAAAAGACATTATTCCATCTTAATTCCAGCAAAACCTCCTAAACCTGGAACGGTAAGGATCAGAAGACTAAAGGTCCTCTCCAAACCCTGGAGAAACAGAAGTAGAAGCACAAATACACCTCCTGCTTGCAAATGCAGCTTCAATGAGCCGACACTCAATGAGCCAATACCTATCACACTTCCCAGGAAGCAGCTCTGTGACAGGAGAGCCAACAAAGAAGCCAAAGGTAGCCTTGACCCCATAGCACTACTCCACCAAGTGACCAAACTGGCTTTGTCCTCTGGCCCTCGAGGAAAGGCTGAACTTACACATCTTTGTACTCCTTGAGGACTCGGTTTGTATAAAATATGGCAGCATCATTCATTTCTTTCACATAGGGACCAGGCTTGGGAGCCTAGAGAAACAGAAGCTGTCAGTGACTCAGAGCCTCTCTAGCCCCATCTCCGCATCACTTTCACTCTATCCCTTCCCTCCCATGGAAGCTGTGCTGCTCACCATAGCCACCCAGCCCAAGGCCTGGATACTTTCGCTGACAGCTGACAGGTGGTTGAACAACTTGCTGCCTCGGTTCTTCTCCCGAAAGGATATCACTTCTTGGATCTGCTCTGAGATGGGTGCCAAGAGATCAGAAAGCTTATTCTAGGAAAAGATGCAGGGAAAGAGTCATGTTAGTCTTTCTACAAAAGCTTTGTATGTTGGTCATCTCTGATCCTGAAGGCAAGAATTTTTCATGGACTCCAATGAGCAGCTAAATAAATGATGTATTCATCCTACACAGACTCATAAGGCTAAAATACTGATCATCACTCTCTCCTCATCAACTTCCAACTCCTCAGGCTGAATTTTATGGTTCTTCATGATCAGGAGCCACCTTCCAGTTATACCACAAAATTCTACCACTTCAGCCATTTGCCTCTTTCCTGTCTCTCTAATAGGAAATACTAGTTCATTTCTGGGTCTTTACTCATGATGGTCTCTTCTTTTACCATCTACCCAAATGTTCCTCGTGCTTCAAGAGGAACAGTCTTCCAACTCTAGCCACACTGGCCTCTTACAGCATTTATTAGCAGCATAACCAATTTTGGTGCCTTATCACACACACATCAGCACAAACTGTTAATGGACCCATGTGAATGTGTTTTTCTTTCTCATTAATTCTTCAAAGACAAAGCTTTGCTTAGCCTTCTTTCACAATCCTTATAGCCCTCAACACATTGCTAGCCATACAGCAGTTGCTGAGTAGACATCTGCTGAATCAAAGGCAATGTGGGAGCTTGGCACTTGAATAGGCAGCTTAGCAAAATGGATGAATCTTGTGTTACTGAGTTTTCATCCTTCCTCCAAAGCTCAGTTTCCTGAACACCTCAATTCCCAGATCTTGGAATGAAAACAATTTAAAGGGGTCAGCAAAGTTTCTGTAAAGAGCCACACAGTAAATATTTCAGGCTTTGCAGGATACGTGGTCTTCATAGCAATTTCTCAACACTACCACCGTAGTGCATAAAGCAGCAATAGACAATACTTAGAAGAGCAGGTATGGCTGTGTTCCAGAAAAACTTCATTTACAAAATAGGTGGCTGGCAAGGTTTGGCCCACAGGTTGTAGTTTGCCAATCCCTGGTCTAAAGCAAGGGAAATGTAATAGGTGTCTCAGATGTCTGATATTTTTTGGAACATGTAGGTTGGGAGAAAAGGTTTTGACAAAACACTTTAATCATTCAACACAGATTATTAATTAGAGTCTAATACATTTAACATTATCTTATGCTATTTTTACATTACTTAGGCATGCTGAGAGTCCAAAGGTTTTAATACAGCATTAGCAGGAAGACTTATTACCCCTCTGCCTAGGAAAGCCAAATGCAAAAAGAAGAAACAAAAAACCCTAAAATTTCTGGCTGAGAAAAATCTAGCTCTCTAATTTTCTCTAATTCATTTTCAAACCTTAGCAGCATACAATTTTGAGACAGAAGTAAAGTTAAAGAGAGGTCATCAACCACTGAAAGCTAAGGGGAGAGGCAGTACTTGGGCAGTTTCAGGATCTCCCCAGCAGCATTACTGAAGCCCAGTTACAGTAAAACAAGAGAACCACTCTCTAAAACACAAAAGGCTTAGGGGACAATATGAAGAATTTGGCCTCAGCCAAGAGGCTACAAAAGGCTGTCTATTGAGAGTTGCTGCAAAGTCCCAGCGTAATTACAGCCCTAAGTAAAATGAAAGAATCAAGCCAGAGCTCAGTAAATACTCAATGGCACATTCCCATAGTGGTGCCCTAAGTCTGAATCTACTTCTGAGACTTGGTGTCAATGTTCACAAGCCAGGTCAATCTATTTTAGCATGCTATAATAGCTTAGCAGAAACCCCTCAACTTGTCCGGGGCATCAAACTAAAACAAAACCAACTAGAAGTGAACTTACACCTGCTGGCTGCTGGCACTGAGAGGCTGTAACCAAGAGAGCTCGCTCCAACTTCAGACCTGCGTGGACCATCTCTGCCTGTCGGAAAGAAGAATCAGCCATTGATAACACATTAAAACTGGAGAAGTCCTGATAAGAATGACCTGTAACCTCCACTTCCATGTACTCTGGTAGCAACCCAGGCACTTTATATTGCTTTCCTCAGTATTCCTGATTCCAAGAACTGGCAGAACTACATATACCACTCTTCCTGTTGGAATTAACCAGGGAATGAAGGACATCAGGCTAGCCTTAGATGAAGTCAAGTCAGCAACTGCACATGCACTATGATATGAAGTGACCAAAACCCCTCCTATCTCTCATCACCAAAAAAACCTTTCTCAATAACTTGAGGTAGGAGTAAAGGCAAACGCCTAAATTTATACCCCAATTCTCAAGGTATTTACTCTTTTTGGTTAAAGCTAGTTCTCAAATGTTGAATCATGACCCATTCACAGGTAATTAATTAAATCAACTTAGTTAGCCATAACCAATACTTTATTATTTATTATAGAACAAAATAAAACAGGGAGTACAGTACATCAGCTTGAAATTATTTCCAAATACAAAGTGAACAAAGAGTGCAGCATAGGTAGTAAAAGCACTTTTGTGAAACTTCTATCTCAGTTGCAAATACATTATTTCTTACTGAGTAAGGGCCATGGTCCAAAGAGTTTAAGAAACATGAGGCTATAAGCACTATCAAAATACAAAAATTCAAATAAGGTAATCTATTTTTTCTGGATTCGCATTTTTTAAATACAAAAGTTACAGAAAATTTAAAATCTTTCCAAATGTTACACACTATGTAAAGTAAAAATGCAAGCCCACATACCCCTAAGTCCCAGTCTCATCCTCCAGCACTAACACCACTGCCAACAGATGGTATTTAAGAGGCTCAAAACAGATGTTAAGTATCAAGCAACCAGGCTTGCTGAAAGGTCAGGAAGATCCTAAACATGACTACTGCTTATAAAGGATCACTCAGAAGATGAGCAGGAAGATTTAAAGACAGAGAGGGACCACATATGTGAGTGTGAGGGTGGTGGTGATGATGTAGGTGGCAGCACATGAAAGGAGGTGGGTGCAGACGCACCTGTCACTGCCTATTTCATATTCTTGCTGTGGGCTAAGTGTGAAAATAACTTGTATTAGCATATCTAATAACTATCAAGCTTAGTTTTGTAAATGCCAAGTCATGATAATGACTCCTTTGAATAAGCCACCTTAGCCTTGGTTATATAACATGTAAGGATCAGACCTGTAACACGTTCTCACTACAAAGGTGAACTGAGCCATATTTTAGGCCCCAAGCAACCTATCTGTACAAAAGAAGCCCACACAGAATATGCGATAAAAGCAGGGGGCCTGGAAAAATCTGAGAACTGTTCAGTGAACTGACTGAGCAACTCAGTGCAAACAGAAAAGAAAGATCCAGAAGCCTCTCAAGGGGCTCCTAAATCAGGGTGAGTAGGCTTTAAAGAAAGCCCGCAGTCCTTAAAGAGGGGAAAATGGGGGAAACATCCTTACATGCTTCTGCACATCTCCCCCAATCTCTTTACTGATCTTCAGGTACTCTGCCACAGGACCGACGAGCAGTGAGTCAAATGCTTGCACATATGGAGCAGCTCCTGCTGAAGACAAATATACCACAAAGAACCAGTCATGCATCAGAAAGGTGATTTGTTAAAAAGCACTTCAAAGTGGAGATACAAGGTAAAATAGTAAAAATAATAATAGAACATGAGTCAGGAAACCTGGGTTCTATCTAATTCCAATGCCATCACTAACTGGTTGTGACCTTGATTAAGTTCCTTTTCCTCTCTGAGCTTAATTTTATCTATAAAATGAAAATAAAATGATCCCCAAGGTTCCTCTCAGTTCTTAGCATTCTATGATTCAACTGGTGTATGTACAAAATGGCCAATTTGCCAATCATTTCCAGAAAGGAGATTTTAGTATCACCTGTCATTGGGATTTACACTGGAGTCAATTTGCTAAAGAAAGAACAGGAAATAACACACAAGCAGGAAGTTCTCCTATTAAAATAACTTAACCACAGGCCTCCCTGCACAAGGCACTTCCTCCCTTATCTGTTCACAGCAGTAAGAATTACAGGCAATGAACTTTCCAGATTAAGCACTCTGGGAATTCAGGCCCAAAGGAGAAAATACACTATGACAGAAAGATTTTAGGCCAAGACACTGAGTTTTTGCTCAAAGTAATCTGCTAATCTGTATACTGCTTACCTTTTGGAGCACTGTCTCCATACCCACAGTGTGTGTCAGAGGCATGGGATACCGCCTCCAGGCGGCCCACCACCCTCTCCAATCTTTCTACCAGATTTTGCATGTCAGCCATATGTACCACACCACCTGCTGAAACAGATCAAATGTCATTTGTTGTTTTAATATTACATAGCATCTAAGGGGAAAAAAAACAGAATAGGATGCCAATTCTGAGGAATGGAATCATTCAATAATAAAATACATTGGAAAATAGTCTAACACTTCCAAAATCATAAAGACCTCAATAAACCACAGAATTACTCAGGAAAAGGTGTTCACTGAAAGCAAATGTTTACTCATTCAAACACTTTCTGAATATTTACTGTGATACCATCAAATATTTGTGTAAGAATTCAGAATTTACAAAGTATAGTCACATAATAGTTGTGCCTCCCAACAACTATTCAAGAATGAAAGAATAATCACTGTACTCTTAATTTCAGTGAAGTTAAATGACTTGCCTACAAACATATGGCTAGTTAATAGGGAAGCCAGTACTCAAATACAAGTTTTCTGGTTCTAAGTTCAGGGTCTTTTCCTACAACAATGCGCTGCCTACTTACAGAATGCCCCAAACTAAGATGAACAGGACTATTTATCCTGCCTTCGATGACTTACAGTGTAACAATGGGGACTTGACATGTATACTAAAAACTAGGAAACAGGAAAAAAAATGTTAAGGTGACATAACAATGTTGCAGAAAAAGTGACACAGGATTTCAGAGAGGGGAAGAACATATCGGCTGGAAGGATCAGATGAGGAGAGCATGGAGAAGCTGCCATCTGAGCCAGGCTTCAAATGAGGGGGAGCAGGATATGCATTTGCAGTAGGGAAGAACCTATACATCCAGAAAAGCTTTTTACAGATCTTTCACAAGTACTAATCTATCTAAAGTAGTCTCATTCAAATGTCTAAAATCCTAAAGAAAGGTTACCAGAGAAGAGACCTTCTCTAGCTTGTTCCCTATTATACTCTACCATCTAAATCCACTACCTGGCAGGTAGATGTTCAATATTTACGAAGTTAATGAACTTTAAGTTTAGCACCCCAAAACTCCACAGGGACAGGTGTTTGAAAGTTGCCCACACTATGCACATAAATGTTACATGTTATCTATATACATCTACATAAAATGTTTGAGACCATAAATGACCTCATAAAAATTAGTCACTGAAGCAATCAAAGGCTTGACGGAAAGATTCCATTTCAAAGCATTAATTAGTTCAGATAACTGAAGCCCAATGAGCTCAACTCCCTTGAAACTGCCTAAAATGACCATAGCAATTATAATTCCCCCAAAGATGACTACATGCCAGAATATCTCAACACACTGTCCTCCCTGTGGAAAAGATAAGCAGTGCACAAGATAAAGTAAGGAAGATAACATAATCCCTGTCCATTCTTTCCTGTGAACAGGTTGTTCTCTGTAGGCCTGGTGATTGCCACAGAATGCTGTTTAGAAGAGAATCAAAGAAAAAAGCAAGAATGAGAACCAAATAAATCTTTTTATTCTCTGGCCTGAAGAAACAGAAGCCTCCAAATCTCTCTCTGCCCTACTCACAAATGAGCAGACTAGAAGCAGCCAACGTACTCTCCCTTATGTTATCCTACCATCACCTAAGTACCTGAACTGATGCTCATTCTGGACACTGTCCAGGAACAGACTCACATAGAGTCCACCACATTCTGTAAGTACCACAGGAAAAGGCAGTGGACTGCAATAAACTCCCAAGTGATATTCCATTAATAAATATTACCCATTCTGTTACAAATATGTTCCTTCACACATAATGGATGCCACAGACTGTGAGGCCAGTGCTAACGCTGAAAACATAGTACAAGGGTCTCTAAAGGTTGCTAGGGTTGGTGAACACTTAACAAATCTTAAAAGCTTAACGGCACAGCTTCATGTGTTACTGACGTTCCTTTTTCCCCATATTTCACTTGTATCTGTAAGCTTTCCTTGCTCAACAAGCTAGAGTTCTGCTGTCTATTTAAGCAGAATGCTATCATTTATGACTAATCTCATACAACAGTACAGTACCTAGTATAGAACAGTATCTAGCTTTTTGGTTTTGGGGATGGGGTGAAATTTGAGGTGTATAAGAAAGAACATCCAGAACTTAAGGGGCCAAAAGACACACCTTTTCGCATTCTGTAAGAATATATTCACATTCTTTAGGTAGTCATGTCCACTCTCAAGCTTTCGAAATACATTAGACTACCATCCAGCCTGCGCAGAGCGGTACCACCGCAATCACCTATAGACTAACGACTCCCAAAGCAGCATATCCAGTTCAGTCCATTATTCTGGGATTCAAAATTTTAGATCTAGCTTCCACCTAGACTACACTATCTGAATGTCCAAAAGACAACTCACTGAAACGTACAACAGAGCCCATCATCTTCCCACACCCCACTCCTACTGTTACAGTAACCCAGCATTACCATTAATTATCTGAGTGACCCAGCTAGTAACCTGAACTGTTAGGCAGTGAAGTACAGTGGTTAAGAGCATGGTTTTTAGAGAAGTCAGATGGTTTGGAGGTTTGAGTAACAGCAGTCACTGGTTCTGTGACTATGAGTGTTATCAAACTTTCTGAGCCCCAACTTCCTTATCTGTATAATGAGGACAAAAATCCGAAGGGCTGTAATGAGAATAAAGAGGAAAATATATGCAGAAGTGCTTGGCTCAATCCTGAAAAATAGTAAGGACTCCATAAATATTAACTAAATTATCTTCTTCCTTACCCCACCAAATCTCCTCAGTCACCAAAATTCACAGGCTCCATATTGCTTATCTCAGGAATAGATGCCCCTTGTCTTCATCCCAATTTGATAAAAAGTAGGTTTTTATGATGTTACCTAGATTACTGCAATAACCTCCTTGGTAGTCTCCCCTAATTCCAGTGATACATTCTCCACATTACGACAGTGATCCTCCTCAAATGCAAACACACTTACGATAGTCTTTTATTTAATACTATTCAATACTGCCCAGAGCATTCAGAGTAAAGTCCAAACAAGGTTTTCCACAATCTGGTCCTGCTTTATCTTCTACCAAGGTTTTATCTCTTGCCACAGCTTTCTCTGCAGACTACAGCAATCCTGGACCACTTATATTTTCCAGAAGAGTCATGCTTTCTCTCACTTCTGAGCCTTAAAGCTATCCATTCGGCTTGGCTGCTTTCCCTTCCCAATCTGTCCCATTTCATAACTACTACCTTTTAAGACTCACCTAAGGTGTCACCTTCTCCTCAAAGCTTTTCCAATTTCGTATGCTTTTCCTTCTCAATCTGTCCCCTCTAGAGCCCCCTATTGTCTTTTAAGACACAGTTAAGATATCACTTCCCCATGAAGCATTTCCAGTATTTGCTCCCACATCATCATACATTTACCTCTACTACACATTTAATACACTGGTTTACAATCATTTATTTAATAATCACAAGCAATTAGCCACCCCCTAGGACAGAGACCATGTCTTGTCTCTGGAATTATAGTACGGTAAATACAGTAGGCACTTAAATACAGTAGGTTAATAAGGGTCCTTGAAAAAGTAGATAAACAAGGGCCTTTCTTACCCCTCTCTCCCTTCAAAACAAGTCTAGCTGTCTCCTTCCTCTGTCAAATCTGGGGAGTGTTTTTTTTTCCTTTTTCTTTTTTTGCCTATTTGTAGGATCTGAGAAACACTCCCATCCATCAATCCTTCAAATAAATGCTGCCTTCCTGGGCTCAAATTACAGTGATACAGAGATCTTCAAATCAAGTACCATAAGGAAAATAACTTTATTAGATCATATAATATTAATTAAAAAATAATACTATAAGGGAGAATATTTACATCATCAATATGTTGCTTTTTTTTATGATTTAAAATAATTGTGTGAGGTATGTTATATGGATATTGATCCCTATCTTTAGAATGAAGAAACTGACAGAAGTTACAAAGCTTGACAGGTATCAACTAACCAGTGGATAGAGAAGCTAGGCCTTGAGCATAAATTTTCTGAATCCTAGTCTGAGGCTCCTTCCACCACTCCATATGGCTAGTAAGCAATTAAGTGACTACATGGTTCATCACAACACACAGCTCCCACTGTTTGCTGAGCACAGCTCTGTGGGTTAAGGTCTCTTTATGGTGTCTTTATTTATATTATTACCAGCTTTCAATTTCTCCAATGTTCTCCATGGAAGGCAGTATTTTTTCGTAGGCTAGATAATACTTACTTAGAAGACAAATGTTTAAAATGAGGCTTTTTGCAAAGTAAATAGAGTTGCCAGAGAAGAAAACTATAGCTGTTTAATCACGTTCCTTGCCATTTCTGATTGACAATAGCCAAGAACTGTTATGTAAGCCTCCATAAATGAGAACAATTTCCCGACTATTTAAGCATTCATCATAAAAGCTTCAGAAAGAGAGGCAGTTCTAATTACAGAAATCTAAATAAAACTAGGATTCAGGAGACCAAGATTTGAGTCTCAACTCTGCCACAAATAAACTATATAAACTTTAGGACAGTCATTTAGTGGGTCCTCATCTAGTACACAGATTTAAGGATCAAAGGAGCTGATTTTATAGATTAGTATTCATTTTGGGAGCCTTAAAGAACAATTCAAATGCAAAATGTTATCACTACATACTGTGTGTTAAATATAGGCTCCACATTGGGGATTTATCTATTCTACTCCCCCAACCCAGCCCCACAAATTCACACCACTCAGAACAACCTAGCCCACAGAAGACACTCATAAATCTAAGTGGCTGCTTTTAGAATTGTAGCAGCTACTGAAGAAATGGAAAATGTGTGGTACCTGACCTCCAGAAGCTTTCATTCTTTTTGGAAGGTCAACAAACTGAAATATCAAAGGAATACATACTGAAGACTATTTTTGAAAGTTCTGTAAGAAATGACCTAACTTCACTTGGTTAGGGAAAGTTTAAGTATCAGCCTATACACTAGAGTTTTTTCTTTGCAGAATGTTGTATGGTTATGAATTATACAGTATAAAGTACTATATGCTCTGAGAGTTCAGAAGAAACGAATGAAGACTGGAGGTAATCTGGCTTCAGGAGACAAGTGGAGCATCTTGATGGAAAAAGAAAAATGGAAAGACATTCCAGAGCAACCAAGCAAAGAGGAGAGACTGAGGAGGCTATGTACAAGAAGTATGAGTAGGTTAGCCAGCATAGAGCAAGAAATACCATGGGAAATAAGGCTGCATAGCAAGTCAGGCTAGGTGATGCAGAGCACTGAAAGCCAAGCAGTATTTGATCCTGATATGTCGTGATAAATGTGAAGCCATTTAAGAGTGTTGAGTGAAGGAATAAAATGATGAAAGCAAAATTTTTACAAGTACTCTTTGATAAACAAAATGGGACTTGGAAAGAAGGGAAGGTATTAGGGTCTAGGTTAAGTTGAACTAGGAAGATATTAGGGTTTACATTAGGCTGGAAGCTGCTATTCATCTAGCTAAAAATAAGAGGGCTGCTGCAAGATCTATTTATTTATATTTCAAATGAAAAAAAATCCACATAACAGATAAAAAAACCAAATGAAATCAGTTAACCTACAAATAATCAATTTTAGGCAACTAAGTGACCAGCACCTAAATTAAATGCTGTGGGAATACACGATAAAATAGCTTTTCTGCCTAAGGGAGTAGAGCAGGAGAAACAAAGCCACCATCCATTAAATCACTGGTGCTCAGGATTAGGAGGGATTCTAGACATCACCTTGTTAAAAAAAACACCATCTGATGCCAGGTCAGCCCTTTCAACATTCTCAGTAAATTGTCAAGTAGCCTCTGTTCAAACACCTTCTGTGTAGAGACTCTGAGACTTCTGGAGGCAGCTCATTTCATTCAGGCAGCTCAAAGTATTTAGAAGTTCTTCCTTATATGGAGGCAAAGTCTGGCTTCCCTGCAACTTCTACCCACTGATGTTGATTCTGTCCTTGGGAGGTCACATAAAACAAGTGTGCATTAAACTCAGCACAAGTACTGACTACAGGAGTATTCAGAAGAGAGAGTCAAGATGATTCCAGAGTTGCAAACCCAGGGGCCTAAAAGAATGATGACACTACAGACAGAAAACCGTGTCTGGAACTCTCAAGTTAGGACAAGAAGAAGAGGCCAGTTTTAGATATGCAGAGTTTGAAGAGAAAACAAAGCTTTTAAGTGGAAATGTCCAATAAGCAGTTAGAAAAAAGACTTGGGGAAGGATCAAGGCTAGAGATCAGTGTTCACAAGTTATCAGCAAAGAAATCTCATGAAGTGACAAGAATGGACAGGCTCCTGGAGGGTTACCATGCAGAGCAAAAAGAAACTATGAGCTTGATTCTCCAGCAATTTCTTTTGTGGTTTGAAACTAAGAAAAATCAGAAATATCTAGTGATTACTGCTAAAGCTGCTTCCTACTTTCATAATTCTTATAAGTCATACAACCCAATTCCTTCTATCTATTCAAGGAAGTCATTCAGAAATAAACTAACCAGATTACTCCTACCTATAGTTCCCATCTCATCTCATCAGGCAATTAAAAGTCAGCGGTATGAACTTCTACTTGAGTAGAAATAGCTAGGCTTAAAAGGTTTTCTACTTTGTCTGATAGTTGTCCTCTAAAAGTCAAGCCTTAAAACAGAAAAGAAAACCACTTATACAAATCAGCCTGTATACTATGATAGCCCAAATGATCTGCTTCAAAATGCTTCTCTTGGCCTTGACTTTGTAATTCTGTTCCTGAGATGTTATCCTAAGAAAGTAATCCTAATGCAGGAAAAGTGATAGGCAGGAAGGTGTTCACTTCAATGTTAGCTTAGATTTCTAAAAATAGGGGAATAGCCAAATGCATTGGAAAAAAGACTTCAAGACTACATAAAATTTACAGTACTTGTAACATTAGAGCAATGGGGTTTTGGACAATTTCCCCTCTTTTTGCCAAACTTTAACATAGTTATATGATTTCTTTATAATGAAAAAACAAACAAAAAGCTCCACTTGGACATCTCTCCTAAGCCACCACTAAGCTATAAGACATTAGTTCTACTTCTAAGATAGAAATTCTCACCGCTAGGCTCTAACATAACCAGAAAGCAAAACCTTGACATGCTAATAGATACTTACAAATTGGTTGTTTTAACCCAGAAACCAAAGAACATACACCACTTTGCCCCAGTACAGATGCCATCTAAAATCTAACCCAAATCAGGAGCCACTGTTCTTCCCCAAGCATTGGTTTCACAACCAATGACATTTAGTGCCCGAGTCACTGCCACCTGAGGTTCAGATTAAAAGAGAAAGAAAGGCCTTTCTTCTAGGGAGGAAAAGAATCCAATTCAATATCAGCACTTGTCTCCTATTCCCTCCTTAAACGTGGTCCTCTATCTGAAACTCCAGATGAGTAAAGCCAGTAACAGTGTACCATGTACAGGCTGAAGTCAAACTTGGAAACTATCTGCTTGAATTCTGTGAACAGATAACTCTTTGTGGCCATGGGCTCCCCTCTCTTACATTCATGAAATATTATGAAGACTAGCTATATAAGAGCATTCAGTAAGGAAAACTGCATTGGCTGATTTCAGTTGGCCAGTTACTTTAAACAGAACAGCATTTCCTATTCTTACGTGTAAAGATAGATGAGAGATGCCATTTGTCCCTAGCCATGATTCAGCTACAACCAGAGATATGAAAACATCTGTGCATGACTATAATTAAGTATAAGAATTTTAATGACCTCTGGAGGAAAAAAAAAACAACGAAAAAAAAGGAAGTTCACTCCTTCCATGAAACATTTCTTCCATGAAACATTGATTCTTATTAAGTTAACATCATGATATATCAAGAAGAAACGGTTTCATTGTGAATGCTGTAGTTGCATTAATTTAATGATGAAACTTTAATAATTTAATCAATCAAAATGTTGGGTACCAACATCATAAACTAGACGCAATTTAAAACAAATGATAATCCCTGTTCACTAACCCAAGCTGTCTAAAAGCAGGCAATATGAACAAGACAGGAATTTTTATGGCCCAATACATAAATCTGCTGACCTGCACTATTAACAAAAAACTTTCTTCTAGTGAGTGCCTAATCAGAGGCATTCCTCTATTAAGATCACATCCTCTGAGGAAAAAAACAATAGGCGAATCCTTTAAGGACCACCCAGGATATCCTTGAATAAACAATAATTCTTGATGCCTCAATGAAACACATGATTCATTCATTGCAGAGTACCCACTGCTTATCACAGAGCTATACACAGTGCTAATTAAGCATGGCCATGGAGTCTGCCCCCAGAGAATTTAGTTGGGGAGATAAGACAATGCATGATCACAGACAGCTACGGTACAGTCTAATGCAGCGGTTCTCAATCACGGGCAATTCTGTCCTCCAGGAAGCATCTGGCAACATCTGGAGACGTTTTTAGTTGCCACAATTGAGAGAATGCTACTGACATCTAATGGATAGAGGCCAGGGATACTATTAAAATCCTCTAAGGCACAGGGCAACCCCACAAAGAATGATCCAGCCCAAAATACCAGTTATGCCAAGGTTGAGAAACCCTGTTCTAACGTAGTAAGGAGTAAAAGAGAAGAGCAAGACGTACAGATAAAATGTTAATGTCGCAATTTAGGACTTTGTAAATTAGAATGTCAATTATTACCATCCAATAGAAACTAATTAAGATGATGGTCTGATAACAGAGAATTTTGTAAATTGGACAAGCTTAAAACGATTCTTTGAGAGCATAAGGCCAATGAAGGGTAACAAGATGAAGATGGTTCTTTTTAAAAGATTAGTCTTTTTGTGTCAGAGAAATTAAAGTATAGGTATAAAAGCCAGGTTAGTAAAAAGTAAAGCAACTGATGACAATTCAAAGGAATAATCACTACGATTTAGTAAAATATGGCTTGAAGATCCTCAGATTTCAAATCTCAAGATGAAATTTCAAACCAGAGGGCTCAACTTTCAATGACATTTTACATTTGCTGGTTTAAATAAAATGAATATTTGACTCACAATGGCTCACAGAAAGCCAAGAGGAAGTCACTTTTTAAAGGCTTACTCCCTGGTTAAAAAAAAAATAACTGCAACTAAACAAATATAGGTATAACTAAGAAAAGGGGTGAGAAAAAAAGATCAGCTCTCGGATTAGAAACAAAACATTTTACAAACCATGCTAACCCCCTCAAGGCAAAATTACACCCATTGAGATTTTAATAAAGTACTTTCACTGCTACCATTTTATTTAAACTCCCCTAAGACATAAATTATGCACATCTGACTGTTCAAGTGTTTCTGGGAAAGAAAAGGGTGGGAAATTCCTACAGAAATTTCTCTATGCTGGACCACAGCAACTCAAGCCAACTGTCAACCACAGAATAAAATCCAAATGCATTCAAACAAGGCATTAAAAGTCCTTCACAATCTGGCAGCCATCTACTTTTTTTCCTGGTCTAATATTCTGCCACAAACTCTAGGCCCCAGTGTTTCACTGAACAATATAAGCCCTCATGTCTCCACATCTTCCTGCTGTTTCTTCTAGTTGGGATACCTTTTTAGACATCCTTGCTTGGCTGAATATGTGGCAAATGCCTCCAACTATATGCAAAATTAATTTTCTTTCCATGCATGCCACCTCTCCAACTTAACCCTCCTCTCATTCACATGACGTGTCTTGGTGAATGGTACCACCCAATTCGCTAAACCAGAATCAGGCAATTGTCCTTACTACTACTATTCATTCCCACAATCAGCTTCCAATTCTGTGGATTCCATCTTTCTAGTACTGCTTAAATCTGATCCCTTCCTCTCCTTCCCACTGTCACTTAGTTCAAGCTTTGACCATGGCCACAGCTTCCAAATACTGCTCTACTTCCCCATTATGTCTATTCACACTTGACAGACTAAACTTTCTAAAACATGAATCTGACCTGATCACTTTCCTACATAAAACCCTTCAAAGCCTCTCCATATCTTTCAGGGCAAGATCCAAATTCCTTAGCATGGTTTAACAAGCTCCTTCATATTTGACCCCACCACTTCCGCGTCCTCCACTTCTCCAAGCATTACTGGAATTTCAGTCACACTAAACTAGTCCTGTACATGATCAGATCCCCATGTTCTTGCACTTGTACTCTCTGCCTGGAAATGCCTTTTCCAGATTCACCATACGGCTAAATAAATCCTGCAAGACATAACCTCTCCTCCAAGCCTGGAAACCTGGTGTAGGTATTCCCTCTATTCTCTCTTAGCACTGTGCATGATGGCACCGTAAACTATCCCTGAATTATTTGTCTGCCTCCTCCTCCACTCCACAACTATATTCTTAAACACCAGGGTCAAGTGCCTCATTTAATATGTTTGTTACATATTTGTTAAGGGCTCAATAGAGAATGATGAATGTGCTGATCTGTCCTGTTTTTCGCTTGAACAGGGATCCCTACAAAGAGCTTCAACCACACAGTTCTGATAATCTCTGCCTTCAAAGGGTTTCATCCTTTCTTCATGAAGCTAATTCCTATTCATCCTTCAAAATTCATTTTAAACCCTGCTTCTGCAGAAGGGATTTTCCTGAGCCACTTGTTCCATACCTCCATAGCACTCCATTCTTCTTTCCTAACACTCATCACACAGACAATTACTTCTTAAACGTCCCTGCAAACATTGTTAGCACCATGAGGGCAGGGTCTAGCTTGTTTTGTTTCAAAACTTCATTCACAGGATATGGGAGAGTGCCTGACGCAGAATCTGTCACACTGAATTCTGTGGGGTGAGGAGAGACCTCCACTGAAAGATGAAAAAGTAAGCCTTAATGAAGTTAAATTAGGCATCTTTGGCTACAGACACTTAGCAATGAGGCCAGATCAAACCTGAGTCATCAGATTTCAGCTCCGCAAGTACGCAACACTTTCAGTTAACGACTTTTCAGAATAAGAGCAACTGACTAGGATGAAGGGGAGGCTATTTGACTACAAAAGGACCTCCCCTCTCCTTTTTAAAAACTCACCAGGCATTCCAAACAGGTTGCATTCAAAGAAAGTTCCACACAGCGGGTGGCCTTTAACTCGCCGCCGCCGGCTAGACAACACCGACCGGAAGACCACTCCAAGGCAAAGAGGTCCCCGAGAAATGAACGTGGGAAGGACCGAGGGCTGATAATTTAAGGAAGTGGGGTCTTGATTCCGATTGTTTCCCTCGCTCGCTCTATGACCTTAGACCAGCCTCTTCTCTCTTGGGATCAATTTACCCATCCACGCAATGGGGACTGTCCCCAAGGTCTCGGAGATTCCTTTCAGCCGGAAGAATCAGGCGTGCGCTGAGGCTTATGGCCAGGACTGCGAAATCCAGCGAAGGGGCCTCTCCAGGAGGGTCCCCAGCTCAGCTGGTCACACCGGCCCCACCTCAAGAGACCGCGCCCAGGATCCCGGGTCGGCCTTAGAGCCTCGGCTCCGGTCCAGTCAGCAGGGCTCGCCACAAGCGTATAAGCCGGAAAGGGCATTAACAACGCCAGGGGCCGGTGGGCCGCTGAAGGGACCCCAGTCCCTACCGGGCCGTGCACACTCACCTCAGAGTTCAGCCTTACCTCAGGACTCCGATCAGCCGCTCTCCACTTCCGGCAAGAACAGCCCAGCAATCTTCGCGCGACCCACTTCCGGGCCCTTACTGGGCGCGGCACCCCCACCGGAAATGAACGGCCGGTTGAAACACCCAGCTAGAGGAAGGACCCGGGAGGAAGCCTGGTCGCCCCCCCGTCATGACCCCGCCCCCTATTCACCGCGCTCGAGAGAGCGAATCCTCGCTAGCCCGGAGGTCACACGGGAAAGAGCCCCGCCCCTAGGCGGGAGCGACCCAGGGGGCGTGCTCAAGACTAGGCCACGCCCCTCCGCCTATGGTAGGGAGCCAAATCGCAGGGCTGCTGGCTAAACACCTCCGGGGAAGGAGGGCAGATAAGTGACTGACTTTATCAGTTAGGTCTCAATCACAACAGGCCAAAAGGAGTCTTGGAGGGACTCTGGGCAGGATTTTCTGAGGGGCGGAATCCCAGGCGGCAGTCTCCGCTCCTCTTTGGGCGCGCGTACCTCCGTTTCCCCGTTTGTGACCAGGAAAGGCCTTCGGTCTGGACAGTGTTCTGGGAGGACCGCGGAGGCTGGGTGTGGGGTAGGAGTCGGTGAGGGCGGGTAGACCCAGCCCTCGGTTTCCGGGCGTGCCCACCGCCGCCCTCCCGCTCTGCCCCCGGGCTAAGAAGGTGGAAGCTCTCCCCACTTCCTGTTTGTTCGGTGCGCTCTGTGACCATAGATGGTCAGGCTTGGGGCCGCGCGGCGGTTTTAAAGTCCTTCCTCCTAGCTCGCAGGGTGTGGCCCCCAAGAATAAAATTAGCCGAATTAGAAGATCTTGCTCTGCTCCCCTAAAACCCGGGTTCGGAGATAGTCTTGCCCGGACCTGGGCGTGTCCAGCAGACTGCCACTCAGTCCGGGGGAGGTTCTGCGCGGTGGCTACTGACCGCAGATCTGACTTCCGTGCTCCTCGGGTCTGGGGATCAGAGCTTTGTTCCCTCAAGGCTCACACTTTCCAGCTGGTGATTATCCGCCCACAAAGATTTATTTCCAGAAAAAAATGGGCGAGTGCTACAGTTACCACCCCTTCAGCTGAACGATTATAACAGCTCCAAGCTTCAAGTTGAATGCGGGCGTTATATGCCATCGTCAGTCATTCAGCTAATAGAGTTCTTATAATAACAGCTACCATTTACTGCGCCCTGACTACAAGCCAGGCCTGTTCTGACTGCTTCAAGAACATTTTCATTTAATCCTAATAGAAACTCTCTGTGGTAGGTACCATTATAGCCTCCAGTTTTCAAATGAGAAAGCTGAATTACTTGCCAATGTCACAAAGTAACTGTTGGAACTTTGAAGGGAACACATCTGACTCTAAATCCCATGAGTTTAACCCCTGTATAGATCATACTGGAATCATCTGCAGCACTCTTTGAGGCAGTGATGCCTCTGGGTGGAGAGACATGCTGGGTTCCGGTTCTGGTTTAGGCATTTTCTAGGAGTTAAGACTGGTCAGGTTACCTAACTTGGCTGAACCTGGCCCTTTTCTCAGTTGTGTGGCTCCCAGTATGTTTCAAAGAAAAGACAAAATATGGTTCCAAAATTGTAGTATATTTTAGATGTTTACATTTAACAAGAATGCTGTCTCTCACACACGCACGTAACATCAAAAGGTTATATTTGAGTGCTTTATGTATGTGAATCCCAGGACAAATAGCCTCCCTGGCCCACCTTGTAATTAATCAGCTCTACAATTTAGTCCTTCTCAATTTCTTTCTGGGTTAGAGACAGGACATACCTAGACTATACAGGCATCCTAGAGGATGAGGAGAGGCAGAAACAGGAAGGAGAAACAAGAAAGGAAGGAAATTTACCCATCTATAAAATGGGAATAATAGTTCATGGGGTTGAAATGAGAAACAAAAGCAATAATGTACATGGGAACACTTTGTGAAGTGATTCTTTGAAGAGTACACACATGAGTAAGTCACAACCCCTGCCTCTAAGGAACTCCTGATCTTTTAAGGAATCCAAACACATGCACTTGTAACTCCAGTGGGAGGTAGGTTGAAAGTAGTTTGTATCGCTTTTATTTATTTATTTATTTATTTATTTATTTATCCATCCATCCATCCATACATACATACATACATACAAAAAAAAATTTCTTCCACTGTGCTAGGCAGCATGCTACTTTATACCAGCAGTGGACAAGTTCAGACTCTGTCACTGCCCTCATGGAGCTTACAATCTGCTGTGGAAATAGGCATTGCCATCTGGGGTGATCATCAGAAAATGGTGCTTATCACCAGCTTCCAGCTTTTTCCTCCTCACTGATCTTGCTAACTGCCTCATCCATGGTGGGCTTTCATCAAGCCCATCTCCAGTAAGTGCCTTGAATTCAGAATTATTTCCTGAGTTGAGTTGGATAGGTAGAACATTGCAGGGCAAACAGGAGTAAATAGTAGTGGAGATGTGAATCTGACTGCTAAGGTGAGAGGCTTCTACAGGAAAGAAATAGGAAATAAGGCTGAAGCTGAACAAGCAGTGCCAGACAAGAGAGGCAAAACCTTAATGTGAAAGCAAGGAGGAGCTGGTCAGATTGCATTTTAGAAATACAACTCTTGCTGTGGCATAGAGCGTGGGCTTGAGTCGGGGGAGGAGGGTGGAAAAGAGGCAGGGAGACCTGTTAGAAGACAGATACAAAGATATAGTGAGGGTCTGAATCCAGGCTGTGGTATGAGGGTATGGCACGGGACAACATAGAGGACACCCTTCTTATAAAGGGGATCGTGAGAAGGAAGACAAATCGAAAGGGGATTTGAATCTGAACCTTAGACTAGTTAGACTAGATCTAGTTCCCCAGTAATACACTCCCATTGACTACCACTTTTCCTTCTTGGCAGGTATCACAATCCTAATTAAATAATGTTTTAAGTTCCTTAAGTTAAGAGTCCTTGCCTCTGGCACAAAATTGATACTCAATAGATAATTATGGAAAATTTTGACTATATGTAAAGAGAGGGATCAAGGTGGCTTTGAGACTTGGAGCATTAGTGAATGGAAGGTGGGAGGAAGGCTGGGTCAGGATTTTGAGGTTTCGAGCCTCAGGCTTCAAAATGCAGCCTGTAAAGAGAAAGGGAGAAAAGGATGTAGTTAATCATGTTACAAACAAGAATTGCCAACAAAGAGTTGATTGATTCTCACACATGTTCCCTCTTTGTGTATTTTGCCACTTTATCATTTTGCTTGAATTTCAGCACTTTCTAAACCTGCAGAATTGCTTTGTCTCTGAGGGTACGCCCAAGATTCTTCCTTATCTCTCAGGGTTTCAGACACAGAAGTCTGGCGGTTTGTCTGGATTCTGTCCCAGCCTGGCTCAGAGGATTGCCTGTATCTGTGCAGCCTGGCTCAGAGCCAGTCTGCATTTGGGCAGATCCTATATCCCCCTCCCAGAAGGGGCTGATGACAGACAACAATCTATCTGAGCCCGTCTTTCTTCCCCTCCTAGGATGGGGCCCCAGGCTCCAACCTGAGTTAGCGTCTCAGGTCAAAAGATTATAAATTGGCAAAAGAAATATTGGCTACATAATGTAGTCATTAAGATCTGGCTTTGGTGTCACTATAACCTGAACCAACCCTGCCACTTATTAACTGTGATCATGATCAAGTCAGTTAACTTCAAAGAAGGATGTAAATACACATCTTAAATAGTTGATATGAGGATTATGAGAGAAAATGTGTTAAACACTTGGCTCAGTAAATATTCATGAGTAGTAACAATTATTCAATACAAAGAGTCTATTGTCTATGTCCCTGTGTATTAAAGGCCACCAGAAAGAAAAATAAGGTCTGAAATGTCAACATACTGAATGGTCCTGCCAGAACCACTGCCACTACTGCCCCATCACCAGAAAGAAAATTCTCCACAGTGTGTGCATCTTTATACATATATTGCTACCTTTGGATCCAGAGTCCAGACCTGAGCCCTTACAGCTGCAAGTAAGACTAGGTAAATCAGTTAGGAGTATGATTGTTTGGGGCTGCAAATAACAGACAACTTAACTGTAGTGACTTTTTTTCAAATAATGTTTTTCCCACATGGAAGTGAAAGGGTATCTCGCCGCGATCCTCCTTACCCAGAATGACTCAGGAGACACGGGCCCACGCAAGAGATTTTATTATCTGAAGGAGAGAGTGGCTGCCCCAGAGGGTGTTGGGGAGAGAGAGAGAGAGAGGGAGCAGCAGAGAGAGCAGCGGAACAGAGAGAACAGAGAGCAGAGAGACAGAGACAGAGAGAGAGCAGCAGAGAGACAGAGAAAGAGAGAGGGCAGCGAGACAGACAGACACAGAGAGAGAGAGAGAGGGCAGCAGCGTGGTGCCTTTTATTGTGGCGGATCCGCTCGGCCTGTTGCTTTGGGGAAGGGTCGGGATGTTTAGAGATAAGGTGGGGTAAGCCCAGCAAGCCCCAGGCAGGCCCAGGCATAATTGTCACCGGCTTATGGGCTTGGGACCATGGGGCAAATGGAGGATAAATTACTATATTCTTACATTCCTCTCTTTTCTGTTTTATAAGTGGTAGAGGATTTGGGAAGGGGTGAAAGTTAGTCTTCAGTAACTGCTTCGTGCTGATTAGGGGCGATGAAATTCATTTTTGTATTGATGGGGGGCGGTTGTCAGATGAGCCGTTGGTCTGCAGTGGCGATGGCATTTTCCAGGTTCAATAAGGATCATTGTCTTTGGAGAGGGGTTGGTAATCCTGTAATATAAGCTGGTTAAAGGTTTGGTCAGAAATGTTTTGCATTTGGGCTGATTGCTATGTTTACATAGGGTGACTGAATTGATAGCATTAATGAGGACCTATGTGTAGGCAGCAAAGCAACTTGTAGGGCAAAGGGAATCCTTGATGGTGCAATCCTTTGGACAGTCTGAAAGAGAAGGGCTGGCATTGGGAAGACAGGTCTGGTGAGAGAGTAAGTGTTGAGACCAGGGTTAATAATCCTGAAGCATGACGCATGGCGGTTGTAAGGGAGGTCTTAGGACTCTATGCTGGCAGAAACTTCTTCAGTGATGAGTGGAAGCGGAGATGAGAGGTGCGAAATGCGGAGAGTAAGAGGTCCTGTCAGGGTGGAGGAGTAGGAACCTGTGGGAGATTTGGTGGGAGGGGAATAAGCTGAGACAAACGGCTTAAGGTGGGAGTTGTGTATCTAACGGAGAAGACCCTGGAGTTTAACTGCAGTTGGCGTGGAAAGGATTACTGTGTATGGTCTTTGCCATTTGGGAATTAGGGATGGTGTTGCTTGGTGTTTGGAATGGAAATGGTTTGGAGAAGTTTTTTCCTGTCTATGGTAATGGCTTTGTAGCCTGGGGAGAGCTGAACACCCAGGTATGTGACTTGAGCAGCAGACAGCTGAACTTTGGAGGGTGAGACCCAATAGCCGCGTTCTGAGAGAAAGTTTAAAAGGAGAATAGTATCCTGTTGAGAGGTCTGTAGGGAGGGACTGCACGAGAGGAGATCATCTACATATTGAAGGAGGGTAGAGTTTGAGAGAGTAAGGGATTTGAGGTCTTGTGTTAGAGCCTGTCTAAAAAGGTGGGGACTATCCCTAAAGCCTTGGGGAAGGACTTGTTAACTGTTCTCTGAATATTAAAAACTAACTTAAGGGATTTCCTGCCTTGATTTTTCTGGGATACCGGCGTCTTGGTCTGGGAGCATATCAAAAGGCTGCCTGCTCAGCTCCCAAGGTGGGCTGAGGTATTGTCTATTTGCTAAATAATCCTGCCTTTTACTATGCTGTCTACAGCTGGGTCTGCATGCTAAGTTAGTTGCTCAGTTTGCAAAATTGCCTCGTCAGATCTGAAGGAGGAAAGACAGCACATAGGCCTGGGCCTTTCAGTATGCTAAAGTGAATCTTATACACGATTACAAATGATTAGCATAATAAAATATGTGCTACTCTTCTTTATCTGGGGAACATTAACTGATCTCACTGAAGAATGATTCTAGAGCTTAATGCTCAACATAGTTTTAGTAGGGGGGGTTTCCTAGCATGTAGTTACATTGCTCTGACTGCAAATATCCTGCCTTGCTTTCTCCAGAGGCTCTCACCTTATTCTAAGCCTATGGTCCCTGTCTCATTCTCCCCTCTACAGATAGAGACTCTAGCTGCTGCTAGGGAAAGGGGGCGACAACCGCTCTGGCTGCTTCATGCTGAGAGGGGGCGCAGGAAAGGGTGCAGCTAGGTCTCTATCACTGGTCAATTGAGAGGGCCTCGGAAGGTTGGCGCTTCTATTCTGGGTTTCATTTCTATTACTATTTGCAGTTTTGTGGCTTCTAGGCAAGATAGAACAAATTGTTATTGGGTTAAGTAGCAACATCTGGAGTTGGATTTTCCATTCTGGAAGGACAAACTTGACGAGATTAAGAATGCATGGCTGAATATGAGAACTAGAAATATGAAGAGTTTAACTGAGAATCATAGCCAGGTATCATGGGGAAACTAGAATTCTGGATCGAGTTTACATCTCAATGACTAGTATTAGGATTTAGTATATATAAGACTGCATTATTGAAACAGTACTTTTCTCTAAAATCACCCTCATTTTTATTAGAAGTAGCCAGATTAAGAAAATAATTAACAGTTGGCTTGATTATTTGCATAAGTGCAGCAAGAAGAGCAATTGATTACATAGGCTCTTTTAAATGTGCTTTGCTGGAACATTTTGTAAGGAATTTCAGATTGAACTTTTAAGGGCTTCTTGAGGCCAGAAAGCCAAGCCAGACTTGCCATCAGGTTGTGCTTGCAGTACCTGTAGATTTGGGTGAATTCCTCTCTTCTTGAGGTTCCCAAGACATTCTTGAGGTTCCTGCACCTACCAGGAAGTGACCTTCCTTACTCACCTGGTCAGGCTGCTGGGTAACTCTGTAAGCAAGGTACCAGGCCAGTTCTTCTAAGGGGCTTTGTTGGCTTTATAAAGTCAATCTTAGTTCCTTAAAGCTGTCTGTTCATATCTGAGTTTACACGTGTGTCTCTCAAGTATGACGTTCCAGTCAAAGCCTTGGTAATAAAACCAGTGTTTTTAATTGTCCTCTTACAAGGAAAGCAGATTCTTATTGAACTTATGCAAATAAACATATTGCCATGGAAGATAAAAATAGTCACTAGGAGTTTTTACATTCTGGAGGGATCAGGTAGAAAGATAAAGTTTCAATTGTGCTTATAAAGGCAGTCATTCCGCTTGGCCTGTTGCTTTGGGGGAGGGTCGGAATGTTTAGAGATAAGGCAGGGTAAGCCCAGCAAGCCCCAGGCAGGCCCAGGCATAATTGTCACCGGCTTATGGGCTTGGGACCATGGGGCAAATGGAGGATAAATTACTATATTCTTACAGGAAGAAGATTGGAAGTCGGCCCTTGTACTGGATCAGTAACGTCAGAGCTGATACATCTGCTCTTCAGTTTCACTTTAAATCCTTAGAGCTGCAGGTTGGTTGGCTCTTGTTGCCCAAGTCATCACATCATGTTTAGGGAAAGAGGAGAAAGGAAGGGGAGGGTGCAGCATCTGTAACTGGAAAGCTGAAGTTTTCTAAGGAACTCCACAAAGCATACCCTGCTTTCTGTCATAGCCAGAGCCAACAGTCAACGAATATTCCAGCTTCCTGGTCCCTGGAGGGACACTTCCGAAGTGCACATTTCACAGTGTTTCTGTGGGTCCCCAGAGACGCTGAGCCCCAGTTGCCCAAAGCAGTAACTCCCTCATTAGTGAGCTCTTTATTGGCTTTCTCCCTTTCCAACTCAACTTGTCTATGGGAACCCAAACTAAAAAGAATGGGATTGGCTGGGTCTGTGACACTAGGAAAGGAGCAGCGGGCATCATCAGCTTTGATGGTGTAAGGTGTTCTCTGTCTTTAGGATATTGCCCAAATATATGAAGGGGTTGCAGATGCTGAATGTCCAATAATAATGATAGATATCCTCTATAATAAACCCCTGGGACCCACCCACATCAACATACACCCTTCTTCCTCTACTTACACTTCATAAAATGAAACAAAACTTCTAACTGAAACAACCCTCCTTTTATAACCTAAGTTGTCATTGCTCACCCCCACCACAGCCCAAAAAAGGAACCAACCAAAGTCTCATCAGTTATTTCATCCAGCATTGAGTCCAGGATCTCTGAATAATATTCATCTTCCTCCAGTTTCATAATCATCCTTCCTCAATGTTTCTCAGCTCATAGACTGAACTTTATAGTCAACTGCCACAACATACGACACCTTATATATATATGGTGGGGGAAGGGGAGGAAAAAGGAGAAGAAAATTAGATATATAACTTGACTGACATGGCGAGAAACCTTGCTGTACCTCATCACAAGGCCTTAGTTGATAGTTTTGACTTCCAATGTCCACTACCCATTCCATGTTCTATCTTCAGCATCTCACTTCATCAGTCATAATGATGGGGAAAAAAAGAGGGCATGAGGAAAGCATGCTGCCATCTTAAAGGCCTTAATCCAGAAGAAACATCTATCACTCCCACTATCACTGCATTAGCTAGAATTTACCCACATAGTTTGTAGTTGAGTCTATGAAGGAGTTTTCTAAAGGTGACCCACATCTCTCTCTTGAGGGATTGAAGACCTTGGTGTTCTTGCCTGTATAATATTCCCATAATTTTCTGCACTAAACATGGCAGGAATAGAAGGTGCCCTAGGTATCCTCTGGATTATGTCCCTAATCCTCTCTACCTTATTGCATAGTGACAATTCTCTTTTGCCTTGATAATAGGCTCATTCACCTCAACCCACCATCCTATCAGAGTCAATCAGGTGAAGTTTAACAATAGGCTCTCCAGGGGTACAAGTCTGATTTGTAGCATTTTCCAGTTTCCATGTAAATACTCCCATCATGGCCAGTTTTAAACTACCAATGTTATGGCACTGACTGTAGAGCTGAGAAGAAGTCACTCCAGTATGTAGAATAACAACCCTCCAAAGATGTTCACGTCCTAATCCATGACCTGTGAATGTGCTATTTTTACAATGTGAAGGGGACTTTACAGATGTGATTGAATGAAGGACATTGATATGGGAGATTTTTCTGGATTATCCAGCTAAATCCAGTATAATTACATAGATTCTTATGAGGGAAAGAAGGAAATAGGATAGTCAAGAGTCAGAAAGAGAGATGTGAATGAAACAAAATCTTAGTGATACAACCAAGAATGTGGGCACTTTCTTGAAACTGGAAAAGGCAAAGGACAGATTTCCCCCTAGATGCTCTAGAAGAAACAGAGCTGTTCTAACACCGTGATTTTAGCCCTAAAAGACGAATTTCAGATTTCTGATTTCCAGATCTATAATAAACTTGTTATTTTGAATCACTAAATTTGTGGTAATTTGTTATAGCAATAATAGAAAACTAATAGACCTACACAGTCAATTTCTGTAAGCCTGTATGCGCTGGCTCTAGCACATCACTGAATTAACCTATTTTTTTTCCTTTTTGGTCTGTTCACTTACTGGCATGGGAAACCCAAGCTGACTAATGCAGTCTTGGTTTTCAATCCAATGCATTCAATCCAATCTATTTCTCCCTTGGGTAATAAAATTATGAATAGCCATGCTCATAATCACAGAAACATGGAAGATAAACATTTAAAAGTAGTCAATTAGGTATAATAGAATTGCCATTCTACATTTACCCTTTTCTTCTGGGATCCATCTATTGCAGCTATAAATAAATGCTACCACACATTGATTGCTGGTTCAGAATTTATAGTACATCCTGTGGGATAAAACTTCAGTCTGGCAAGGTGTTGCCTCTTATGGCAATATGTTGGGCAACTTTTGTGCCTCTTGGCCCACGTTTCTACTCCAGCCATTGCTGTAGCTACCAGATGCATGCAGGTGTGACCTGACAGTCCAAAGCTTCAACTGCTTTCTCCAAGTATGTTGCTTTCTGCCCCAGGGTGTCTCCCATAGAGTTCACCTCGTGGGATGCCTGTGGGACCTTGCACATTTCGACTTGTGTCAACCTGAAAGTATACCAACTTGAGAGTGCAAGAGAGCTAACCAGCAGTTGGGAAACCCTTGCCAGTGAAGGACAGAAGCTGGTGAATAAATAATCCCCTCTTCCTTTCTCTGGTTGGACAATCAAGAGGTACATTCTACACTGCCTCAGAGTATCTCCAAGGGGAATATGAGCCCCACGTGCCCAAAGCAGTGACCTTTTGGATCACTGTCCTTGGGTTGGCTTTCCTGCTTTGTCCATTTTAGTCACCCTAGTCTCTGACTCCTGTTCCTTGGGATCATTTCTGAAAATGAACTACCTGTTTGCAAGCCCTTGTCTCAGGCTCTGCTTTTGGAAGAAATTAAGTCTAAAAGATTTGGTAGAAGTGATCCTAGAAAGCAGATTCCCAAGAATGGATTCTGTAACTGGAACAGGACACCACTGAGTACCCCATTCCTGGTGGGAGGTTGCATGGTGATAACCCTTGACATGCAGTAACCTCATAATTAATACAACTCTTACCAGTGGTATATTGTAACAAGGTATACAGGGAAGGTGAAGCATTGACCTCAGAGGCAGAGGTAGCGTTCTAATGGCCTGAGCAATGGTATTATAAGGATTATGGTATCAGCTGGCTTTTGTTAATGGCTTTTGAAGTTGTCCAGTAAAGCACAGAATTCCATAATCTTCCACCTTACCTTAGTCTATTTACATATCAGTAGGTATTTACTGCATCTTGGGGAGTGGGGGAAGGGGTGGAGAAAGGACAGCCATTCTCTCCTCCCCTCCATTCCTGGTGCATAATTGGTCTGGCTTCTGTCAGTGGCCAGGGACCCACCCACAGAGTTCCTCAGGAAGAGGCAGGTGGGGAAGTGAGTTTGTGCTGTGGCTGCAGAGATGGAGAGCACCAAGCAGGCTTTTGCTAGCTGGGGTGGGGAGAAAGGAAAGGAGAGAGCCTCATTGTGAGCAATAAAAGGGTTTCTCCCAACCTGCCTTTCCCTTGACTGATTTCTGTTCTACTGGTTCATTCGCCCGGGACCAGGAACACCCCTTCCCCTGGAGCTACAGAAATCTTGGAGGAAAAAAAAAATCAGGTTAGCTATCAACCCACATATATGTGTCAACCCTACCTTGAGTGTGTTACACTAAACTAGTTTACTTCTCCCTCAGTCATTTTTTTGTCACTTTCTCTGACTTCGGTTGCAGTACCCAAAAGTTTAGTTTGAAGTTCTTATTCCTTGTTCCTTCCGATGATAAATTACTGTTTCCTCATGTCTTTAGTTATTATCTGCATTCCAGTGTCTCTCTTGGTGTTTGCCATCCTTTTATGTAGCTTTAGGTTCTTGAATATCTTGCTTCCACTGTGCTAAATGACATGTCAGTAAGTCACAAGACAGCAGCTTTGCTAATTTGGGCTGCACTTAATACAGTTGTCCACTCCAAGTTAAAGAGGCTCAAATGACTTCTAATAAAACTTACTTAACATTTGTTAAGAGCTTACTCAATACTGGGTCTCTTAATATGTTAATACTGGGTTTGTTTGTTTTTACATATCTACAAAATTAAAGTATAATACCCTTTGCATATGAGAAAATTGAGTTGAAAATGGTTAATTTGTCAAGACATAGATTTGAAACTAGTTTCCTGACTCCAAACCCAATTCTCTTTCCATTGCATAAGTGAATCTCAAGTTACAACAGTATTACAGAACAGATTGTTTTTGTTTTTTTAAATTACAAGTAACAAAACCAACTTGAGCCAGCTTAACAACAACACAACAAAGCATTTGGGAGTGTGTAACTCCAGGGGGGAAATGTGGTCCCAGC
Source organism: Manis javanica (assembly GCF_040802235.1). Lineage (NCBI taxonomy): Eukaryota > Metazoa > Chordata > Mammalia > Pholidota > Manidae > Manis > Manis javanica. The sequence continues at coordinate 30,701,322 of NC_133159.1, read as the reverse complement.
CTGGGGCAAATAAACCTTTGAAGCCGAAATCAGTTAAAGGGAGAAATAAAGTGAGAGAAACCCATTTATTGCTTACACGCAGTCATCTGCTCCTGCTCGACCATATCTCGTGACCCAGCTGTGACCAAACCTCTCTAGTCTAGGTGAGCCCTGGCTCTCCACCCCCCTTATAATCACCTATTGGTATGGAGATGGACTACTCTCCACCCCTTGAAAATACCTACTGATATGGAGATGGACCCTATGTGTCCACCTGCCTTGAGTGTGTTACACTAAACAAGTTCACTTCTCCATCAGTCACTTGTTTGTCACTTTCTCTGACAGAGCACTGTAACCAGACTAACAATATACAATAACAACAGCAATAAAATCATGATTCTTCTCAAACCAGAGGATACAGCTAGGATCAAATTCATATTCACATTAAGTCCATAGCTCACCCCTTCCACAGGAGGCCAGTAGCTGAACCGGTAGGGAGTTCAGTGTACTCATCATGCAGCAGTTGCAGCCAGGGGCTGGATCCAGGCCACAGGGACTGTAGAAGAAAATAACCTTAAGGGTGATAAGATACATGTTTTAATGACACCAGCATAGGCAAATCTTGTCCATCAGGTAGGATGCATGCAAGAAAGTGGTCCTGTGATAGGACAGTGGCAGGAACAGGATTTCTTCCTGGTCTAATACACCCGACCTTTACTCCCCTCCCTGTGGGAGTTACAGATGGGTCAATATAAAGCACTATGGGAGGTATATGCACTGGCCATAAAGAGAAAACAAAACTTCCCTGTAAGATGCTCTTACCTCCCAACTGTTTTGGATACACTACCATGAACTTTAGGAGTCACTCTGCAGTTACTCCAGGAACACACAGGCGTCCAGCTTCCAGTCCTTTTCCCCAAGGTTCCAAGAGGGCCAGCCACTGATGGCCCATGTGTTGGAATGTCAGGGGCCACATCCACTCAACAGAGTCTCCAGGGTTTAACACAATTGGGACTGGCAGCAGGATGTTGCTCTGTAGGAGAGGCAGCAATGTGTGTTAGCATGTCCACAGGGCTCAAGGCTCCTTTTTGGGGCCTCTCATTCAAACACCATAGCACTGTCCATAAATGAACTGACCAGCCCCACAGACTATTGGTGTCTGACTTCAGGCCAGATTTCAACAAACCATTGTACCTCTCTATCATGCCTGCCCCAGTAGGGTTATATGATACATGAAACTTCCACTTTATTCCTAATTGCTGCACCTATTCTTGTAATGCATGTCCAGAAAAGTTGGGTGCCTTAATCACTCTCAATCACCTGTGGCTGGCCATAGACTGCAAAGAGGTGCTCTAGACCCCTTTTGGTGTTTTGCTGATCTGTATGACATGCAGGAAAGCAATCAACAGTCCAGTAGCTGTGTCCACATAAGTCATGGCATACAGATACCCTTCTGATATGGGCAGAGACCCAATATAGTCTATCTGCCACCTGACAAGGGTTATCAGCCCCTTTACTATTGTCCCATGTTGCTGCGGGACTAGGTGTAAGTCCTTCTTAGAACACACAAGGCCTCCTTCCAGGCTCTGCTGACTTCTTCAAAGGTCAATGGTAAGCCCCACTGATGGGCTACAGCCCACATTGTCTTTTGCCCTGTGTGCAACAAACACTGATGTAATCATGGAGCTACATCAGAGGCAGGCTTTCCTTCTAGCCAGAGCACCTGGGCCAGTGTATCTGCTTCATCATTCCCTGGGGCTGCCAAAGGCAAATAGCTGGTCACATGATATATGATAACAGTCTTAGCCTGATGAGGCCCATAGGTTTTGCCACAACTCTTGCCCCCAAAGGAGCTGGTGACCAACCATCCAGTTGTCCTGGTACCATGTTGGTAGCCACAGGGTCAAGCCCCAATAAACAGCCCAGCTGTCAGTGCAAACAACTATAGGGGAGGGCTCCTGGGTGATCATGAGCCATATTATCCCCACCTCAGCCCATTGACTGCTCTTCCCCTCTCCATTCTCCATCCATATTGTCTCAGTCTTAGGTTAGAAAGCCACATCCCTCCACTTTGAGGGCTGCCCACTACTGGAGCCATCTGTATACTAAGCATCTTCAGGTAGAGAGGTTTTTCCCTTCTGATAAGGACTCTCAGCTACCAGTGGCTCAAAAGCAAGTTTTTCCTGCTTTCCACTGGTATATGTCACTGGCCCCAATAAGAGTTGGAGTTCTCCACTGAAGGAGCTAGTAGAGAGGGTGCTGCGCTGCTGTAAATATGTGCCCCATTTGGCCAGTGTAGGCATCTGTGCCATGCTGCTCCATAGCCTTTGGGTCAAGTCTCACACCCACCCCATGATGGGATAGGTGGTTATTACCTTGTTCAGAGCTGTTCCAGTGATGGGCTCCATAGCCACCAAGGCGTGGTACATAGCAGACAGTTGCTTTACTATCAAGGTGTACTGAACCTCTGCTCCTTTCCATAGTTGCAACCAGAATCCAATAGGTTGGCAGGTCCATTCAAGCCACTGCCAAAGGCCCCATCCATAACCATCTTTGGTTACGTGAATATCTAGATCACAGGGCCTTGATGAGTCCATTACATTCAAAGCTGGTACGACCTTAAAGCAGCTGCACAGGTTTCATCCCAGTCCCACCTGATGTCCTTTCATACCAACCGATATAAGGGCTTCAGAACTTGTGCCAAGTGCAAGATAAACATTCTCCAGTAGCCCAAAATACCCCCAAAACTCTTGTAATACTGCCACAGTGGTAGGGGTAGGGAAAGCCTGAACCTTATTTACTATTGCTTCTGGGATAACTTTAGTTTTACCTTACCAGACAACCCATAAGAAATTAATGGACAAACCAAGTCCCTGAACCTTGGTGCTGTGCACATCACATCCTTTCTCCCTTAGATGCTGTAGCAGTCTAGGAACTGCCCCTTCTAAATCTGCAAGAGAATCAGATGTGAGCATAATATCATCAATATAGTAATACAGCTGCACCATTTGCAGTTTCTTCCATGTGGCCAAGTCCTAGGCTACAAGTCTGTGACAAATGGTGGGACTGTGGAGGTATCCCTGTGGAAGGACAGACAACATCCACTGCCATCCTTTCCACTTGAAGGCAAACTGTTCCTGACTTTCCTGTGCTATGTCAATAGAGAAGAAAGCATTAGCAAGGTCCACAGCATAATGATACATCCCTAGTTCATGACTGAGGGTGTCCATAAGGGCTGCTATAGAGGGAACTGCAGCATGCAAAGGGGGTGTGCTTTTATTCAATTCCCTGTAATCCATGGTGAAGCTGCACCATCCACTGCAGCTAGAGGGAAAAGTGAGTCATCACCCTCCACCGCAACAGCCACCAGGGCCTCCCCGCCATCCACAGGGGGATTTCTGGGTATCTCCCCAGCATTTCTAGGGGCAGTCCACCCAAGCATCACACCCATGAAGACAGATTTTGGGTTTAGAGATCCTGCCAACTATGCCAGCTGTAACTCCAGGGGAGAAAATGTGTTCCCAGCCTGGGGCAAACAAGCCTTTGAAACCAAAATCAGTCAAAGGGAGAAATAAAGTGAGAAACCTGTTTATTGCTTACAAGCAGTTGTCTACTCCTGCTCACCCATGTCTCTTGTGACCTGGCTGTGAAGACCCCACCAAACCTCTCAGGTCCAGGCATGGGCTTGCTCTCCACTGCCCCCCCTTGTAGCCACCTATTGATATGGAGATGGACTACTTTTCTCCACCTCTTGAAAACACCTACTGATAAGAGGATGCATGTGATTCTGGAAATACTGTAATTTTACCCACAGAGTACCTCAGGGAAACTTAAAAATAGACAACGCTCTGGCTTAAAAGACAGAACAGAGCCAGAAACTGGAAAGCTTTCAAGACTTGGTGGAGGAGATACATGAAAAATGGGGAGGAGAAGAGAAAGGGAAAAATGAGAAGGCTATGAGAGTAAGCTCTGCCCCACCTCCCATTCAACTAGAATAGCCCTGTTTTAAAGCATTTTATATATTAGGCCCCATGCCAGGTTCTATTTGAAAAATAAGGGTTAAATATATTACACAATACTTATAAGAATCTTAAGTAATAGTATTAAATATTGTACTAGACAGTGCATGAGGGCATTGAGTACTTGCATTTCTCCTGGCCCTGACAACTTCCCTTGATGGAGGAAAGGGCAGGGAAGTGTAGTCTCAGGCAATTATAGCCTGGGCTCAAAGGCCAGTGTTACCTGGGCCTTCCCTGATTGTCAACTAGTACAGAAAAACTTAGTATCGAACTAAATGTCTGATATTGTGGATACAGTGATTCATAAGATAGGCACAGTTTGTCATAGATCTAACAGTCTTGTGGGGAAGACAGTCATGAAACAGATAATCCACTAAGTAATTACAAGAATCACAAGCAAAGTTCTGCCAAACAGTAGTTCAGAAGGTTAAGGAAACATACAACAGAGTGAGTTGACTTAATCCGGGGGCATTGGGACAGGCTGCCTCAAGGACCTAATCTGAGATTTGAAGGATGAGTAATAGTTAGCCAGACAAAGAGAACAGAGAACTGAGCAGAGAAAATGTGTGCAGGCCCAAAGGTGAGACAATCTTGGCAAGTTCAAGGGATTGAGAAAAGATCTGTATGACTGGCCAAAGAAAATAAAGTGAAGTGATATGATATTGAAGTAAAAGGGATAGCAGGGTTCAGACCATACAAACTCATATGAATATATTAAGGGTTTTGTAATATATCCCAAGGGTACAGGAGATCATTGAAAGACTTTAAACTGAGGAAGTGCACAGTCCTGTTTGTGTTTGAACAAGAACATGCTGGCCATAGTATGGAGAGCCAAAATGGATGCAAGGTGACCAGCAGGACAGAGGTTGGGGGCGGCTGATACAGAAGTCTAGGCAAGGGACCATGATTGCTTGGACTGTAGTGGCAGCAGTAGATGAAAAGAATTGGACAGATTTGAGAGTGAGTGGTCTAAGAGGTAGAAATTACCAGAGTTAGTGACTGATTGTCTATGGGTGTGTGTGTGTAAGAGAAGATAAGTAGCAAGTAGACTATTAGTTTTCTGGCTTCAACAGCTGAGTAGATGGTGTCTCCTTATAGAGACTGAGGACTCTGGAGGAAGGGTAAGTTTGATGGGGAAAGGTAATGAGTTCTGTTTGGGGCATGTTCAGTTAGGAGTACCTGTGAGATTACCTGAATATGCAGGTAAACATATAAAATTAGAGGCACACGAGGCAGAAATAGCCCCGCTCTGGTATGCCCCCTAGCCTCAGTCACTGGCTGAGACTGATCCAGGGAGAGTGTTCCTTGGCATGAATGTTGTGGCAAATCCCAATGGTATGGCAGTGGGAAGATGTCACTTATATCTACTTCTCACAGAAGTTCTCCTTTTGAAGGTAAATCAAAGAAGTCATGCACACAGTCCATCCCTTGCACTGCTTGGAGATCCAATCATTTCACATCTTTGGAGAGCAGTTCTATGTTCTCACAGGCCTCTCTTCCTGAGGAGAAACTTAGAAGAGGGAGGTTAAATGATGAACTATAGCCCCACTTATTGCAGATGGTCGAGTTGTCTTTTTTTAAGTTAATTGTTAGACTCTAATGTAATGTTACAGGTAGGAATCCCTTTTCAATTCCACGCATTGCAAACATTTTTCCAACCTGTCTTTTGGCTTTTTAAAATCCTTTCCCTTATTAAAAACATGGATTTTTATGAGGTCAAGTAAACCTAACTTTTTCTTGATCTTCTGAGTCTTTTTCTTGTTAAAAAGGTCTTTCTAAATCTTAAATTATATGGTTAGGCTCCAAAATATTATTCTAAAATTTTTATTTTCTTTCCTTTAAGCTTTAATGCATCTTGAATTTATTTTTGTGTGTGTAGTGAGTTTCGAAGCCCAACCTTATTTTCTTTCTGGTGGATGGCTAATGGTTCCAATCAACCATACCTTTCCCCTGAATTAAAATGCCCTTGTGTCATTACTAAAATTCCCATGTACATGGAGATTTATGTCCGAACTCAGTTTGTTTCTAGTCTTATTATTTTCTCATGCTCCAGTGGGTTGACTGGGCTCAGCTGGGCAATCCTCACTTGGGGTCTGTCACGTGATTACTGTCAAATGATGGCTGGGACTGGCGCCATCAGAAGGCTCAACTTGGCTGGATATCCAAGATGGATCATTCACTTAACTGGAAGTGGATACGGGCTCTCTGTTGGGAGCTTAGATGGGGCTGTCAGAGTACCTACAGGTGGCCTATCCATATGGCTTGGAATTCTCACACCATGCGTGGTGTCTGGGTTCTAAAAGGGAGTATCTTAAGAAAAGTCATTCTAAGAGATCCAGATGAGAGCTGCAGTGTTTCTTATGAGCTGAGGAAGTCTCAGAACTATCCTTCCTCTGCATTCTATTGATTGAGTCATTAAGTCCAGTCTAGATTTAAGGGGAGGCCTAACTCCACATCACATAGGGAAAGAATTGATCATGTTCATCTCTGGAGACTATCTACAAAATCAACTTAAAGATTACTTTGTCCATTTCAAAAAAGTTAAGTTTATAATTCGAATTGTATTCAATGTATTCCTGTTGATAGACTGGACATTCTAAATCCTCCCTTCCAAGAATAAGAGATTTTTCCTCTTTTTTTAGATTTTGTTATATTTCATGGGTGAGAGAACTTCCCTTTTGGAACAAGAATGTAAAAGAAAAGTACCATTCATAATTGGAACATTCACTAGTGTTCCTATATGAGGCTGCATTGTACAGATTTATGATCATTTATTTTGTCCAATAAAATTTAAAAATTATAGAATAGGCCTATCAGAAGCATTGCAGAAATGAATGTCTGCTTGAATGCAAATTATAATGATAAATAATGCTAAAGCAGAGCTCAAAGTCAGATAAATTCAGCAATTTCTGGATTTTTATAGTCATAAGTTTATTAAACTAAGAAAGGCCTCTTTCCCTGTTGGCCCTTAACTTCTCCCAGCCCATAAAATTAAACCAAAGGCAGATTATTGTTCTTTGGCAAATATTCTGTGAGGGCAAAGATGGATAGTCTCTTCCATGGCCAATATAGCTACCATTTAATTCTTCCATGACCGTATAAACATACTGTTACTATGTGCTAGGTAATGGCTGGTAATTTGCACCTATTATCTCACTTTATATTAAAGTCGACCAAAGGCAAAGGCCAAAAGAACAAAATAGCACTCTCAGAGATAGACCTATGTATAAATATGGGAATTTAATATATGATTAAAGGGTAGCACAAATTAATATGAGAAGATGACCATATCAGTCAGGGTCCAACCAAGAGAAATCACACAGTAATCTGACAGGAAAAGTTTAATATAAAAAACTGCTAACTGTAACAGGGGATGAAAATAACAGGAGTTTGGGTGGTAAGAAATAAAGAGAGCTCTAAGGAATACAAGACTATTAGATGTACAGAACAGCCGTTACATCCAGGCCAAAATAAAATGCCCAGAGAAGAGTGTCCTTTACCCTTGGGCTAGAGACCTGGAATGGGTGGGAGTGGCCTCTTCACTGGATGGTAGAGAAATTGCTAAGGTGCCATGTAAGTGAAGTTTGCTAGAAATCTACCCAAGAGGGTGGCAGGGCAGCTGTAGACCACTGCACACTATAGGACCCAGGTGCTGACAAAGCTATGTGCTCCAAGTCCAGAGCCACAGAACTGCAACTGCCAGAGCCTGAGAGGCTGAATCAGGAGGAAAATCCTCCTTTTCTTCCAACGTCCCTCTAGCACCCTCTACTGACGAAATTTACATAATGCCAGATGGCAAGGGAGAACTATTTAAAGAGATCATCTTAATTTTAGCTGAGTTTGAAGGGTAGATTTGGAACTGTGGGGCAATACGTGGAAGACTGGCACAAAAGCTAATCGGATTGTTTAGTAGATAGTGTTTTATTATTATCTCATTATGTAGAGAAAAATAATGCTATATCTCTATCTAAAACCACATATAAAGGTGAGCTCCAAATAGCTTAAAGACCTAAACGTAAAAGTAAAACTATGAATTTAATAGGGAAAAAGTAGAAAGACATTTTTGTAACCTAGGGGCAGGAAAGAAATTTTTTTTACTTCAAAAATATTTAATTGAGGTAAAAAAAATTAATGGATTTGATTATATTAAAATCAAGATTTTTGGTGCAATGAAGACCAAGAGACAAATGAAAAAATAGGAAAAGAAGTCTAATGCCAATAAAAGATTATTATCTAGAGCAGAGTTTGCCAAACTCTTTCTGTAAAGGACTGAACAGCAAATACTTTAGGCCAGCCTTGTAGACTAGATATCCTTTGAGACAACTGTTCAAATCCACTGTTGTAGCAGGAAAGCAGTCAGAGGCAGCAAGTAAGTGAATGGGTATGACTGTGTTCTAATAAAACTTAATTTAAAAAAACTGGAGGTGGGCCATATATGGTCTGTGGGCCATAATTTGCTGATCCCTGATCTAGAAAAGACAAGAAAGTCCTATATATCAACAAGAAAAATATAGCAACTCCAGTTTAAAAAAACATTAAGGGATATGAGTAGGCAATAAACAGAAGAGGAAACTCAGAAGGTTAATAAGCATATGAAGGGATGTTAAACTAAATTATAATCAGAAGAATGTAAATTAACAATGAGATACTGCTTTACATCTAATCACATAGCAAACATTAGAGAGATCATGGTGAGCTTTGTTGGGGAAACTGGATCTCTTCATGATGGGAATAAACTGGTGCAACTATTCTAGAGTGCAGCACAGTGGCATATAGCAAATAGTCAATATGTATACCTAGTGACCCAACAGATCTGCTCCTGAGGCTGAATCTCAATGAAATTCTCACACAAGTCCACTTATGCAAATTTAAAATACATAGTAACAAAATAATAAATGTTTTGCAAGGACACACATTACAGTGGTTGTCTACAGGGTGGGAAAGGAAGTGGGTGATGGAATGAAAGGGTATATAAATATATATGAGGAACACTGCATGGACCAGTGATGATAATGTGCCATGAAATGAGGAAAATGATTAACTGCATCTGAGGTTAAAATAAAAATAACAGGTAATATTAAAAAGCCAGAAAATATCAATTTTTCTTTTGAAGGAGTAAAGAAGGTAATTCTATAGGAGGATGAACCTCTGCAGAGCTGTGAACCCCCATCAAATTCTTCTTATTTAGGATTAGCTAGCCATCCACACAGGCTAGCATGTGGTAGAGCATGCTAGGTAGAAGCTGAGTCAGCATGACAAACACCTGAATAACAGTGTGTAATGTCTGCTTGAGTTTACTAAGGTTTAAATCCGTGTAATCTTAATTCTGAATGTACATAAATGACAGATAAGTATAGGTTATATCTGAATCAGCTACCCATGCATGCATAGTACCCAATATGCACAAAATGATTCCATTTTAATTAAAAAGTACTAATATATATTAATACATATGTGCATACCAAAAAAAGTTGGACTTTGCTCTAAACTGTTGACAGAATTATCCAGGGTGAGCGTGACAGAGACTGGTCAACAATTCAACAAATCTCTTTCCTCTTCCTTGCAAGCACTCATTAGCTTACATTTCTCAGTCTCCCTTGCAGACAGGTCTGACCCACGATATAGTTTTTTAAAAATTACTGTTTCATACTGTATAACCAACTCTCTCCTTGTTCTCTGAGTAATTCCTTCATACTTAACATTTTGGTGGAAAATGCAAAATTGGATGGTGCCACCAAAAGAGCTCACTGTCCAAGATTTATATCAAGTATACAAGTCAGTTTGCTAATATTTGTAACTGTCTTTGAGATATAAGTCACATACCATAAAATTCACACTTCTAAATGTACAATTCAGTAGCTTTTAGTATATTTATGAGGTCTTGCAACCATCACCAACGTGTAATTTCAGAACATTTCTATCACCCCAAAAAGAAGCCCCATGCCCATTAGCAGTCATTCCCATGTCCCCACCCAGCATCTGGCAACCACTTAACTGCTTTCTGTCTATGAACTTGCCCTTTCTGTGCATTTCATATAAATGGAATTATACTACAAGTGGCCTTTTGTGTCTGGCTTCTTTAACTAAGAATTTTTTCAGGGTTTACCCATGTTATAGAATATATCAGTACTTAATTTTTTTATGGCTAAATACTATTTCATTTACTGATACACCACATTTTGTTTATTCATTTATCAGTTGATGGACATTTGGGTTGTTTCCACCTTTTGTCTATTATGCATAATGTTGCTATGAACACCTGTATGCAAGTTTTTGTTTGAAACATTTGTTTTCAATTTTCTTGGGTCTATTCTTAGGAGTAAAATTGCTGGGTCATAAGGCAACACTGTTTAACTTTTTGAGAAACTGCTAAACTATTCTCCACAATAGCAGCACAATTTTACTTTCCCACCACCAATGTATCAGGGCTCCAATTTTTCAACATCCTAACACTTGTTATTATTGTCTGTCTTTTTGGTTATAGCAGTGCTAGTGGGTATGAAGTGCTATTTCATTGTGGTTTCAATTTTTACTTCCTTAATTAATATAATTTCGGTTTTAATGTTTGCGCGAGCATGCGCACATGTGTGTATGTGTGGGGGGGGTGTGATAACTACTTTGCTATAGTGACAAGGTATTTATGGATTGTATGTTGAAGAAAACAAAATACAGAAAGAGTTGGTTCTATTGTCTCCCACATTTTTCATTCACCTGTCCTCCCCCACAACAAACAAAAGCACAGAACTCATTTTAACTTCCTTATGTAGCAAAATGGCTAGATGGGTTGCAGTTTGAGAGTTGTGCTTCTGATGAGTGAAATTCATCAATATACTTCTCTCCACCTCCACGTATCTATTTAAATCTGTCTTAGCTCAGACTGCCGTAACAAAATAGCACAGACTGGGTGGTACAAAAAACAGTTTTCTCACAGTTGTGGAGGCTGGAAAGTCTAAGGTCAAGGTGCCGGCTGGTTTGTTTTTTGGCGGGGTATCTCTTCTTGGCTTGCCCACAGCTGCCTCCTCACTATGTCCTCACAGAGACTTTCCTCAGTGCCTGCTTGTTTGTGGTGGGGGGAGAGGAGGGGATAAGTTCTCTGGTGTCTCTTATAGGGACACTAATCCTATTAGATGAGGGATCCACACTCATGACCTTATTCAACCTTATTTACTTCCTTCCTTAGAGACTCCATCCCCAAGGGGACTTCAACATGTGAACTAGGGGCAGGGGTGGGAGGTGGGGAGGACATAAACAGCAGTGGATTGACATCCCAGGAATGTCCTGAAAAGTCTTGATCTCTGTCCACTATTTGATTCAGACACATACAAACCCATCTGATGGTTTGGTATGGTCCTGACTGATTACAGGGTAGCTCAACAGTGCACCTGAGGGAAAATTCAGAAGAAGGGGGGTGATACATGAGGCTCACACAAAAAGCCAAATCCAGCAACAGGGACTCTGACGGGAGTAATAGGTCCCTGCACTGTGCAACACCAAGGGCACCATTCACATCATAATTCATGTGAAAGGCACTCCCTGGAGTTTTTGGAGTGCAAACCCTGTAAGGCTGTACCCTAGGTAGTGGTTCTCAGCACGATGTATCAGCAACTGCTGGCATCTTTCCTGAAACCTTTCCAATCTAGACACTATGGAGGTATGTCTGGGGAGAAAACTGCTACCTGCATGTGATAAAATCTGTTACCACTAAATATCTCATCTGCAGGTCCTCTTTGTTATCTGTGGTTCTTTCTGAGTTTAGGGTCCTTTTGCTATGGGACCCTCCTAATTGAGTTTAATGCTAAGGGACCAACTACTAATTAAAGTCCTTTGGTTACAAAGCAACAGAAACCAACCTGTTAGCTTAAGGGGGAACATAAAGGAATTTATTGAAAGAAAATGTGAAAATTCACAAAATCAGAAGATAATCTGAGCAACCAAATATCAAGATACTTAGGAATCAGGGCAGTTCTGGGTATGTAGATAACAGAAATGAATAGAAAACCTCTTCAGGATGCTGCCCCAGAATGACTCAGCTTCAAGAGTTTTCTGTTCTCTGGGCTCCCACTAAAATATGCTTCCAGAGAGGGCACTTCCAAGTGGCTAGCTGGGACTGGATGCCATCCTCTGCCTAGGGAAAGGCAGAGAACCGTGATTGACAGCCCAACAAGGCAGTATGCAGTGGGGGAGGAGGCATTCTCCAAAAGAAAGAGATAGAATGCTGATGGAGAAAAACGACAGATGTTCTCTGTGTTCCAACCATGGGTTGCCAAGCAACATCCTCCCACCTTTTTTCATATCATATACAATTTTTTAAATGCCTCTGCCCAACATAATGTGATTATCTCACATGCAAACAAAAAAAATACACTCAACTCCTTCCAAAAGGAGACAACCCATGTCCAGTTATGGCATCCATTCCTTCCCTAGTTCCATCATGATCCCCCTCCCTATTTTGCGACCTGTGGACAAAATGACAAATTTAACCATCACCAACCCACACCAAACACAATTCTTGGGGAAGGGAAAAGGAAAGAGAATAAGAATTACTTTTTAAATATATCTGACATTCTGTGAATCACTGTATGTAAGTGTGAGAAGAAAAAACCATCTTCCTCCATGTTTCTCCTTTACTCTCACACTGTTACGGAAAATACTGGAAAACCTGGACTGGGTCATTGATGGAAGAATCAAGTGGCACTCGGAGGTCTTGGGTGTTGAGGTTTTATTTCACACCGGCGGGCTCAGACGGGAGTAATCTCCCAAGGTCTGAGCCCTGAGCACAAGCAAGGGGAGCAATTTATACTTATTTTGATATGTGGCATTTTGGCGTGCGCAGGGCACAAGAGGAGCCTGGAGGAGGGAGCTGGGAGTGCTTTGCCAACTGGAGGGAAAAAGCGGTTTGCTGACCTTGACGGCTGTGTTGAGTATTTTCCTTATCACTCCCCCCTCTGATTCCCCTTTAAACACTTCGTTTTAGGGGGCATCATCTTTTTGCTTTATGATAGGGTTATAATGGCTTACATTTATACTTTTAATTGCTTTGAGCTAGGATTTTTTCCTTGTGACTTTTTCGTTGAAGTCCTGAGTACTTTGTGAAGAACACAAATGATTATGCTTTATGCATTTGTCTGTATGGGCTTTGTGTGTACAAGTTGAAATGAGTCCTTCAGACTCTTGACAAGCCTGTGCTTAACAAAAAATACCCAGTTTTTCTCAGTCTTAATTAATTTTTATGCAGGTAAGCATTACATTCAGGCTGGCTTATTTGAGTGTGAGGACAGGTGCTAAAGGTGTAGGGTCACTGAGGGCAGCTCCCTTGGGTGATGACTATGCACTTTATAACTTTTGTACAGTTAAATACTATAGAGAGGTACTTTGGAAACGCAGGCTGAGACTTGAGTTCAGCTAGGAGAGACAGGTAAGCACAGCAAAACAACTTAATGATTACCTAATAGACAATAGAAAGGGCAACTTTTTTTTTATATCGTTAATGTACAATTACTTGAACAACATTATGGTTACTAGTCTCCCCCTATTATCAAGTCCCCCCCACATACCCCATTACAGTCAGTGTTAGAAAGGGCAACTTTTTGAGGAACAGTTTAGTCAGAGGGGGCAGCAGCAGAGAGCTTAATGCCCAGGATGAGTGATTCCATTCTGGCGAGGGCCAGGATCCACAGTGTGCAGATGTTCACAGTCAGAGTGTAATCGTCGGATGCAGAGGCAGAGAGGATCTGGAGGTCTGGCTGGGCTTTCTACTGACATATTTCTTTGTCTGGAGTATGGGCTCTTCTCACTCTGGAATGATAGACCCATGGAGTCATGCCTGTAACATTGAGGGCAGTAGGAATAGTTAGAACAACAATGTGGGGCCCAGTTTACTGAGGTTTGAGGGTGTCTCTTTTTCAATTTTTGACTCAGACTGAGTCCCCAGCCTGGAAGGGATGTACTGGGTTCCCTAAGATGATCAGGGCTCTTGCTGCAGCTTATTTAGGGTGGCTCTTAAGGCTTGGAGCTGTTCTCTTACTCTCTTATTTTCTATCTGGTGTAGGTTCCCTGGGAGGCTTCCTAGACACGGGGGAGGGTGTCCATATACTAATTCAAAAGGGGGAAAAGCCTTAAGACCCAGTTGTGCAGCGAGCATGCAGGAGAGCCAGGGACAGTAGGTCTGGCCCCCAGAGGCAGTTTCTTGGCAAAACTTAGCTAGGGTTCCTTTGAGGGTGAGATTTATTTGCTCCACTTTCCCTGAACTTTGTGGCCTATATGCAGTGTGGAGTTTCCAGGTAATGTTGAGAGATTTAGTTAAAATCTGTACTGCATCTGCTACAAAGGCAGGTTAATATTGCTTTTTGAGGAGGGCTTCTAGTGCGGTTTTTCTTAGGTGGGTGAGCTGATGGTATTTGCTGACTAGATGCCTTCTGGTTGCAGTTGGGACAAAGATGTGTCTGTCAGGCAGCAACTATCTTTTTTTTTTTTTTTAGTTAGGGTGGCTCCTTCAGCCATGGCCCAGTCTTTCTCTTTTTCAGTGTATTTGGGTGGAGGGGCCTCCACTGGGGGCATTAGGGCCATGGTGAGGGAAGGAGCTTTATCTGTTTTTATTGGCTGCTGTTTTAGCTGCCTTATCTGCCAGCTGGTTCCCCTGTATTATGGTGTTGTTTTCTTTTTGGTGTTCTTTGCAATGCAGAATTGCTACTTTTTCTGGGAGCCAGACAGCCTTGAGGAGTTTTAGTATTGTGCCAGGTGAGAGGTGGAGAGGAATCGGTGTCCCTGTGTGTTTAAGAGGGACACAACAGTGTGGGGGAACTTGACATTTATTTTTTTGTCCCAGAGTAAGTTTATCTGCTTTTTTAATGAACAGAACTGTGGCTGCTACTGTCCTGAGGCAGGGTAGCCATCCTGGCTCAATTGGGTTTAGTTTTTTCTTTTTTTTCTGACAGGTATGCAACTGGCCACTGCCAGGGCCTAACAGTTTATGTGAGAACTTCGAGGGCTACTTTTTTTCATGTATGAAGAGACTGAAGGGCTTTTTTGCATCTGGCAAGCCTAGGGCTGGTGCCTGTTCTGAAGCAGCTTTATTTCCAGGAAGGTGGCTCTTGTCTCTTTTGTCTGGACAGGGGGTACTCGGTATGACTCCCCCAGGAGGCTGCAGAGGGGTTTTGCCATTGCTGAGAATCTGGGAATCCAGATTTTGCAGAACCCGGTGGCCCCCTGGAACTTTCGTATGCCTTTCTTCATCTGGGGTTGGGGTAAGGAGTTAATGACCTTTTTCTTCTTCAGCCCTAGTGCCCTTTTTCTCTAGGTGAGGAGGAAGCCCAAGTACCAACTTACTTCTGGCAGATTTGTGCCCTTTCTTTATGAGGCTCGGTATCCTGAGTCTGATAGGAGTTGCAGGAGGGCTTTTGTGTCTTTTGCACAATTTTCTTGGGTGTCACTGGCAAGGAGGAGGTCATCTATGTACTACAGGAGGGCACAGTGTGTGGCTTTCCTCGGAAGGCTGGTAAGGTCTGCAGCCAATGCCTCTCCAAAGAGAGCGCCTGAGTTCTTGAACTCTTGCAGAAGCCGTGTCCATGTTAACTGCATCTAGTTCAGTCCATTCAAAGGCAAACAAGAGCTGGCTTTGGGGGTCCAGTATGAGGCAGAAAAAGGCATCTTTTAAGTCTAGGCAAGTGAACCATTTGGCAGACCCTACGATCCAGCTGAGGAGGGTGTACAGATTTGGGACCACCGGGTGTAAAGAAACAGTCACTCTGTTAATGGCTCGCAGGTCTTCAACAGGCTGGTGCCCTCCTCCCAGCTTTTTGACTGGTAGAAGCGGGGTGTTCCAGGGTGACTGACACTTGGTTAGAATGCCTGACTCAAAGAGGTTCCTGGATCAGGTGTTCCTGGATGCCTGCCCTTGCCTCTTGTGAGAGGGGGTACTGCTGCTGTCTTTGTGGCTGGGCACCCAGAGTCAATTTTACAATGACAGGGCCTCAGTTATGAGCAAGTCCAGGTGGGTTGTCTTCAGCCCATACTGAAGGCAAGTTAGCTCTGAATTCAGGTGGGCTACTTGAGAGGGTCTGGGCACAGAACAGCCTCCACTCCTCTTCCCTAGGTGTGGTTATTGCCGGTACAAGGGACCATGGTCTTCTTGGCCTGGGTTTAATTTGAGGCTGGTGCATCCAGTTGGTTCAAAAGTTATTTGGGCTCCGAGCTTTGAGAGTATCTCTTGGCTGAAGAGGGGAACTGGGTACTTGGGCAGATAGAGAAACTTATGTCAGGCTTTGTGACTTCCAAGTTCACATTATGTCCCAGTGGCTCCGAGAATAGTTGCAGTCTTTTTACTGAAGGGAGTTACAGGGTGGGTGACCACAGAGTGTGTTGCCCCTGTGTCAACCATAAAAGTCATCTGTTGTCCCCCCACTTTCATTTTGACCGTGGGCTTATGGGAGCTGAGCATGAGAGAGCCCAGTCCTTGTCAACCTGAGTCTGTTCCTGCCAGGCAGTGAGCCTTTCCCCGTGAGGCTACTCCCGGCAGTGACTAGGCTTTGGGGCTTTGCCTTGGTTGGGGCATTTGTTCTTTCAATGCCCCTTCTCTTCACAGTAAGCACCCTGGACCCTGGCTAGGGGTGTCCTAGGCTTCCCCCCTCTTGGCGGCTGGCTTTCCTCTGCCTTTTGGTCATCTCTCTTTCTTTTAGGGCAGCTGCCAGGAAGCTGGCCTTTTTCTTCATTTTCCTTTCAGCCTCTCTGTCGACCTGAACTTCTCTGTTTAGATATAGTTTGTTGGCAATTTAAATCAGTTGAGTGATATTTATCCTGGCAAAGCCTTCCAGTTTTTGGAGCTTTTGTCTGCTATCTGGGGCAGCTTGAGCTACTAATGAGGTGTTGACCATTTATTGGCTCCCTGGTGACTCAGGATTGAAGGGGGTGTAGATGCGATAAATTTCACACAGTCTTTTGTAATAATCTTCAGGAGACTCTCTGGTTGTTGAGTGACTGAAGATACTTTCTTTGGTCATGTTCATAGGCTTTTTAGACTTGGCTTTGATCCCTTGGAGGAGGGCATCCTGATATCGGCAGATCTGGTGCTGTCCCTCAGGGGTGGTGAAGTCCCACTCGGGGTGTTCCTCAGGGACAGCAATTTCAGCCTATGTACCCCAATCAAGGACCCTGGCTGCCTCCTCTCTTCCATTGTGAACAGGGTGTAGAGAAGCTGTTGGCAGTCTTTCCAGGGCAGCCAATGGGTTTGAAGAGGGATTTCATGAGATCAACCAGGGCTTGTGGCTTTTCCAACAGGGTGTTGTGTTTTTAATTGAGGAGGTTAGTCATGGAGAAGAGTTGATAGTAAAGCATGGACCAGCGGGGCTGGATGGTCCCGTCTTTACTATGCCTTTCAGGCTCCCATGTCTCTTGCACCGGCATCTGAAGGGTGCCTGTTTCCGGCCGAGGGCACAGTCTGGCTGCTGGTCCAGGGGAGAGTGGGTCCACTGGTTCTGGAGTTGGCGGGGAGGCTGATGGCAGCAGGGTGTCTGGTACCGGGGGTGCTGGGGGTTGCCAAGCTTGGGGGTGCATAAGGTAGGGGCAATATTGGCTCTTCCTCTGGGTCACCAGCAAGAATTTGCAGAGGCTCAGGCTTCTGTTGATTCTTTGCAGGCTTCTTTATTGAGGCAACTAAGACCCTACCCTGTCCTTGCCTGTTGCAAGCGAATTGCACCCCAGGGGGAAGAGTCTGGGCAACTTCTAACCAGGAGTTGAAGTATGGGAACTGATTAGGATGACCTGGATCTCTAGGGATGACCCACCAGGCTCAGCAGATTGTTGGGACATCTAGGGTTCCTTCTGGAGGCCACGCTACACGAAAGGTGGGCAATATAGATTCACACAGGGTTTTCAACCTGCCAGGAGTTAATTTTATTCTGTAGTTTCCTGAAAATGCCTTCCTGAAATTCTTGATTATAGTGTCAAGAACTGTGGGTTTACTGTGCCCTGACCCCATGACATGTCCGTGGACAGTGCCATGACAACAGACAAGGGAGGGGTGCCTCCTCTAGAGAGGAGACCAGTCAGATGTCCGTCCGTTCACGCTCCTTTGGAGACCTTGAACCTTGACTAAGGTGCACCAGTATACGTCCCGGGCCAGGTCAGCCGAAGCTGAATCACAGTTACGTCATGGCGGCTGACCGCCAATGCAGATGACAGCCCACTCAGATTCCGTAGCGCAAGCCGTGGAATCACAGATTCACTGCAGATTGAATGACTTCAGCTGCCTTGCACACTCACTCACACACACTCAGACCAGAGTTTAAACATTACCCCCCTGGGAATGTCTACCTGTCAGACTTCTAAGAAGTCTCCGGGAGGTGATCAGGCTCCCCTTCCACCCCAATGGGTGGGACTGGCTGGTCAGGGGTCCCCGGGCCTTACCAGATTTGACATCAGAACCAGGTCCTCACCTGCCAAGCCTCCTTGAGTCCAGCGGGAACAGCAGAGCGGGGTTGGCCCAGGGCGACCAGGCGGGAGACTGCTGAGAGATCAGGCAGGGCACGCCTTCTCCATTGTGGTCTCCTGTTCCATCACTGCCCAGCTGCACCAGCCGTTTGTCCCAAACTGGTGGCAACAATGGGCCAGCGCGGTAGGGTTTCCCGGTCAGGGAACCAAATGCTACGTAAAATACTGAAAAAAACCTGGACTGGATCACCAACGGAAGAACCAAGCAGCACTCGGAGGTCTTGGAGTATTGAGGTTTATTTCACACCGGCGGGCTCAGAGAGGAGTAATCTCCCAAGGTCTGAGCCCCGAGCACAAGCAAGGGGAGCAATTTATATTATTTTGATACGTGGCATTTCAGCATGTGCAGGGCAAAAGAGGAGCCTGGAGGAGGGGAGGAGGGAGCTGGGAGGGTTTTGCCAACTGGAGGAAAAAAGCGGTTTGCTGACCTTGATGGCTGTGTTGAATATTTTCCTTATCAACACCACTACCACATGCACCATACTTCTGACACCAGATGTGTGGGGCTTTTCCCACAAAAAAGCAATTCTCTGCCACCCTAGCTGAGTGTCCTACAATTTAACTCAATTCTGACACTATCTACCTGGAGTAGGTAGTCCTACAAGACTCCCCCCCACCCCGCCTCCGCTGCCACACTTAAGCCTTTGCTTCTGACAAATTCGCTACAAATCAAGAGATTCCCTCCTCAGGTTCAATTAATTTGCTAGAGCAGCTCACAAGCCTCAGAGACTGTTTACTTATCCTTCACCAGTTTATTATAGAAGGTGTGATAAAGGACACAGATGAACATCCAGATGGAAGAGACGCTTAGGGTTATGTATGTAGGACAGGGCATGGGGCTTCCATGCCCTTTCTGGGTGCCCCAGTCTCCCTGCACCTCCATGTGTTCACCAGCCTGGAGACTCTCCAACCCCATTCTACAAGGATTTTTATGGAGGCCTCATCCTATAAACATGATCAATTATTAACTTCACTCTTCTCTCTCTAAAGAATGGGGGATGAGGCTGAAACTTCCAAGCTTCCAATCACAGCTTCATCTCTCTGATGACTACCCCCTCCAGGAGCCCACCCAGAGCCACCTCATTAGAACAAAAGACATTGCTATTACCCAGGAAATTCTAAGGGATATAAGAACTCTGTGTCAAGACCTGGGGTCAAAGACCAAATATCAGAATAAAAGATTCTCCTAGTGCTTTTATCATTTAGGAAATTACAAGGGTTTTAGGAGCTTTGTGCCAAGAACTGGGAGCAGAGACCAATATATGTATTTTTTTACTATCTCAAAAAGTTATACCTCTGCTCTGAATACTCCTGCTTACCACAGCTCTTTCTTCACTTTGGACTCCAGGGATTTTCTTTTACCACTTCAGTTATGAATTTCCTTAAATTTTAGCCAGCGTTTATAAGTGTTTATCATTAGAAGGTTTTGGGGTCATCTAGTGTTCTAGATTGATGAAGTTGGAAGTACCCATGTGCTTACTTTTCCATGTCCCAAACTGGACTACAAGCCCCATGGGGACAAGGAAGATATTTTGTTCATAATTATGTTCCCATAATCAAGTACTGCCCCTGATTTATAATACACCTTCATTACATGACTGTTAAATGAGTGAATGTAACCATGGAAGGAGTGAACGCCATACCTGGACATGGGTTGTGTCCTTTTGGAAGGAGTTGAGTGCATTTTTTTTTTTTGGAATGGAAGATTATAACATTAATCAATTAATCACATAAAAGGCACTTGGATGACTTTCCCCCATTCAACAAGATTCTCTTTCAGAATTATCCATTGCTGATAATTAAACCTAGATACTTGCCTTTTAGGTATATTGCCTGGAATGCAAATATGGTGGTCTTTTGAATTTTACTGCTTATATTTACTTTTTTTTAAACCCTGAATGTCTACATGGGAAGTGGAATTTAGTTATGCTAACCTAGTTATAACACTGACAGGACATGGACTTCTCCATGTCAGGGTAAAAGGAACAAAATTTATTTATATAAATATATTATTTGCATTGATATTTATAGAGCTTGTTCTTTAATGGATGGATATTTTAGTGACTGACTTAAAAATCTGCATTGTTTAGAATAGGTGTCCCATAGTTTGTGGAGTGTGACTTGGTAAATTTGAAAAGAGAATTCTTGATTCCTTTTCTAAACCTGAACTTGCCCCCATCTTCCTCTTTTCTGAAATTTTATCTAGTATTCAGGCCAAAACCCTAGGAAGCAACCATGAATCCTCTTTTTCTTCCCATCCCTGAGCCCTCAACCCACATCCAATTCTTTAGCAATCCTGTTAACTCGCCTTTCAAAAGATACCCAGAATCCAATCTCTTCTCTGAAGTCCTGCCTACCACGTCTAACCTCCAGTCATCTCTTGCCTAGCCTGCTGGGATGGCCTCCTACCTCATCTGCCTGTTTTCACTCTTGTCCTCTCAGTTCTCCACACAACAGGCCAGAGGAACTTTTCCAAATATAAATCAGATCATATTGGATACACAGTCATAGGCCAATTTGAAAGGCAACTGGAAAACACAGCCTCCTGTGTCATCCTGGCCACACCATAGGAAGCCAGGGGCCATTTCATAAAAACTGTGTTATGTTCCATCCCTAGCAAATCGGAAAAAAAAAGGAGGGAGGGAGGTGCTGCTGTGGGAATTGATAAATAGCAGAACTTTGCCTGATCACCTTGGCTCTTCCCCACACTTCCTCATGCAGCCAGAGCAAATAACCTCTTAGCAAGCAGCAGCAAATGCTAGAAAAACAGCAGAATAACCTGATATTTTCCGGATAGGTTCCTGCTGTTCTCTTGGTTCTCTCATTATGAAGTTGAGCTTTGATGAGCTAGTGAAAGGCTGGTTCCTGTGGCGACCTGGAGTCGCTGCTCTGATGTTATGCCATCACATAGCAGAAACGAATACGGTGGATTTTTATCCTTTTCCACGATGCCTTCCAGAAGGACCCATGGCTGGAAATACAGTGAGTGGAAAAAAGTTTTCAAAATGGCAGAAATAGAGACATACTTGTCATGAAGCTAATGATGCTTAAGATTTAAGACTCCTTCCTTGCATGAGACACCGCCAAGGCCCTGTACCCAATTTTGTATTCATATTTATGTATTCTTTTTCTTAAAATGGATCCTACCTGTTTGCAGCCAACTTGACAACCCCTCTTCCCAGATTTTGTGACAGCTACCGGGAAAAGGAGATTCAGGATGTTGATAACATGTGGAGCTGGGGAAAGAGCAGCAAATGCTGTGTTCTGGGACCTTCCATTTTGCTGAGAAACCTTCTGCCTAACCATTCCAAGTCACTCAACATCCATACCCTTAACTCAGCAATCACTGCTTTTTGTTCTTGCCAAGAATCATGGCAGATGGCCAGTTGTGTAGATGTCCGTGAAATCATTGAAAAAGATGATCCTAAATATCTTAATTACAAGACTGTATGTCAGCTTGATTATCCCTTCTATGTAGAACAGTGAGAGACCAGTTTGTAGCAGGTAGTTCCACTTGGCCCTCCTCTCTACCATCTAAGATATGAGCTGAGAGTTACTGAAGTCTGGGTAGGATATATTTGAACTTCTTGGGAACACAGGAGACTCTCCAATTTATTAACTTACCTAGAAATTAGACCTTTTGCTTTGTTTTCTGCCTAAGTCATGGATGGTCAAGATGCGTCTCGAGAGGGGGAGAATCTTGGGCACTCCATTGTTCTGTCTCCATTTGGGTCTATTCCCATTGGCGGATATTGCTTGCAGCCCACTAGTCTACTATAAAAGCTGATACTCAGGGTCACTGAGCATAACCTTGGAAATTTTGCAACATGTAAAGTGCCCAGCCCACACTCCACTCACCAAACCAAGCACCGTGGCACAGAGCTGCATCTGCTTAGAGACAGGGCACCTTGACTAACTTCTTCTAAGGGGCCTTGTAGGATAGAGGTGGCCCCGCTGCCACTGGCTGTGTCGGAACAGTAAGAGGAAAGCTACCCCTCCTCTACCTGTCCTATAGAACACCTCCTCCCCTGTCTTCTGGAGGTTTCTATAATTCTCCACTTCGGTGTTTCACTAATTGTTCCCACCTTAACTACCTCACTCTCTACAACCCCATTATTTGCAAAACTGCCTCTCTTGCAATGCAGTTAGGACTTCTATTTGCAAAGTAGAATAGTCTTATTTTTTTGATCCTTGGCTTTCCAAACTGTCTTCTCTCAGGCCTTCTGGGGATAAGGAGCAGGCCAATTGGAGAGCCAGGTGCCTTTTAATGGCTCCCCCTTCTGTATTTTCACAAAGGCCCTGCCACAGCTTTGAAACTAAGTTCTTGACTCCAGTCCATGAGTGTGCTCCTGGCATAAAAGATGCCTGGTGAAAGGAGGAAGAGGACAGAGAGTATGGTTTTCTTTTTCTAGTTACAATTGTTTGCACTTTCTGATTTTTCTGAAATGAATACACAGAGGCTCAGGGAGGTTATATAACTTTCCCAAAGTCACACAGCTACTAAGTGGTGAACTGGAGGTAGATCCCATCCCAGGACTCCAGGTGGGCTATAGGGCTCTTTCCACTATAGCCAAACCCCGGGAGTTTGAGGCTTGCTGCCAGGTTTGGAATTCAAAGAGGTTTTCCCATAAGGAAAGAGAGATATTACTGTCTCTCAGCTGGTGAAAATACCTTGTAGGAACTAAAAATCTTTACAGCCAAGAAAGCTAAATACTACCTCCTGTGATATCTGCCCACCTAACCCCCAAGTGGGCAACTTACATACCAAGTTTGTGCTACACAAATCTGCCCTTTGAGGCCAGTTGACTGGACCAGAAATGGCTTCCTAATCTTAGCTGGGCAAATAGAAATCTGTAATTAGAATCAGGAGTATCTAATTCAATCTGGGAAGGTCACTTGATCAGAGAAGCTTGAGAGCTGTGGATCGGCCATCTTCTACCTGCCATGGACAACAGAAAGTTGAGCAACGGTGTGCAGAGAGAAAAATGACATGTGAGTGGAAGATTGAGAAAGAGGTTCTTGATGTCTTTGGTTTCTGGGTCCAGTGAGTTCCTACTTTGGGGAGCCCAGAACAACTTGGGACAGAGGGCATTACATCCCAAATCAGCCATTTCCAAGCTATAAATAAATTTCCATTTATCATACATTTTCATATAATAAGAGGCCTAATGGCTAAAAGCCCCAGTAAGAACACAGAGTTCCTGGCTGACTTGGGCAAGGTTGCCCCAGTTGTAAGACAGGAATAATATTTTTCTCATATGATTTTTGTGATGATTCAAGGAGTGGATATATGAAAAATCCACAGAAGAATGGGACATAGTAAACAGTATGTAAATGTTAGTTATTATTCAGATTTGTTTCCTCCTCCTTTCTCCTATTTTATACTCAGGGAAATTAAAACCCAAGAAGTCAAGTGTTGTGCCCAAGGCTACACAGCGGTTGCATAAGAAGACAGGGCCTAGAACTAAAGGCTTCCGATCCTGAGTCCAGCGTTTGTCCATCACTTTTAATTCCACCACCTGTTGCCGAGTTTCCTCGGGGAGAATGCTAGAACCCAAGCACTTAGGGTGTCATGAAAGCTGATAAGGAAGCTGCTCCTTGCCTCTGCTGCGGGCAGGTGAGGCAGGCCATCCAGCTTGGCCTGCCCGGCTATGCTTCCATGCCTGTACAATTGAGGAAGAGGAAGATGGCTTAGTTATGATAGTGTAAGATTCTGAGAAGTATTCTGCAAAGAATTCTGCTGCCCCAAATATGCTGCTACTGCTTAGGAAATCAGGAAGGGCCAAAATCACAAGGAGCCGACACCAGTGATTTCAGCTGCCAGAGACGCTCAGTGAGTGATTCCCAGGAGGATGCCTGAAGCTGCACCCCAAGCCTCTACCCTCTACCAAAACCTTAAGCCTGTTTGCCCCAGAGGGAGTAATAATGGCTTCTCCTTTCCTTCCGCCTTCCAAATCTCACATGAGCACATCTCATTTGAAGGATACAGCCTAGAATCCTTGCTGTCCAGAGAATCTGGTAGATGTAGTTTTGAGGCTTCCAGCACCCAAAATTTATGGAAAATCATAGAAGGAAGTGAGAATGGTGCTAAGAAGCCAACAATCTGGTATGGTCTACCCCTTTGGCTCATCGGTGAAATATACATTCTTCTATCTACATTTAACTGTCAAACCCCATTAATGGTCCCCGTAACATGATGCAACAATCCCTAATATAAAGTGTTACAGGCTGAATTTGGTTCCCCCAAAATTCGTATGTTGAAGCTCAACTCCCAGGACCTCAGAACGTGCCTTTGGAGACAGAGCCTTTAAAGAGATGATTAAGTTAAAAGGAGGCTGTCAGTGTGAGCTCTAACCCAATCTGACTGGTATCCTTATAAGAAGAGGAAATTTGAACACACAGAGATACCAGAGGCCCCCACTTCACTTACAACCATACAGGGTTTTGAGTAGATGCATAAGCTATCTAACCCACATTTAAAAAATAGTCATCTAGGCTGCTATGTTGCAGATAGAAAGTAGAGACCAGGGAGGAAGCAGGAGACCGTTTTGGAAGCTGTTCTAACAGTCTAGGGAGATGATAATGGCTTGGACCAAAGTGGTGGTGATGGTGATGGTGGTGGGTTAAAAGTGATTAGACTGGAATGTATTATGAAGGTAGAGCCAACTGAATCGACTGATGGATCAGATGCAGAGCACGGGAAAAAGAGGTGTCAGCTATGATTCTAACATTTTTGGCCTGAACAACCAGAAAAATTAGATTGCCACTTACTAAACTGAAGTAAATCTGGAAGAGAAGAAAGGTTGGGTTGGGGGGGGCCCATGTTTGGGAGTAGATTCAAGGTTTTGGTTTTGACATGTAAATTCTGAGATTTCTGTTAGTGATATAAATAGAGACACCAAAGGAAATTGAATCTACAAGTGTGTATTCAAGAGAGAGAATGAAACTGAATGAATCACTTGGAAGATGCCAGTGCATTAAAACCCGTGGGACCAAAGGAGATCACATGGGCCAACACTTCCCACCACAATGATCCACCCACTAGAGGAAATGCTGGGAATATGCTGGAACATTTTGGGGGTGGAGGATGATGTCATGGTAATTAGGGTGGGGAGCACCACCAGGTTTTGGGGGGTGGGGCCAGAGCTCTTAAGCATCTTACAATGCACAGCACAATCCTGCATAACAGAAATTGTTTCACACTCCACATGATTTTAAAATATCCTATCAGACATTCATTTGGTGAAAAACTTTTATTATTTACCTCAACCTGGAGCCTAAATCTGTTCTCCTCATGAACACAGACTATTTTTTTGTATGTATATTGAGTTTCTCAGGAATGCTGCTTCCATATAACTAAAGAAAAAGGGTGCTATGTCTTATTCAGAACATCAAGCACATGGCTGCGTTCTGTATTTGAGATGCCAGTCCAGTTGTTCAACCTGCATGTGCAGCTTTGGCAGGCACAGTGCTTCTATGAATGGTTGCAGGCATCTGATGATTGCCTTAGGGCTTCTGGTGAACTTGTGTATAATTTTCACATGTCCAAATATATACTATTTTCATGCACTATCTCCTGTTATTTCTCCTTATGTTACAGAGAATCAAATTCGTTATTTTGAATTTATATGTGTAGATTGGTGGGAAAGGTTTCCTCCATTTGCCTCTCCAGGCTGGATCGGCTCTCTGCTCTTCTGTTCCCTGCCCAGGAGGGTGACTGTGAATGGCATCAACCAGCTCCATTGCCCAGCAGCTTCCAGCTGAGCTCAGTCAAAGGGAGACAGCGCTCCTTCATCTTGGCCCTTCAGGCCTAGGGTTGGTAGACAAATCCCTCCAGTGCTTCCTCATTCCTTGTTGGTTCTATTAACTTTACCCACATCTTTGTCAATAATCCCTTCATTAAACTGGCCTCAATTGGACTCTGCTTGAATGTGCCATCTGTTTCCTGCCAGGCCCTAACTAATACAGTAGTTACATTATTTCTGAATTTCATTTTAGGAGAGCAAAGGGCAAACTACAAAAGATTTGTTATAAAAAGGAATACATCCAACTGAAGGAACAAAACAGCAGCAGACTCACAGAACCCAAGAATGGACTAACAGTTACCAAAGGGAAAGGGACTGGGGAGGATGGGTGGGAAGGGAGGGAGAAGGGGGAAAGGGGGCATTACAATTAGCACACATAATGTAGCGGGGGCACGGGGAGGGCAGTACAACACAGAGAAGGCAAGTAGTGATTCTATAGCATCTTACCACGCTAATGGACAGTGACTGTAATGGGGGGTGTGGTGAGGACTTGATAATGGGGGGAGTCTAGTAACCACAACGTTGCTCATGTAATTGTACATTAATGATACCAAAATAAAAAAATTAAAAAAAAAGGAATACATCCAGAATGTGGAACACTCTACAGGACAATTCTGCTGGTTTCTGCAATAAGTCAGTGGTATGAAAAATAAAG
This sequence comes from Manis javanica, assembly GCF_040802235.1. NCBI lineage: Eukaryota > Metazoa > Chordata > Mammalia > Pholidota > Manidae > Manis > Manis javanica. Next base: position 30,674,380 of record NC_133159.1, on the reverse strand, counting down.
GGAGGAGGAGGGCTGCAGGAGATAAAAAAAGATTGAAAGAGCACCACAGCAAAATGTACTGGGTAGGCCTTGTTTGGATTCCAATGTGAGCAAATGAGTGTAGTGACACATATCTGAGGCATTAAGGAAAGTGTGATTTCAGTCTAGGTACTAAATGATACCAAGAACTACTTTAAATTTTGTTAGATATGGTCATGACATCATGACCCATGTCTTCAAGGAATACATACTTAAGTATGTAGGGATGATGTGACATTGGTGCCTGGGATTTGCTTTACAATACTTCTGCAAAGAAAAAGGGAAAAAGGGATAGATAAAGCAAATGGAGGAAATATTGTCAAACACTGAATCCAGGTAATAGGTATATGGGGATACACTGTACTGTCTTCTCCACTTTTGTTTGTGTGTTTGAAATTCTTTATGATAAACCATTTAGAAAATAAAGTAGATTAACCTAACAGGGCACATTATGTCTGAAGGGGCATCAGCCAAGGCACAGGGTGAGGACAAGAGAAGAGATCTAAGACTGGGTCCTGGGCACTCTAGAGAAAGGGTGGGAAGATGGGAGGAAAAGCCATTAAGGGAAAAAGAAAACAAAGAAGGATGTCCCTGAGAGGTCAGGCGTTTCAAAGAGGAAGTGATCATCTGGGCTGCAGAGGGGCAAGAGGGCAAATGAGAATTTACCATTGGATTTAGTACCATGGAGGTCATCGGTGATCTTGACAAGAGCAGCTTTGGTACAGTGGTGGGGACAAAGCCTGACTGGATTCAAATCCAGTCATTCCCTCTCTCAAGATACTGCACTTTTTTTTTTTTTTTTTTTTTTGCTTCCTTTTACAGAACTCCCTGTGGCTAGGATAAGTGGACTGAAGTGGGTTGAAGAAAGGGAGTAGTGGAGAAAGAGGAAAGAGTCAATCATTTGAGATGTTTTGCTATAAAGTAGATTAGAGAAATGAGATGGTAGCTAGAAAAACATGTTTTCTGAGAAAGGAGAAAATTTGTTTTCTGGGGAAGGAGATGTCGTGGCACATTTATAAGCCTCTGAGAAGGAATTGGTAGAGAAGGAAAGTGAAGATGTGTGTGAGGGAGAGAGAGAGAGGATGAGTGACAGAGAAAATAATTGTAGAAGGAAGTGCTTAAATAGGGGAGTCGTAATGGGATTCAGTGTACTGGGGGCGGGCTTGGCCTTAGAGAGGAACAAGACAGTTCACTCATTGTTTAAAGAAGACAGGCAGAGCATGAGGGCACCAGCTGCTGGTGCATATGTTGAGAATGTAGAGGTTTTCTTCTGATTGCTTTTCTAATGAAATAAGAAGCAAGATTTTCAGTTGAGAATGAGGACAGAGATGAGACTTTGGAGGTTTGAAGAGACAGGGCATAAAATAGTCAGCTAAGAGTGGGAGAACAAAGGGACTAGGGAAATGAGTAGCACGAACAGGCCTGTTTATAGTGAAACTAGTCAATATTGTCGTGTCTTTTTCTCAACCACATTGAGCCTGAGATTTGGATTTAAACACAAGTATATCCAAGCAAGATCTGTAAAGGGGAAAGGGGGCAAAAAGTAATGGTGATGAGATCATGAGCCCTAAGGTGGGTAAGTAGACAAGATGAAGGGCAACAAAGAGGTGGTATGGTCAATGGGCTAGATGTCCTAGAGGGGTTGAAAGTTATTGGATTCAGGATAGTAAAGAGAGTAAGCCAGAAAGATGAGGATTGATGGTCAAAGAATGGGATGCTTAAAAATAATCAAGGTACTAGCTTGAACTCTAAGATCAATGAGAATGCTTTTATAATTAAATATGTGGAGGTTTCATAGAATTAGGAAGTGAATTTGACAAGACTCCTGGATACAAACTCAATATACAAAACAAATATTTTTCTACATACTAGAAAGAAACAGTTGGAAAATGAAACTTACAAAACAATACCATTTATAACTGCAAAAAATACCAAGTACCTAGAAATAAATCTATTGAAAGATGCACAAGACCTCAACATTGAAAACTATAAAACATTCCTGAAAGAAATTAAAGACAACCTCAGTAATAAGGTATTTCATGCTCATGAATCAAATGACTCAATAGTTAAGTTACCAGTTTTTCCCAAAGTAGTCAATAGGTTCAATACAATTCAATCAAAAACCCAGGTAGCTGTGTGTGTGTAAATTGACAAGCTGATTCCAAAGTTTTTATGATAATCAAAGGACCTAGAATATCCAAGAACTAGATGAAAAAGAGTTGGAGGACTTAACATCACCAGATTTCAATATTTACCTTAAAGCTATATTAATTAATATGGGGCACTTTGGGAGTTTAAAAAATGAAATTCATCTGATTAAATTTGAAGATTAATTGGCTTTATTAAATGATTCATGAATCAGGCAGCAACCCACCTAGCAAGTAGAGATGCTCTGAGGACTTGTACAAAGTGGAAGGTTTTTATGGACAGGAGGGTGGGGTAAGAAGTTCTTAGCAAAAGAAAAGAAAGAATTGTTTTGGGCAAAGCCATCCTCCTTAGGGGCAAGTATAGGGAGTCTTATCATACAGATTATCTCATCTTCTTTTGGGAAATGGAGAGGCCTCATGGGCACATTACCACATTGGTGCTAACCAGAAAATTCCTGATTGACTGTTAAAAATTCCTGACTGATTTGGGAGGAGCTTGAAACTGCAGTTAGGTGAGGTATTAAGCCCTGGTTTGGTGACTTGGCCTAAGTCATGACTTAGTGACTCCATGTTGGGCCTGTGGTTTTCTTTTTAACAGAAGCACCAATAGACAAATCCCTGGAACATAAAAAAGAGTCCAGAAATGGATTCACACATATATATTTTGATTTACATAAAGATGCCACTAAAATTAAGTAGAGGAAGAATGACTTTTTAATAAATGATGTTGAAACAATCAGATATGTGTGGAGAAAAACAAACCTTGAACTCAAACTGTACACAAAAATTAGTTCGAGAATGGATCAAAGACTGAAATATAAAAAATATAAACATTCTGTATATTTTTAAAGTCTAAATAAAAACACAGGAGAATTTTTTTGATACTGGGTCACACAGGTAAAATTTCTTAATCAGATCACAAAATGCACTAAGCCACTAAAAAATGATAAACTGGACTTAATTTTTAAAAATCTGATCATCAAAAGTTATCAATAAGAAATCAAATAGGCAGGGTATAAACTGATAAATTATATCAAGAATATACAAAGAACTCCCACAAGCCAATAAGAAGAAGACAAACATTCAATTCCAAAACGAGCAGAAGACTTAAGCATTTCACAAGAGGACATTCAAATGACCAATAAATATATGAAAGAATGCTTAAAACTATCTCATCAAAAAAATGCAAAATTAAACCACAAGGTACGTTCAGTAGAGTGCTCTTTTAAAAAACTGTCATTATCAAGGGTTGCTGAGGATGTGGAGTAACTGGAATTCTCATGTTATTGTCTAGCAGTTTCTTATAAAGCCAAACATACACCTACACTATGATCTAATAATTCTACATCCATATATATATATATATATGTACAAAAAAAATTAGTTCATATGTACATTAAAAGATGTGTACATAACAGTGGAGGGTCCAAGGGCAGGCTACCCCAAAGTGTGTCACTTTGGCAGGCAGATTTCACAAAGCTGAAAACAACTAAGGCCCAAGGACTCAAAAAGAAACTTTGACCTTCCCCCTAAATGCATAAAAAGGACTTACATGAAGGAACTGCTCCGGTTAGAGAGCTAATGTAGATAACTATGTTGTAATACGAAGTAGAAGTGGTAGACAGGGAGAAAATTAGCAAAGTCTGTTTTGTTAAAATCCCTTTCTCTGTCCTGTTGTTTTTGCGTGGCCCAGCAAACATTTATTTACTAAACATTTACTTTTACATATTCCTGTGAATTGCCTTCCTTCTCTTTGAAATCCCAGACCCCTACCGCCTTCTACTTAGTTCCAGATGACATATATATGTCATTTTGTGTGACTGCCTTTGGAATCTCATGTCTGTGTATATTCTCTGTATGTTTGTAATTACATGTGATTTTCTCCTGGTGATCTGCCTCATGTCAATTTAATTCTTAGACCAGCTAGAAGAACCTTGAAGGGTAGAGGAAAAATTTCCCTCCCCAGCAGCAACTTTACTCATTATAGCCCCAAATTGGACAAAATCCAAAAATAAATCAACAGGAGAATAAAACAATCTGTGATGTAGTCATAAAACGGAATATTACCAGCAATAATCAAAATGAAAAAAAGAATACACAGAACAACAAAGATGAATCTCAGAAACATTCTGCCAAGAGAAAGAAGCCAGACACACAAGAATATGTACCATAGGATCCCATTTATAAGAAGCTAGAGAATAAGCAAAACTAATCCTGTGGTGATAGAAATCAGAATAGTTGTTACCTCTGGTGGACTGGGTATTGATTGAACAGGGTACAAGGAGCCTTCCAAGGAGATTGACATGTTCTATATCTTGAACGGGGTGAAGGTTATATGGGTGTATATTGTGGAAATTAATTAAAGGAAAACCTCACTGACATGGCATCAGAGGCCTGCAGTGCAAGCTCTCATGCCCACCTCTCCTCCTAAATCTCACACCCCACAGGAAGAGATGGATGCCATAGTGTTTTAGCTGCTTTACTCCAAGCAGGAAGAAGGTTTCCACCTCCTCCCTGCAACAGCCCAGCCAATGAGAGACTGTTACAACTCAGCCAATGAGAAGCCATGACACATGGGACTCCAAGTTTACTCCAGTGAACTTTTTTTGCCTCCCAACTGGGTCATTTTCTTCTATAGAAAGAGTCCCTTTTTGTTTCCAGACATGCCTATGGCTTTGCTATAGCCTGCATGTGGTGGATTGCAATTCTCCCCTACTCCTGAATAAACCCATTTTTGCTGGTAAGATAACTGTTTTAATTTTAAGGTTAATCTATATGGAAAAATTGAGCTATACAGTTAGGATTTATATATTTTCCTAAATGAAATTATACCTTAATAAAAAGTTTTAAAATAAGGAATTTCTGTTTTAATTACAAAATAAGTGCATACTTTTTACACTTATTTCTGGGGACAAGGCCTATCTTTAGCTCCCTACAGGTCTGAGATGGGACAGAGGGAGGGGGGATTTTACACCAGTGACACAGGGCATGTGGGGACAAACCCCAAGGATGCAGTTTCCATTCAAAATGGGGGAGATCTTTTCTACACCTTCCTCCAGAAATGAAGCAGGCTCATTTGAACCAAAATTAGCTGCCTGCCAGTAGTGGCATATGAGAACAGAAAGTTGGCAGCTGGCCACAAGGCAGGGATGTTGTAGAGGGCAGCCAAGCATCAGGTGGGGGTTGAATTGGACAACCTGGGTCTCTTCCCTTGTGGCCTTTGCCATTGGGTTCCTTTAAGAAATAGCAGGCAGTGGAACAGCTCCTCCTACACACTGTCCCTGGGCGTTAACAGAATGACCAAGACTTCTGCTAGCAGCCACAGACTGTGGGGAAATTCCGGAGTCTGGGCCCTGGTGGAAGTGAAGTGGGGGGAAGGACAGGGGACAAAAGTCTTGGTCCTTAAGAAACTGGCAATTTTGTGGGAAAACAAAAATAACTCTGGGAGTGAGACCTGGATTCCATCCTGCTTCTGCTTCTGGCTGGCTGTGTGAACTTGTGAGTCCTTTGGCCTCTGAGCCTCAGGGCTGAGCTGAGTGGTTCTCCTGCCTTCCCCAGCAGACATCCTATAAGGCTGCCTGGGAATCAAGGAGGAGAAGGTACTGGAATGAGCAATGGTTGTGACTATGGTGAGAGACAGAAGTCAGACAGATTCCAGCCCTCAACCCCATCTATTAGGATAGTCTATTCCCCACCCTGCTTCTCTGACCCCAGGTCACCCCCCAGCTATCCAGGCCCTTCCTGGATCACCTAGGAGTAAGGACTGAGTCACCCTGTCCACCCACATTAGGATCTCTGCCTGACGTAAAGGGTCACCCCGTCCACCCACATTAGGATCTCTGCCTGACGTAAAGGCTGTTTCCCGGATGGTGAGCAATCACAGCTTACTCTGGGCTGGGCCTCTTTATGGCGTGGGCCTCACCCCGGAAAGGGCCTTAGGCCACAGCAATCAGTCACTTCTTAGCCTGCCCTGGAGATGTGAGCCCCATCTAGCCCTGCCCAGCTGCCCTGGAGGAAAGGGAGCTTGGTTTGGATATAATCCAAAACACTCAGTCCTAAACCTCTGGCTCTCTGCCTCCTCTGTCGTTGCTGCTTCTCCCTTCTCTCTCTTGATTCCCTTCTTGGGGTTACAAATAAATTTTAGCAAGTAGGCAAATTCATATATACAGAATCTACAAATAATGAGGAACAGCTGTATGCTGTACTGGGGAAGCCTGGAGGAACCTCTGACTCAGCCTGGAGGAATCAGGGTAGACTCCCAGAGAGATACTTTGGTTGTGTCCAGAAATACAGAGAGGTCCATACAGGAGGCCTGTGACTAAAAATTAAGTCACGTGGATCTATTTCTTTCCTATCCTAGTTATTTTGTTCTCATAAATGTGGTCTTCTCTTTCACCATATCTTCTAACTCAGCAATGGACAATAGAACTTTCTGCAATGATGGGCATATTCTAGAACTATTCTACTATGGTAGCCACTAATCACATGTGGCAACTGAGAACTTAAAATGTGACTAGTATGATTGAGAAACTGAATTTTAAGTTTTATATAATTTTAAATATTTTAAATTTAAATTCAAATAGGTACATGTAGTAGTGGTTGTCATGTTGAACAATGTAGTTTTAACTGATTGCAATTTGTATATATAAAGGGTATTTATTTTTGCATATTAATTTTATACTCCATTTCCTTACTTAATTTTCTTGTTTATAGTTTTTTAGCTCCTTCATTCAAGTTTTCATGGAATACAAACATGTCATTGACAAATGAAGATAATTTTACCTAGTTCTTTACAATTTTCTTTTTCTTGTCTAATTGCATTGGATAATGCCTACAATTAAAGGTTATACAGTAAGTGGTGATAGTGTGAATCTTTGTTCCTGACTTAGTAGAATTTCTAGATGTGATTTCTTGTTTTGTTATACGAAAATGATACAAACAGGTAACAAATAAATTGTTCTGTGCCCCAAGCTTGCTCCTCCAGTGCTCCCTGTATTACTGAGTTGAGGTACCATTTGTTTCCCAAGGTAGAAATCTAGGAATCACTTTCATTTCTCTCTCTTTCTCCCTTCTCCCTCCCACTCCCACTCCTATTCCCATTCCCTCTCAATTATCCAAGCCAACCAACTGCCAAATGTCTTTCTTTTTCTACTGCCACCACCCAGTCTGATAATTTTCATTGCCTAGGAACATTACAAGGGCAGCCTCTACATTAGTCATCCTGCTTTCACTTTCAATTCCTTCAACCCTTTCTCTACAAAACAGGTGATGTGGTATTTCTAAACTCTCCTATGGCTCCCCTACTTAAAACCCATCAATGACTTCTGCTCTTTAGATAAAGATCAAAATGTTTAACATGGCCCACAAAGCCCTGTACCATCTGCCTCTGCCTTCTTTTTTTTTTTTTTGGTATCATTAATATACAATTACATAAGCAACATTGCAATGACTAGATTCCCATTATCAAGTACCCACCACATACCCCATTACAGTCACTGTCAATCAGCATAGTAAGATGCTATAGAATCACTACTTGTCTTCTCTTTGTTATATTGACTTCCCTGTGCCACCCCTCTAGATTATGTGTGCTAATCGTAATACCCCTTTTTCCCCTTCCCACCCATCCTCCCCAGTCCCTTTCCCTTTGGTAACTGTTAGTCCATTCTTGGGTTCTGTGCCTTCATTTTTTTTTTAAATGGAAATCACTTTTCTGTTTAAATCTCTTCAGTAATTTTTGGCTGTTCTCAAAATGAAATACAAACTCTCACTGTGGACTGCAAGGCCCTGGATGGTGGCTCCTGTGTTAGAGTAGGTAGATAGCCCGACATGAGCAGGAAGGGGGAGGGGACTTCAGTAGAATGCTTGCTTCCATTCTACGCATTCCGCGTGAGCTGTTTCCCAGGGATGTGGAGTAAGAATATAGATAACAGACTGGCCAAAACAAGCTAGTTCCAATATGGAGGAGAAATTGACCCAAACCTCACTCAAAAAATCCATTAACATAATAGAAATCACACCTCTATGTCATTAGCATGGTAAAAAGCAGCTCTCACTCTGCCACTCACGTCATTATGTCTAAATGACAGTTTAGACATAATAGTTGCAAATATAACCCAAATTCCCTCCTCCTGGTGAGGGTGGAGCAAGCCCAAACTCTGAAAACTATTTCCTTTGAAACTTAACCCCACTTAGTGAATATTCATCTCCCTTTATATATATAAAAATAAGGGTCCCCTTTGTTTCCTCAGTGCAACCCCTTCTAGGTCTGCCCACACCCGAACTCTCAGTTATGGATTCTTGCCTTTATCTCAAATCTCCTTTTCCAATAAACTTAATGCTCAATGGCTTTTTCTATCCATTTTTGCTTTCTTGCAATGAGACCAAGGACCTGTCTCTGGTAACACCTGTGTATCTCTCCAAACTCACCTCATACCACTTGTCCACTTGTTCACTACATTCTGGATGCACGGTTTCCTTTCAGGGCTACAAATACGCCAAGCTGTTTCCTACCTCAGGGTCTTTGCACTAGTTGTCTCCTCTACCTGCTATGCAAGCTCTTCACATATATGCTACTTCTCCTTCATGATTCAAGTCAAATGTCACTTCCTCAGAACATTCTTTCCTGAGAACTCAATTTAAAATAGCCTCTACACCAGTGCCCTCTATGTCATCACCCTGCTTCTTTCTTTCATGGTACTCAATCTGAAGTTATTTATATATGCCATTTATTTGTCACTGGCCCCACCAAGAATGTAAGTTCTGTTTTGCTCACCACTCTATCCTCAGGGCCTAGCCAGTGCATGACACACAGTCAGGCCAGTACAAGTATTTAATAAATGGTAGCCAAGGTCATAGAGCCAGTCAGAGACAGATTTGGAATTCCATCTTTGCAATTTTGGAAGTAAGTATTGCCCCTCTCTTCCAGCAGGTGGAGCCAAAGCTACACCTGGTCTTCAGCAGGGGTCGGAGTTGTGTGGGGTGGGGGTGAGGGGCCAGTAATTGGTTTGGCTTGGTTGTGGGCAGGAAGGTCAAGAGGGAGAGGCAGGTTTTTTGGTAATGCTGGATCCAAGCATAGTGAAAGTCAAGATGGCACTTCTCCCAAAGGATGGTAGGTATGAGCTGTCCAGACAGGCATGGAGTAACCAATACGCAAGGGGTTTCTGGGATCCCAGATTGCTTTCCCTCCCCCCCACCTGTGCCACTCAAAATTCATCCCCCAAGAAGACAGCAGGGGGTCTTTGAGGAAGAGAAAATTTTTCCATGAGCATGAAACTGGAGGCAAGGGTTTCCTATTCCAAATCCTTTTTGCACGGCTGAGGGAAACTGAGGCCTAGGAAGAAGCATTTGATGGGCTAGTGGGTGTTGGGGATGGCTCACAAAGTCCCCTTATTATAGCTCACGTTTATTCAACTTCACATGCCCGACCCCACCATGCCTGGCCCTGGGCTTAGTGTGGGAGACCACAGTGTAGGGGCTTGGACTCTCAGAGCTGCGCCAAGGAGTAGGGGGGTAATTGGCTTGGCTTGGCTGTGGGCAGGACAGAGTCAAGAGGGAGAGGCAGCTTTTTTTGTAGTAATGCTGGGCTCAGAGGCATGCTGTAGCCATGACATATTGGACTGGTGTCTGTCAGATGGACCAGAGGCCAGAGGTGTTGTATTCCAGAGCTTGGTAGGTGGCCTGCATCTAGATCTGGGGAGGTCAGCAGGGGGCCCAGATTTCCTCCTGAAAGCAATTGCAACTCACAGAAGGGTATGTAAACAGGAGAGCTACTTAGTTATCTTGGAAGGTATACAGAAGAAATGTGAGATCAAATCAAAGATAGAAACCAGTGAGGATGCTGGTACAATCAGCCAGGTGAGAGAATAGCTGATAAGTAACTGTAAGGATGGGAAAGAAGCAAACTTGAGTGGTTGAGAAAATAAAAAATTTTTTCTTTAAAAGCAGGGTTTGGTGGTTATTTGATTGGAGCGGAGGAATAGGGGAGGTTTAAGTGGGCCTCTGCAAACATTACCTGAGTCCCTGAGCATTCCAGCTGTGGAGGCTAGACCACAGCCCAGGGCTCCTGCCCTGCCCGGGCAGCCTCTGAGCTTGAGATGGCAGCTGCAAAGGCAGTAGGACCTGCCTGGTGGTGGTGAACCACATGTTACCATGACAGCCTGAGGTAGTGGTTCAGAGCACAGGCTCTTACCGGACAGCCTGGATTCAGTATCAGCTCGTCCACTTACTGCCTGATGACCTTGGACAAGTGAGTTTTCTATGCCTTGGTTTCCTTATCTATGAAATAGGGAAAATAATGTATATACAGAACTCATAAGGAAGTTATGAGGATGAATTATTTATTAAGCATGTATGACAGGCTTGGCAGAATTTCATCAGCAGATATGTATCCGACCCCCTCCCCATCCCCCCTCTCCCCAAAAATGGATCGCCAAGTAAAAACCAAGCTCCATAGTCCAAGCACTTCTCTCTGGGCCTTGTTTATCCATCTGTAAAATCAAGAGGTTAGCCTGGGAGCTCCAATCCTGCTAGCTTTGCTTTCCCAATATTTGGAGCTAGGCCTAAGTGTGTGAGACCAACAATGTGCAAAGGCAAGTTCCTACCAGCTTTCAAAAGCTGACTGTTAAATTCTCAGGAATTTTGCAATATAGCACAACCATTGGTAACTTGAAATTGGCTATAATGGGAATATTTACTCCATGAGAATAGATGAGTACTTCAGACTAGCCTTCCCCACCAGCCTCCTCCCCAACAGAGGTGGTCTTTCACCAGCACACCAGTGGTGAGACCTCTCCTCACCCAATACGCACACACACACAGCCAGGTGCATTCTTACCTTTCAACATAGCCATTAACAGTCGTAGAGAAAGAATCACATGTCTCTAGGACCCACAGGGCCCCAGTCATACACAGTGTGCCAGCACAGCCAGCCCCACATGCTCAGGCAGGAGCAGGGCAGGATGCACAGCATGCAGGCCTGGGCAGAGCCACCATCAGTCTGACAGTGGGTCCGTCACTCTCAGACACAGGGGAATGGAGGGTGGTGCTTAAAAGATGCTGGAGTCTCACAAACCTGGAGTGGAGTTTCAGTTAGGTCACTCGGCTGTGTGACTTTAGCCAAGTCTCTAAACTGGAGCTCAGTTTCCCCATCTTTAACATGGGGACAGTCCTGACTCAGCAAGACCATTTCAAGGATTAAATAAGAACACCAGCAAAGTGAATGTAAACTCACCACACAATGCCTGTGGTACAGACAGGTGTTTAGTAAATATTAGCTGATGCTGTTACCACACTTTCAGAGATGTCTCCCCATGCAGGGCACATGTGGCTTAGTGATCCCTCACTGCGTCTTAGCACTGAAGGGTTCACTGAGTGGCCGAGGCAGTTCACTGAGATTGAACCAGGCAGCCCCATTTTCCAGCTTTTATGAAAATTAATAACATGAATAGCTCACAGACATACACACACCCACACACATTGCTATGTACATGGTCATTAAGTTATTAATTAGTCTCTGTATAAAATGTTTCTACATTAGTGTTCCGAGCTAGACTCAATCAGTCCTTGGCATATTCACAGTAGCAGCCCCAGGGCTCAGCCCCACAGCAGGCAGAGGGAGGCAGGCAGCTGTATGAACGGCCTGCCCCACAGTGGGCACAGGAGGTGTCCTGGGCTGCTTACTCTGAGTCTTTGGCACTCTTCCTGGCACCTGGAGACCAGCTATTCAGTGAGCAGGCAAGCATGCCCGGATTTCTTGTGTGGCCTGATGACCCAGGTCCTGTGCATGGTGGCTTTGAGCAAGGCCCACAGCAGGCCCTAGAGGATGCTGGCCAGCTCTGTAGAGTCTGTGTCAGAGCAGCCCGAGCTGCTGGCCTCCTCCCTGAAAAAGCCAGAGACAGGTTAGAAGAAGCATCCTTACCCTTCTCTAGTCCCCACCTGCCTCGTTCCTCACGGGGATCTTGGCTCGCACTCTTAGCCTGTTGTTAGGCAACTAACTCTAAACCACAGTTTACTCACCCCCACTCTCTGCCCAGAAACTGGTGGTTGGCCTGTTCACTATTTTTGCTGCCCACAAGCCCCAGGATTATGCCCTGGCCTAGGCTGGCTGATGGGCTGGCATGACTCACCCCACCCTGCCTTCTAGTCTCCCGAAAGCCAGAGTTCAGGCCACACCTGAGCTCCTGCATGCCACAAGAGCAGCGAAGAATGCAGGCTCTGGAGTGAGAACGCCAGGGCTCCACCCCAGCTCTAACCCTGATCAGCTGGGCCAGTCACTCTTGCTGGTTAGGCCTCAGTTTCTTCATCTGCAGAGTGGGACTCATAGGAATATCTGACACCTAGGGTTGTTGAAGGACAATAGGAGATCATGAATGCACACTCCCTAAAACGTAGGCTCCTGAGGGCAGGGCTTTTCTTTCATTCTCTAGAGCACTGCTTGGCCTGTAATAGGTTTCCAGTGAGTATTTGCTGAATGAATAAAATGTAAAGCCACTCAGCACAGTGCCTGGCATGCACCCAAGTGCTGGAGAAGTGTCAGCTGCCACTATTAGAAATCAGCAGTGGGAAGGGGCAGAGTAAGAGAAGTACAGGAGGTGAGTCTGGACTTGGTCACAGGAAGCACGCACTGAGGGCTTAGACTGGGTGATGCCCTCCTCCTCCTCCCCATCCCGGCCCCGATCTCACCTCAGAGCCTGTAGGGCTTTCTTGTTTTGCCGCCGCTTCTCCTCATCAATCGGGTACAGCTTGAAGAGCAGCAGGCCTAGCAGGATGAGGACTATGGGAACCATGGTCACCAGCATCTTCAGGGTGAACTTAACACGTGCCGGCTGGGAGCAGCCACGGGTCTGGTACCCGGCAAAGCTGTGGGACCCAGTGGCAGGGCAGTGGTGAGGATGGGGCACCTGGGGTCTGGCCCTACCCAGCACTGCCCCAGGCCCCCACCCCACTCACTCAAGACTGAGGGTGGAGATGCCCAGTGAGACTCCAGAGGCGAACTTGGTGAAGAAGACATAGAAGGAGAAAAAGATGGGCTCAGTTCCACGAGAGCGGGGCTGCTTCAAATGGAAGTCATCAATGACGTCGGGCAGCATGGACCTGTAGCGAGTGGTGGCAGCTCTGAGGATGCTCCCACCTAGCAACCCTGGCCCTCCCCTGCCCAAATGGTGCTTCTGTGTCAGTGAGAAGAGGTGGCCGTCTGAGAGTGTGCAGCCCCATGAGCACATAGCTCAGAAAGATGGCAACTTCTTATGAATAAGGCCCATTCCTCCAGCTTGGCAAATAGAGTGCAGACCAGATTTAAGTCCCCACTTCCCACACTGCTTAAGTGTTCTTGGCCAGTTCCCAACCTGAACAAATGTACAGGGAAGACCTGCACCATGCCCAACCTTGACCCACAGAATACCCTACAGGAGGAGAAGCCCCCACAGAATTCTCCCTGAGGAGCTTCTGAACTGAGGGGTGGGGCTGGGGACCATACCCAGGTGGGCCTATACATACTTACCAGGGTAGTAAGAAGGCAGCAGCTACACTGATGCCAGCCGCCACAGCTACCACATATGTGACGATCAGGTTACTCTTCTTGAGGGCCACCAAGATGAGAAATGGTACTGCAGACTGGGAGGGGGTGGGTGCCGGAAGATGAGCCCACTGAGAGGTCCCACCAGCAACCCTCAACTCTGCCCAGGCTTCACCCCTCAGCCCCACTCACTGAGATCCCAAAGTATACAGCCGTCTTCTTGCCAAACCGGGTTAGGAACCACTGCCAGATGGGAATGGTGAATGTGGCCGAGAGCTGTGGGTGGACAAAGAGGGACAGAGTGGGTGAGGGAAGTGGGCTAGAGTCATGGAACTCCTCCTGCCCTTCCTAGGACCCCGAAGGGATTCCCAGCCTGGCCTGAGAGCAGCCGGACGGCATCATTTGAGCAGTGAAGAAACTGGCAGGCACTTTCTCTGAGAGCTAGTCCAGTCTCATCTCCTGCCTTCCCCAGCCCTCCACACCTTTGCTTTTGCTATGCTTTCTACTTGAATAGTTAAGCCCAGACTCAGACTTTCATGGTGCTAACTAAGCAATTGTAGGTCAGGTCCACCAAACATTCTGAGAAGTCTTCTAATTCCTTCATGACCTTGGGCCAGTCTGAGAAATGTCCTCAGACTATCCAAAGAGCCCTCTCACAACCTATGCCACTTCAGCCCGGGTTCCCTACCCACCCTCTGGGCCCCACACATACCATGATGGCCAGAAGCAGGTTCTGGAATTCATTTCGGAAGCCCAAGGTATAGGTGCAAAACAAGGCGAAGTTTCCCTCCACCAGCTGGGGGACAGGACAAAGTAGGGAGAAGAAAATGCAAGGAAAGAGGTGATATTTGGGCTGAACCTCCCCAGGACATCCCACATGCCCCAGGGGCCTCCAATCACCCCACCACATCCCATCCATCCCTCAGGATTCATCACATCCTGAGTCCTGGGTCTACCTCACCTCCATACACCTCCACCCCACCTTCCAGCAAGCATATCAGACCTCCACTCACCATGAAAGCCAGGGAGGTGAAGAGGAAGCCTGCAATAAGCTTGATGTATGGGCCATGGCTCATGACCAGCCGGAGGCCCCGAAAGAAGGGCATTGGCTCAGCCTGCTGAGTTTCATAGGGTTCTGGGGGTCAGAGGGGACAGTGAGGAAGAGTCAGAGGGCCCTCCTAAGCCTGAGGCCTGGGCAGAGGGACAAAGCCATCCCGAGCTGGTGCCTGCACCCCTCCCAAGGGCCCCTCACCTCTCTGCTCCCGCACGCCCAGGGTTAGGATGACAGCACAGATGACATAGATGGAGGCGATGACCCCTGCTGCCAGCAGGTATGCATTTTGCTATAAAGGGAGTAAAGGCAACATAGAGACAGTCAGTCCGATCTCATCCCAAACCCCAAAAGCTCCACTCGATGACCTTGGACAAGTCCCTTCTTCTCTGGGGCCTCATACTGTCTCTCTCTGTGAAATGGGGATCATCTTAGGCCTGTTGCTGCTTCCTAAGACTGGGCAAAGTTCAGAGGAACAAAATGTTAGGAAGCCAGGCTGTGGAGTCCAAGAACCCACAGTTCATTTCCCCCCAAATCTAGTTTCTGCAACTCACTAGCTCTATGTTCCTGGACAAATCATTAGTCTCTCTATGCTTCAGTTTCCTTATCTGCAAAGAGGGCATATTAACAGTTTATATATCAAATGCCCAGCGTTTAATAAACACTAGCTATTATTACTATTTTGAGAATGATTGCAAACCACCCTATTGCTCCTCATGTCCCCAGATCTCTGTCTGCTAGAGGCCTTACCGTTTCTCTAAGTGAGGTGGTGCCATGTGTGTGATTGGCAACTTCCAAGGCCACTGCAGAACCGTTGGGGTCCTGGAGACAAGGTGTATCGGCTTGTCCCACAATTTGCCCCTGGATCGCTGTGCCCAGCACTGTGCCCAACACTTCCACAGTCATCCCTGAGCAATGAAAAGGAGGTCCTCTGGAGGGGCCTCATGGCTTATGGGCCCCCATGGAGGAAGGTCAGATAGATAGAAGCCCAGTTATAGCCCCAGGTGATGGTAGCAGGGCCAGGTAGGGTGGCTATAAAGTGGTTGGGCAAATGGCACTTGGGCCTAAACTCATGGCCTGGTTCTGTGTGACCTCTGGCTAGTCCCTGCACCTTTCTGTTCCTAGCAGAGCAATAAGGGGATTGAGTTATTTTTAAGATAATCTCACACCCACTCTCAGCAAGGGAAGATGTGGCAGGAGGGTCAGGGAGAAGTTGACCCAGGGTCCCTGGTGGGTGTTGACCCAGGGTCCCTGGTGGGTGGGATCAGTGAGCTGGGGAGAGACTTACGATATGCAGTGGCAGAATCCCGCTCACTCTGCTCTGTGCTGATGAACATGGTGAGAGCTGAGTAGGGAACGTGGAAACACTGGCATGGAAGAGAGGCCCTCGGCCAGTCAGACGATGGACAGACAGATGTGGCTTTGGGCACCAGCCCTGGAGGCCCCAGGGACTGCCCTCACCCCCGTCCCAGACACCCAGGGGACATGCCCACACTCACCGTGACCAGTGTCTCAAAAAGGCAATAGAACAGCAGGTACCACAGGGCCTGGCCCTGTGGGAAGTCAGGCACAAACCAGATGAGGAAGTAGGCTATGACGGCCAGAGGCGTGGAGAAGATGATCCTGAGGAAGGGGAGGGTCTGAGGGGGGCTGGATGCCAAAACCCCAGAATCTGAGCTTGGCTGGACTACTCTGTAGCCCCACAGGGTGCCCGCTGGGAAGGAAATTCCTCCTTCCAAATCCACCCATCCCAGGGTCTCTGGGAAGAGGCTGATAGCCAAGCCCGGAAGGGTAGACTGGAATTGGGCTCCTGGACTAAAATCGTGAGTGTGGAACATGAGGTTAGACATGAGTCTTGACTCCATCTTCCCAGGGGAGTAGGCTCTAGAGACAGGGGCCTCCTGTGGGCTAGGGGACTGAGAATGGTGGCCAAGACCTCAGACTGTGGGGCAGGGAAGCAGGGAGGTGCAACCTCAACACCAGTGTTCTCACACATGTTCACACATACACACACACACACCCCTGATACATACACAAAGGGGTCGGGGAAGCCAACCATGGGCAAAGGTTTTCCTTCTAGAGAGGCCATGGTGGAGGACTGGGCCTAGTGGAATAAGTATAAAGGGGGCAAATGCCTGCCTCCCCACTTGTGAGTCCCACACGTCACAAGTGGTTAGACCTCAAGACGGACAGACTTCATGGCATCAGTATAGAAAAGCAGCAGAGAGCAGTGGTTAAAATAAAGGCCTTTGGAGCCAAACTTTAGGGATCCAATTCCAGTTCTACCAACAACTATAAACAACTTGGTCTTGGGCAAATTATTTAACTTCTCTGAGGCTCATTTTCCAATCTGTAAAATGAAAATAGTAATAGCACCTACTTTACATTCAATATTTATGCAAGAAATATTCAAGTGCCCACTATGTCTGAGCACCATTCTGATTACTTAGGATTTATCAGTGAACAAAACAGACAAAAATCATTGCTCTTGTGGAACTTACATTCTAGTTGGCAAATTAAAAATATACATAATTAAAAAGGTATATTATTCAGCCTTAAAGAGGATAAATTCTGTGCTACAGCACAGATGAACCCTGAAGATACTGTGCTAAGTAAGCTAAACCCAAAAGGATAATATTGTATGACCCCACTTATATGAGATACATAGAATAGTCAAAATCAGAGACAGAAAGTACAGTGGTGATTGCCAGGGGCCGGGGGCAGGGAAGATGGGCAATTATTTTTTATTGGGTGCTAGGTTTCAGTTTGCAAAGATGAAAAAGGTCTGGAGATGGATGGTGGTGATGGTTGCACAACAGCTTGAATATGCTTAATGCCACTGAACTGTAAACCTAAACCTGGTTAAAATGATGAATTTTGTTATACATATTTTCACACAATAACTTATATAAGATGTTAGAAGGTGATTAAGTGCTATGAAGAAAAGGATAAAGCAGACTAAAGGAGTAAGGGGGTGCAATTCACAACTGAAGGGACAGGGTAACCCTCACTGAGAAGGTGACATCTTTGTCAAGACTTGAGTGTGAAGAGGGGGTTGGCCTTGCAGAGATCTGAGGCAAGAGCTTGCTGGGCAAGGGGAACAGTTGGTACAAAGGTCCTCAGGTGGGTCTGAGGATCAGCAAGGAGGCCAGTAGGGCTTAAGTAGTGAGCATAGCAGATGGGCTTAGGAGATGAGTTTGGAAAGAGCATGCCAGGCCGTGTAGGGCCTTACAGGCCATCATATGGACTTTGGCTCTATTTCATAGGGTTGAAGTAGTTTTGAGACATAAATAAGATGATATTAAAATGTAGAACAGTACTTGAAACAGGGTTTGCTGTGATTATCACAGCAAGAAATCTCAGCTGGAGAGTTCATAACAGGCCCACAGCTAGGAACTGCAGACAGCACTGGGCTAGGAACCAGACCTCAGGTCCACCCCTGTTCCATCTTGGCCTCCCCGAGTCTTTGCAGACATCCTGCCTCTCATCGGATAGCCTTGGGAACTCCAGGGAAAGTGTCTATCAAAGTCTTCCTGCTCTGAAGAAGGGATTTAAATGATGGCTGAGGGCAGGAGCTAGTCTGAGGCCCAGGAGGAAGAGTGGGTCACGGGGCTCATGATCCTTGAAAGGCCCAACCTCTTCCTACATTGAAAGAAGGGGTACCAGGTCCCAGGCCTGAGAAAGAGCCTAGTCCATGAGGTCACATATACTACACAGGGCCCCTCAGCCCATGAGTATCCCAGGGCACCCTCTGACACAGGGCTGGGGCACCACATGAGCGGTATCACTAGGAATCATCACCCAGACAAGTGAGGACAACTACAGACACAGTGCTAAAACAGAAACCAGCCTGAAGGGTTCTCAGCAACTTCACCAAGCCGGCTGCCACACCTGCTCGGCGAGAGGCCCTCAGATCCTGCCGCCCACAGGGAGGGCCTTCTCTGCTCTCCTTCCCTGCCCTCCTCCACCCTTGCCAAATCCACGTGTCTCCTCAGAGAACAAGGGCTCCTCCATCAGCCTTCGTCAAACACTCAATCCTCCTCTCATAGGCAGCTGAGCAGCCTCTGAGGAACCGAATGTGACTGGGAGTAACCCGGCGCTGCTGTTGTGTTGGGCTGGCCAAAGTAGCTGCCTCCCATTGGCTGTGCCTCATGAGGAGATGTGGCAGCGGAGCCCCGCCTTCCACTGGCTGCCAGGGAGGCGGGTACAGGGCTAGGCCTCACCAGCTGGCTTGCTGGGAGGCCTGAGCAGCCTGCCCAGGTAAAGCAGGCTGTCATCATGGGCCTGTCGCACGAGACCCCCTCCCACCCCCAGAGGCCTGGATCAAAGGCCCCAGCCTGGGCCTTAGCCAGGAGCTGTGGTGGGAGGGGGTCTCGTGGGAAAGGAAGCTCTGGTGGGGGGTTAGAGCCATAGGAAGAGCCTGGGAAGAGCTTTGAAGGCCGGAGACCAGGTATGGGCGCCCCTGGGGCAGGAAGGCGCCCACTTGAGCCAGTATGGGCTGGAGATGAAAGGAGTATGTCTACCCTCCCTCCCCACGCCAAGCAGGATGTCCTGGAGGGAACCAGAGCTCCGGCCTGTCAGCCTGTCCTGTGTCTCCCTTTGCTGTCTGATCTATGGCACCACCTCCCCCCACCTTGCCCCATAGCCTGATGGAATAGTGTAGGCTTTGTAACAAGGGAAAAGGTAGTTCACATCGTACAAGGGGCCAGAGGATATGGGTCTGCTATCCCATTCACGGTATTACCTCCCGCCAGGAGCCACTCTGAAGGGGTACCAAATTACATATTACTTAATATGTGTACAGTCACTATTCTAAGTACATTACATATTTTAAAAACATTTACTCCCTACTACAACCCTGTGAGATAGGCATACTTATTCCCATTTTGCCTATGAAGATGCTTGAAGCTCAGAGATGTTAAGTGACTTGCCCAAGGTTGCACAGCTACAGTGGTGAAGCTGGTGTTCAAACTGAGGCAGGCTGGTTCCAGGGTATAACCTCTCAACCACTATGCAGTATTACCCCTGCTAGTATGAGAAGTGATGGAGTGGGAACAGTTAGAATTCCAGCTTCATTGAAGGAAGCAGTGAGGTCTGGGCTAGGGAAACCTGCTGAGTCTGACAATCTGGCAAGCCTGAGAGTAAAGTGCAAGGGCATCCAAGTGCCTACGCCTGGAGCAGTGGTGGCCTCAGCTGGAGTTTCAACATTTTTGAGTCATTCCTCCTCCTCACCCCCTGGCCTTTGACAAGCCAGATGGAAGGAGCAACGGTCAGTAGACATGCCAGAAGTTCCGTCTTCTGCCACCTTGCAGCCTCTTCTACTCACCAGGGCATGAGGCAGCCCAGGCGGGTCCAGGAGGATTTACTAATGCAGAAGCCCACCAGAGGGTCTGTGAAGGCATCCCAAGCTCGGCCCACAAAAAGGATGATGGAGGCAGAGAAAGGGTCCACCTGGAATAGGGAACAGGCAAAAGGAAACCCCCTTATCCTTCTACCCACTTCAAACCTCACTGGTGGACAAAAACAGGGGCTCCCTCCCTGCCTTGGCCAGACCCTTGGGACCTGCTGCTGCTCCCACCCAGGCCTTAAGCATCTTCACTTGCCTTGGTAATACTGCACAGTTCTCTGATAGCAGTACCATTGTGTGCCTCCTTAGGAACCTTCCCAGAAGCTAGTGGCCTCTCTCACATTAGTTTCCCCAATCTAACTTTCCCAGCCCTGACATTCAAGACAACAGTTTCACATTTGGACTGCAGGTTCCTCATATTTGCAGCCCACTCAGGGTCCAGCCCATGGGAGTTGCTCAAAAAATAGCTGCTTGAATGAAGTCATTTGTCCTTTCTGGGGCTTGATGTTCCTCACCTAGAAATGGTTACAACTAAGATGTCTTACTTGCAAAGTCAGATGCTACAGAAAAAAAAAGCCAGTGTAGTACATGAGCCCAGAGAGCCATGGCTCTTCAGCCTCCCACTGTCCCATCCAGACAAGGCAAATTCCCAGGATGCCAGGCTGCTAGCCAAGTTTCTCAATGCACAGAGGAGTCCTGCTTCACCCCAAGTACCTCTTCTAGTCAAAGACCCTGTGTACTGGGGCACTCTAACTCAGCCCAGCCCTTGAGGGCCCCTCTGCCCACTGACATGTCTCTGATCATCAGGTGAAGGTAAGATGCACCTCATCCACAACGCTGGCAACATCTACCAACCTGAGCTGAGCCAGCTGACTGTTGTCCAGCCAGGGACTTGGTGTGCCATCTCTTCTAAGAACAGTATCAACATGGACCCCATTTTCCCTCACACCACTGCCTACCCCTCCAGGCTCTGTTGCTCTTGCCCAGCAAGGAGGAGTTGCCTGACCTTGCCAGTTAAGATTCCTGGGGTGGAATATTCTGGATACTCTCCAAAGCCGCCTTATTTCTCATCCACTGTGACTCTGAGTAGAAGCAAAGTAGATATTCCCAGTTCCATTTCACAGAAGGGGGAACCTCAATGAACCTGCCTGGGAGTACCTCGTCTTTCCCACCTCAGGATGCTGGGCAGGTCCTGGCAGGCTTGGCCCACTCACCTGAGCCACATCCAACAAGTAGATCTGCAGGAAGAACCCCAGGGCACAGCCAGTCACCTGGTAAGGGGCCCCACCAACTGCATAGCAAAGCTTGTTGCAAATGGACAGCTGTTGTTTCTTCTTCAGTTCCTTCTGGAAGAAGAGGAAAGGATGAAAAGAGACCCAAGATCCTGGACTCCATTCTAGAAGGTTCCAGAGGCAGGAGACCATGCCTCCAGCCAACTCTGCCAGGAGGAACAAGTCTGCTTTGCCAGGTCCCCACACAGGGAGGAAAGAAAGGTATTCTCTGTTCTTAGGAACCTGGAAAAGGGGAAACCATACTGAGGAAGTCATCCCTAAGCCATTCCACCACCTTCTGGCCCAGCTTCTGGGGAAACTTACCAGGCCACCATCCCTAAAAAACTCCCCAAGGCTTCAATCCATGTTCCTATCCAAGTTGGAGCAGGAACATGCTCTAGCAGAGGACCTGTCTCCACCCAGCACCAACAGTCACAACCTGAAAACCTTCTTTGTGCCAAGATTTGCCTAAGCCCAGCCCCAGCTTTCACCCTGATTCAGAGGCCAGGACCCACCTGCCTACTAGGTGAGGGCTCTAGTGAGCTGTAGGGGCCCAGCCAAGCGGGCTGCAGTCACAGCTGTTCTCTCCATCTGTCCCAGAGCATCCCTAGCCTCTGTAGGCAGCCAGAGCTGCAGGCAAACCCAGGAGCAATCCTACCCTCCCTCTTCCTGTCCCTCTTCTCCAGTTCCTAGACCTTGGACAGGAAGAAAAAACCTCTAGGTGCAAGGCTGGGCCCTCTCTGGGTGGAGCACTAGCGATGTAGAGGTTGCCCAGGGAAAGTAGAAATTACTTTTAGCTGGTGCTAGAGCAATTGCTCTTACCAAGATCAGTTAATAAAATTTAAAGGAAAAGACAGTCATCTCCCAGGCAGATATCTATTTCCTGGTACCCCTCCCTCGGGACGCCTTATTTCATCAGGTCCAGAGAGCTGGGGATGGCGCCGAAGGTCAAGACCTCAAAGCACCGGGCTCGCCTCAACACCCAATCACACAAACGCTTGCGGCTCTTTTAAGAGCAGAGCCCTTGTTCTTATGAATGAACTTGAGCGGCACTCACAGTAGAGCAAGCATGTGGGGGTGGGGAGCAGGGGCTGAGACTTCGGAAACTAAGGTTTCCTAGATATCTGGAGTCTCTTGCTTCTAGGGCAGCAAACCTAAGCCGCTCCTCACAGAACTGAAACCGGCTAGGCAGAGCCGGGCACCAAGCGAAGCTGCCGGCTGGGCGGCTCCACAGAGATGAGGAGTTGGGGTGGGCGAAAGAGGACGCCCGGATCCTACAGATGTTCTCCGCTCCCTGCCCCCAGGGCATCCGGGCCCGCTCCTGTCTCTGGGTCCGGCCTGTCCTTGGCTAGCCCAAGATGTCCCAGAACCAGGCCTGTCCTCCCACCCCCATTTCAGCCTGCCAGCACCCGTTGCCCTTCACCCGGGGTGCCGGGCCTCACCTTCACCTGGGACGGGCGTTCACCGGCTTGGAGGATGCCGGTGGGCAGCAGCCCCGCCGCGGAGCCGCTCTCGGCGCCCTCTCCTTTGGCCATGACTCGCGGGCCACCCCGCCTGGGACCCCCACAAGAGAGGGATGTTCCTCTGTTCCGTGGGCCTCCACTCGGTCCGGGTTCTCGCCGTAGCCTTCACCGCCGCCACGGTCGCAGTGTACTAGCAGTACCCGCAGGCGGGCGGACTGGGTGCACACTCCCCTGCACGCCCCCTCGCGCCTCTTAAAGGTTCGATCCGGCCCTCTGGGCTCCAGCCAATCCCTTCGCCTGCCCGCCAGCCCGCCCCGCCCCGCGGCTCTCTGCCACAGAGTCACGCTCGCAGTGCGCCCGCAGCGGCGTCTGGGTGCGCTCGCTCTGGGTAGCCCTGGGAGAAGGCTGGAGACCCACCTGACACGCACGAGGAAATAGCGGCCCTGGGCTGCCCGGGGTTCCCCAGAGTGAGTTCTCCCTGAGTCGGGCGTACACCCGGTGACTTCTGACTCCAGACCTAGGACAGGTAGGGGCCCTGAAGCCCCCTGCCCCCTTTAAAATCTGGAGTCAGATTGAGTCTCCGTCTGCTTTAAATCTGGAGATTGTAGCGCTGGCACCTTTCGTACTGATGACCCTCTCTCATTCCCCAAGACTACCGTTCCTTCTTGCTGACACTCAGCAATGGGGGAGGAAGATGAGGCAAAGCAGTAGCTGCCCTTGCGGGCAAGGAGCTCCCAAGCTGTGGAAAGGAGATAGAACCACCGCCACTACTGCACTGTGACAGCAACAGTGGCCTTTTATGGAGAGCTTCCTCCATGCCTTACGTGATCTCTTTCAGCTCGCAGCCTCCGTGAGGGAATGGTACTTTCAGGATCCCCATTTTACAGCTGAGGGAAGGGAGGAGTGAAACAGTTATATGGCAGAGCCAGGCCTGGAAGGCTTTGTCCCTTTCCACAACCTTCCCCCTTCACAGCCCTACTCTGTCCCTCTCAACAAAAATTTCCAGAAGCCTGGTGGAGTTTATGTGTCTCCCCCACAAGAAGCCCTGGGAGATATAAGCTGTAATGACAGTCTGGTTGAAACAATCAAAGAAAGGTTTGAAAAACTGAGTACTGAGTAATCTGGTTCTGGAAAGAAGATAGGCAGACATTAATCTAGAACAGAGGTCAGACGCAGATGCCAGAAAACAGTCCTACCACCTCTGGGTCCCTTATGCCAGGGTCACCCCAGGCTTCCCAGACACTCATGAGGCTGAGGGTGGGGTGGCTGCTCAGTGGAGCCTCTGCTGGGATTTCCAAAGGCCAATCATCCCTGTTCCTGTGGGCTGCTCAGCTGCAAGCTCCTTTTTTCCTTCTGAAGAGCTCTCTGATTGCAGGAAGGAGAAATGGGGCCAGGATGACCACACCAAGTTTCCTTGTGTGCCCTACCAGATCCCAAGTTGGCACACACCTCTTGGCCACTGCTGAGAAGAAGAGAGCCAAAACAAGGCAGTTAAATACTGTGAAAAGGGCATGGACAGGCCCCCAGGGCTCTGCCATGAGCTGTGTGATGCTATTCTGACTCTTCTCTCTGGGTTTGAGTTAGCTGAGGTGAACTGTACAGTCCCTTTCAGCCCTAAAATTTTCACTCCTGTAGCATCACTGTTATCACAAGTGATTTAGGTCCCCATCAGCTCATGAGCTCCGGGAAGGTAGGAACCACATCTTTTTTACTGCTTCCCCCTTCACAGCCCTACTCTGTCCCTCTCAACAAAAATTTCCAGAAGCCTGATGGAGTTTATGTGTCTCCCCCACAAGAAGCCCTGGGAGATATAAGGCCCCACCACTAACTTGGGGCCTGACTCACAGTAGGAACTTAATAAATGTGTGTTCAGTGAGGCATGCTCAGTCTCCGTCAAGTACAAGCACAAGAGAAATACATTCGGAAAAGCCCCAGGCATCTCCGTTTACTAGCTGTGGTTGATCATGGGCAATTCAGTTAACCTCCCTGTGTGTCAAGTATGAATATTAATAATGACTACCTGATAGGGGTGTTTTTTTGTATGAAACAAGAAAATACACAGGAAGTGCTTGGCGAAAGAGCCTGGGAGCGGAGACTGGGCTGGTCCCCCTCCCAGCCTGATTCCATTCTGTCAGTGGAGCTATGTGAGATTCCAGATATGGCCTGATCACGCCAGCACAATAGGCCTATTATTCCCCCCAGCCTGGACGCGGCACAGTGTTAGTGCAGTCTAAGACTGCTGAGCTTCCGAGCCTTTCTCTCCCATGATTAGTTCCCATCAGGTTGTGGTCAACTAAATCATTCAGATCCTTTTCTCTGGAGCTAGGGTCAAGTCAGGTCTCTGCCCCATCCTCTACTTTGTGTTAATGTCTTGAATCTCACAGAAGGACAATGTCATCTTGCATATTGCAGCCTGATGAAATGGTTTTGAATGCTCGTTCTATTGCCCACTGTTTTCTCTCCCTCTCTAAATTTAGATCCAGGCTGCTCCTTGCAACTTCAACTCCACCATCCATACTATTGTTCAGAACAGAGCCCCATGGCATACCACTAGAGCCACTCACTCACTATTAACCAAATCAGAGCACTGCTAATACAAAAGCTCCCAATTATTTAGCACCCACTGTATGCTGGGCAAGCACCATGCTAAGTGCTTTTATATATACTTTCTTATTTAGCATTCACATCACCACTGGGGAGGGTAGTTTTTATTACCCCCATTTTATGGATGATGGAGAATCTAAGGCTGAGAGGGGAAGCAGAGACTAGTTTTATAAATCCAAAGTCAGGACCCTTTTACTGATGATGAGTTTGGTTGTACACTTGTCACTTAGAGAGATTGTCCTCATATAGTTGTGACCACATGTTTCCACTGGCCCTCTTGGCCACTCTCCTTCCTAACCCCTTCCCCCCACACCACCAGACCTGGAGCCCAAGGGGCTTTGCTGAGGCTCCAGTCCATGGAGGGCAGAGGGCAGCCTTACTAGTTTTATGAGCATCAGGAGCCTGGAGCAGAGACATGAGCCCAGTCTCCATGGCAGTGCTCTTTCCAAGACAGCAGTGAGGACAAGAAATTCTCCCTGAGGAGCAGGGAGCCAGCTCCCCACTCTGGTGGTCCCGGCCATCCTTGCCCCCTTCTGGATCTAGCTCAGCCTTACAGCACAGGGCAAATGAACTTCAGAGCTCCCCCTGTTGCTCTCCACCTGTTTGTACCCTCACAGGGCACCATGCCCAGCCTGGTGAGTTTCTTCTTGTGTCCTAGCATTCTCCCCTGAGGGCCTTTAGGGAAGGCCACCAGATCCCCTGAGCCTCTTGCGAGGTAAAACAGCAGAGTGAAGTGTAAAGATCCCAGTGATAGGTTATGTGACTTCAGAGCCTGTTTCTACTGTTGGCCATGTACTCTTAGGCAATTTATTGAATCTCTTTGAGAGTCACTCTCTCCACTGCCAAATGGGGATAATAATTGTACCTATCTCATAGGGTTCGCATGAGGATTAAGTGGGGTGCTTAGAACAGTTCTTGGTACATAGTAAGCACTTACAAAGGTTTATTATTATCATTATTATCATTGTCATTATTACCATGGGCAAAACCTCACCAAGTAAGGCCGCTTAAGTCAGAGAGGCAAAGTTCTGATGCATATAGTTGGGGACTAGATTTATGTGACATAAGGTGTTCTTTCTAGTACACCAGGACAGGATTACCAGGCGGCTCTGTTGGGGTGGTTGTGCTAAGTGAAGGTGGTGCCAGATGCCAGCATTGCCATTTGGGATAGCTTGCAATCTGTTACCCAATGGTAAGATTTCTTCAGTCCCTAACTGGCAGACCTACCACCCTGACTTCAGTAGCCCAGCCTTTGCCTTTAAAACATACTCAGCTCCACAGCTACTAGTATGTTTACATCCTAGATGGTAGTGCCCTGAGGTCTGAAGCCAGGGAATGGGCAGATAGAAGAGATAAGTGCTGGCCAGGTCCTAGATCAAGGGCTTTCTGAAACAGTTGCTGTGATGGGGATGCCTCAGGCTGTTCCCCATATGGCCCTTTTGATTGCCTTGTGGGGAGGACATAGGGCAGAAGGTAGGAAGGAGGGACTCTTGAGGGTCTCAAGAGAGGCTCTCTGGGAGGAAGTAGCTGAGGGCCCTTGAAGTCACCTGAGGTTACCAGTTCCTGCCTGGGTGTTGGTTGGGCAATTGTAGGACAGGAGAGGTCTCAGGCTAATCCATGTAATCCCACAAGGCTACAGACCATTCCACAGGAAGGCCCCTATCCTGGGCCCTGAGACTGGGTGATATCTCTGACTTCTGAGCCACAGTCGTCAGGGGCTGAGTGACATAGAGTGTCCCCAGAGATTCTTTGGACACCTGGTGACCCCACTACCACAAGCCAGTGTCTGTATATCTTCTCATCCTGGACTCCCCCAAATACAAGGCCCTTCCCAGAACAGAGAGACAGCCCTACTCCCCAGAGAGACTGATTGCTGAAGAGATGTAAGGATGACAGAGTAGAAGAAGCTGGACAGTCAGCCTTGGGTCAGGTCAACCATGCCATCTGAGGCCAGGGCATGGCTCTGAGGGAGCCCTAGGGTTGGACAAACTTACCAATTTACCACCTCAAGATCAGATAAGGTGCTTTCTGAGCAGGGGCCCAGAGCTGGGCGTCAGAGGAAGGGATGGGGACTGAGTCTGAGTACTACCTCTCCCCTTCTAACTGGCTAGGACTCTGCCCTGGCTCTCCTCATGCTCATACCACATTCTGCATGGAGGCCCTGCTCAATCTGCTGACTTTGACCCTCTCAGAGCTGAAAGAATCTTTCAAAGTGATTTGCTGAACTCAGGCCAGCGTGGCAGAAAAAGAATCTGCCTTGACAAGCCCTAAGGTCCCACCCCTGCTCTGAGCCTCCTTTTACCTGACCTCACAAAAGGTGTGTTGAACAACAGGGCACCACATACTGGATGCTTCCATTTCCACTGCAGCATGTAGAGGAGACCTCTGGCTTTGGGGGACTACCTGCAGACTCTGGGGTAACCCTGTGATATCATGCTGGCTAGGGGCAAGAGATAATGGCATAGCAGGGGCCCTTAAAGAGTGTGGCCTGGAGTCAGGCTCATCAGGGTTTGAGTCTAGTTCTGTCTCTAGCTAGCTCTGTGACTGTGAGAAGATCACTTCTCTGAACCTCATTTATCTGATTTGTAAGACCTCGCAGTGTTATCCTAAGGACCATGTGAGACTGTGTGTACATAAAACAAACCTTACAACTGGCTCTCAACAAATGTTAGTATCTTTCCTTTGTCCATTCCTCTGCTTGGCAGGATATCTTTGATTAATAGACGATGGAAAAACACATTTCTCTTCTGAATTTAGAACCTTAAAACATGGGGGCCTTAAGTTTAAAAAAAAAAAGCTACTTGGAAGAGGTGAAAGGTGGCCTTGTCAGTGGTTCACTGAGCCTAGTCTGG
This sequence comes from Manis javanica, assembly GCF_040802235.1. Taxonomy (NCBI): domain Eukaryota; kingdom Metazoa; phylum Chordata; class Mammalia; order Pholidota; family Manidae; genus Manis; species Manis javanica. The sequence continues at coordinate 30,646,115 of NC_133159.1, read as the reverse complement.
GAAAGCATGGGGAAACGAATAAGACATAGGTGACCTCTCCTTCGAGGGGGTCACACCTAATCAAGCAGACTACATTATGAAATGATGTAGCAAAGGCCTAGTGGAGATGTGAGTGTACGGACTTGAGAACACCAGATTCTGTTGGAGGGGTGGAAGTTGGAAGGCTTCACAGAGGAGGTGATGATGGAGATGAACCCTGAAGGATGAGTAAGAGTACCTGAAACAGGGAAGGGCATGCCAGGCAAAAGGGAACACCACAGACATGGAAGTGTGATAGAGGATGGTGGGTGCAAAAGCAGGAAGGATCTTAGAACTGGCTGGGCATTTGCTAGACAGGAAACCAGTAAGCTCTGAGGCCAAGAAGATGGAGGCAGGCCTTACATCCTCATCCTGAAGACAGTGGGCAGCCATTAAAAAGATTCTGAGCAGAGGAGTAAAATGGCCATGTCTGGACTTAAAGATGACACTGACACTTGCCATCCTTAGACCCTCATCCTGTCTCGCCCGCACTGTTGCAGCAATGCCGTAACTGATCCAATCTTCAACACACGAATTAAAAAGAAAACAACTGACCATTTCATCCCCCTGTTTAAAGTCTGCCTAGTATGTGTGTTCTGTATATATTTGAAGAATAAAAGACTAAATGAAAGAAGGGGTTATCTGTAACAGCCCTTCCTCTACGTTTCTAGGTCTACGGGTCTAATTAAAGCATTTCCTGATTTCCTTTCTGGGAGAAGTGAAACCAGAGAAAGGAAGGGACTTGCTCAATGCCACACAGCAAGTCATCAGTGGGCCTTTGCTTCCCATCCCTTAGGGATTCTGAGGGGCAGCCTTGCAGAGAAAGCCCCAGACCATGTTTTGCCTGGTATCTGAGTCCCCAGGATGGACCCTCCAGACCACAGCGAGGACACAGAACGCTCCCCTTGCCACACACACAAACTCCAGCTCCTTATCCCCTCCTGCCAGGAGGAGGGTTGAAATCTGGAATTCCTCCTTAGCTTGCAGCCTTGATCTCTCCCTTTGGGGCTGCCCCTAGGAGGAGGATCAAGGATCTGCTAGGCTCTAGGCTGGCTGTGGGATTCTAGGCCTCCCTATTAGGACTCTGAGTTCTGAAGCTAAGATGACTCTGTGCTAGATTTTAGGATTTTGGGTAGGTTCTGAGCTGGACTCTGTGCTACTCTGGGCTCTAGACTTTGGGCTTAGCTTTTGTCTGAATTCTGGGCTCTGAGCTTTTGATCCTCTGGCTCTGGGTTTTAGGCTGTGAGCTAGCTGGGTTACAGGCCCAGGGCTCAGCTCTAAGTTCTAGCTCTGGTCTTCAACTTTGACTGACTCTGGGCATGGACTGAATTGTGCTCTGGGCCCTGCAGTCTGGGTTCTGGGCTCTGGGCTTTAGTTTTGGATGCTGACCTGGACTTTGGGACGAGTGAGGCAGGTGACACGTGAGGTATCCTCACATGGCCAGATCTATCCTGCTTGTTCCAAGGAACTTCCTGCCTAGCAGAGAGGAAGCACAGGTGCAGCCTGCAGGCTGGCTCCCTGTAGAAAGGCAGCAGCAACCAGGGGCTGGGACTGAGACTGAGGGGCTCCCACCCCCACCTGTCCTACTTCACTCCCCAAGACTTCAGCCTACTCTCTCTTTCAGCCAGGACTTTGGCTTGAAGTTCTTGGTTCCCAGAAGAGGTAGTTCCCGGGGCTCACCTAAACCTTAGCTCAAGCCCTGCCCCTTACCCTGACTACCTTCTCCCTTACAATGGACACCTCCACATTTTATTCCCCTTCAAGGAAAGTCCCCTTCTTCCCATGTCTGCTCCAGCTCTGGAGCCTTCCGTCTAGCAGGACTCCTCCCCAGCCCCACTGCTGGACATGCTCACTCCACACTGCTGCCATGAACACAAGGCCCATGTGCACACGACAGACTGAAGGAGCAGGAATTTCCTGCAGGGAAATACAACTAGAAGTGATCATTTAAAATTATACATGTCACATGACTTCCCAAAGGGAAAACAACTAAAACATGTTAACAGGATGTCTCCTCATAAGTACACTCAGTTCTTAATTTTATTCTCCTGTCTCAGATCTTCCTTCACACCCACAAAAAAAGACCTCTTTAGTTCTCCACTTGGCAAAATCTCCATCAGGCTCTGTGTAGGAAACTTCACCCCCTAAGCCACATGGGATAGGATCAACAGGATAAGAGCATTTAGCAGAAAACTTCTCAAAGACTGATTTATTCAGTCTAGAAGACTATCACAGCAGGAAGATGGAGAGGTACAGGAAATAGTCTTCACCAAACAGCCTAGGGTGGGCTTGGCAATTTTGACTCTCAGTATCCTGTTCTGTTAAAGTCTTTCTGTCAGTGAGAAGTGATGAGCTATGCCTCCTCCTTATTGTTCGGACTTGGCCTTTGGGTTGAGTTGAGGTAGAAGGAGGGTAGTTAAATGCAGGTCAAATATACACACCGTACACACCTACAAAAGACAAGCATTTATTCTCAGTGACAATACAGTTTAAATCCATATTGAGGGAGAGAAACACTTTCCTAAGAGCCCCATAATCTGCTCCCTGCCCACAGTGGGGATAACTCAAATTATTTTTTAGAGCAATGTCAGATCTTCTGGGTACATCCTCTTACTTCAGACTGTGCCCCAGCCTACTATGCATAAAAATGGGCCTGGCAAACAGCATCAACCTATGCACTTCTCTCTTGGATATATGTCCTTGTAAGAGCTTTGCAACAATTACTTCCTTCATTTTGAACTAGATGAAAGTCATGGCAGGTGGAGGGCTAGAATTCTCCCCACTCCTAAGCAGAGCAATCCAGAAGTGTGGAGCACTGGGTTTTCCAAATACATGCTCATACTTTACATCTCAGCTTTAGTGCCCACTCTGACCACTGCATCCTCCATTATGGCTCGTGTCTGTCCATCCTAGAAAAGTCTCAATCTGAAATACACAGGGCTGTGAACCTCCTGCTCATGCTCAACATGTTTCTTGACATGTTGTGTGTTTGTTCACTCTGTCTCCTCAGCCAGACTGGGAGCCCCAGGATGCAGGGACTGGGCCAGGTTCCCTTCATTAGGATGAGGGTTCATTGAGCCCTGACTCTGTGTCATGCAGAGTCCTCAAGGAGTTCAGAGTCTAGAAAAAAAGGCCAGCAGATAAATAAGTCATTACAGTAAACTCTGATAAAAATTATGATAGAGGGAAACAGAAGAGAGGTATGGGCAAGTTGCCATGTTGCACAATTCCAAGGGTCTATATAACTGGTCCCCCCTTGAGTTGTGCAATGGGACACCTGGTAGTCTGCAAGCCCAGAGGAGGCATCTGCCCTAGATGGGAAGTCTTGGCAAGTCTGGAAACCCTTGAGGTTTTCATATATTAGCTGAGGCTTGAAGGGCAAGTTTGCCAGGCAAATGAGGAGTGAAGGGCAGTCCAGGCAGAGCAAACAGCATGTGTGAAGTGGCAGAGGGGTGAGGAAACATGCTAAATGTTGAGAAATACCAGGAAGTACATTTGCTGAAGCACTGGGCACATGTGCAAAATGCCTAAAGCTTGTTAAATGAGTTAATAAATGCAAGGAGACTATAACAAAAATTGTACTGCCAACATTTGTTAACCAATCAGTCTATGCCAGGCACTGTGTTAAGTGGTTTACATCACTTTTCTCATTTTAACTTTACAAGAATCCCATCAGATTGGTTCTTTATTATTCTCCCCTCTACAGATAAGGAAACTGAGGCACAGTGAAGTTAACCAAATTGCTCAAAGTCACAGAGCTAGTGCATGACAGAGCCACAGTGGAAACCCAGGTGTTCTGGACTCTAGAACCCTGAGTCCTGGACTACTGCTCCCCTAACACTAGTGCCCTTAACTTTGGGTAGGAGTAGCCTCAGTACACCCCCAAGTGGGCTTTTCTTAGCCTTATTCTATGGCTTTTCCTCCTCAACATGACCTTAAGTGTTAGAGCTCTAAGGACCTCTTCCTTTAACCTGCTTTTCTCTTTATCCCATCGTCTCCTACCCTTTCAATGGCTATATTTATACTAATAACTCCCTAATCTACAGCTCCAACCAAATATGGATACCTGAATGTTCTTAACACAGCTAACATTTTTTGGTTGTTAGCCACTATGCTTTGGCAGACATGGACCCTGCCCATGTGAGCTCACAGACAGAAGTAGGCAGTTAGAATGGAGTATATTGGCAGAGAGAGCTAAGGGATCAAGACATGAGACCACTGATTCCAGAAAGTGTATGTTAGGCTTGGATTTGGTTGTGAGTAACAGAAAACCCCAAATCACAGTCATAGCAACCAGTTAGAAGGCTAGAAATAACTAGTCCAGAGCAAGTATGATGGATCCACGACAATTAGAGCCCTGGTGCATTCTGTGTTATTGCTCTACAATCCTCTACCATCCTTAACACGAGGCTTCTACCTCATTGTCCAGTATGGCTGCTCAAGCTCTAGTCATCATATTTGCATTTCGGTCAGTTGGAAGGAGGAAGATATGAAAAACAGCACACTCTCGCTTTAAAAACTGTTCTTGATGTACAGTGACTGTAATGGGGTATGTGGTGGGGACTTGATGATGGGGGGAGTCTAGTAACCATAATGTCGCTCATGTAATTGTAGATTAATGATACCAAAATAAAATTTAAAAAAAAGGGAAGGTAGAAAATAGTTAAAACAAAACAAAACAAAACTGTTCCTGTAAGTTGCATAAAACATTTCTGGCCATAAGCTGTAGTCAAGAGAGTCACACCTAGCCGCAAGGAATTCTGGGGAATAGTGGTTTTACTCCAGGCCAGCCAGGAGCCCAGCTAGAAACCAGGTTCTATGATTAAGGACAAGCAGAATAATAGATATTAGGGACAATTAGTAATTCTAGCTTCAGAAAGCATCCTGATGGACTTTCACTTAACCTGAATTTTAAGGGATGAATCAGAGTTAGCCAGGCTGATAAGTTTTTAGGCAGTGAGCTGCATAGTACATTCCTCGGAATGCAAGTGTTCAGGTCGTCTCCAGCATGGAGTGCATATTGCAAGTGATGGAAGACACACAGAGGATCACATCTCTCAGTGGTTTTTCTGAGGGGGGAATCATGGCCCATTCTCAGGAAAGACACACACCCAGAGGTAGGGCAGGGAGGAACTACCCTAGGCATTCCTCCAGAGATCAACAGCGTGGGTGTGGCTTGGTTTTTAAAGTCCCCAGATTTTCCTTCCAGGCCCTGGAGTTCCAAGAGACACACCTTTGCAACTGGGCTGACTCCCCTCAGCAGGGAAGCTCTGGAGCTGGCCTGAAGGACTGAGGCAGTCATCTAGGACCTCTGTGGCAGCAAGGCCAATGGCCTCTCCAGCCTCGACCGCTGGTCAAAGGCAGAGCAGTACCCACATAAACTACCAGCAGTGTATCCTCCCCAGACATATCACCAGGACTTCCAAAGGTTGTGTTTATTTCCCTGGGGAGTTTGCAGACATCAGGGCCAGGCATTCACCTGGGTGTGGAGTGTCTGGCTCTCTGGAGAACAGACCCAAACCCTTGACCTGCCTCTACTGCCCTTCTCTGCTCTTGTAGCAAGTGGACAGTGACCTTGGCCTGGGCCAACTCTGTTCAGCAGGTAATCCCAGATATGCGAACACTTCCCCACTGCTTAACAGAGCTCTCCAGCTCATACTTACCTGTCCCACTTCACACCAACATACATTGCTTGAACACATACGTAGGTCCATGTCTATCTCCACTACACATTCATTCACACATGAAAGTCACATACACACACCACACACATGCCCCAGACAGTCCTTCAACCACCTACATCACTCATACACATATACACCTTGCATACAGACATATATACATATTACATATAACATTCTAACATGCCTATACTTGCCTCACACCATGTCACACATCCATCCATCCCTATACATTCTTTTACCCACACATCACACCCAGGCCTCCATTTGATGGTTCCTGAGTTTGGGAGGCAGGGTCCCCAAGTTCTCTTATCCAGAGGAGCTCTTCCCTCCTGAGCTTTGATGGACAGAGACTCAGGAGGCCATCAGAGGGGAGAAGGAAGCTCTCCTACCTCCCTAACCCAAATAAATATACCAGCCCACAGCACAGAAGGAACACCAGCCTTTTCCCCAGTACTCTATGGACCTGTGTTTGCCCCTGACGTCAGGGACGTAGAGTTCTGGGCTGGGAATTCAGTATGGTGCCTTGGCTCTGCCCCCACTGCCCAAGATGCCCTAGGACAACAGTCCAGGCCAAAAGCCTAGAGGCAAAGGTTGTGCCAGGCTCACCGATGTCAGAGTGGCAGGAGCCCTTATGCAATGGGCAGTGCGGCTTGTGCCGGCCACCTTCAGGAGCTGACCCAGGGTGAAGAGGGAAGGCCCTAGTGGTTGTTGACATCTGTTCTGTGCCTGGCACCATGCCTGGACCTCCACAGCATTGACTCCTATCATTCTCACATCAATTGCTACCCATTTTATAGATAAGAGAACTGGGGCCCAAAGAGGTGCTTGAAACCTCACAGCCAGTAAATGGTAGGGACTTGCTTTGAACCTTGGACTATTTGTCCCCACGCACCAACCATGGCTGAGATGAGGCTGCAAGGTGGCCTAGGTAACCCCAGAAGTGGACAGGCTCCATGGAGCTCTGTTCTAGTCTCCCATTCTTTCTCCTTCCTTCTAACAAGGGGAGAACAGGTACTCTTCACTCTTTGAAAGTTTGAGTTATGCCACCTCATCTTCATGGAAGACCTACATTAGTGCCTCTTTTTACTAACCAAAAGAAATCTGAAGAGGGAAAAAAAGGCAAAAATCGAAAACAGTATTCTGCATTTGTTTTGCAGCCGGCCAGTATATAGAAGTAGCATGCATCCTGGGCAGTGAGAAAGTCCCCTCTGAGCTGCTACCAAGGAAACCACGGGAGCCACACTCAGCATCTCAGCTTCTCAGCATCAGGCTGCAGAGCCTTGAAACCTGTCTGAGCATCTGTGCTTTATCTGGATTTATTTTGTGCATCCAGTAGCAAGATGTGTCCTAAGGTATCAGAAAAACCCTGACAGAGGTTATTTTCTGGATCCGAGAAGGCTCAAAATTATATGAATTAGTGGTAATTGCCTCCTCACCTTACTCAGTTTCAGCTTAGAAAAGTTTTCATAAGAACACACTACCTTTGGATAGTGGGGGAAACCTGTACTGAGGCAGGAAACATTAGCCCCGGAAAGTAGAACTGGGGATTGGGAGGGTAGAAACAGCTAAATGGATTGTGAATTTGGACCTGATGCCATAGACTAAGCACGTGTTAGTCCTGGATATTGAGCAAACCTGGTGCCAGGCCAGGAGCTGCAGCTGCAGCTTAAAGCAGATCGGAGTTAGGATCAGAGCTGGAGCTGAGCCGGGAGCAGGACAGGAGCTGCTGCTGTCACTGGAGCAAATCCTGGCCAGGGCAACAGGCTGGACCTGGAGCCAGAGCCAGGATGGGATATAGAGGCTAAGGCACTCCCACCCCACACGTACAGAACCCCCCCCAGTATGTCAGGTACTATTCTGGGCACACAGGAAGGGGCACATGGGAGCCCACACTGCTCAGTAGGGGAAAGAGACAGGAATACAAAGAACTTTAGTCCAAGGTCCATTTGGCTTTGGCAAAAGGGCCTCTGTGAAGCTGGGCTTTCGAGGGTGGCCAGAACTTCAGTCAGCAGAGATGGGAAGGGGGATTGTAGTAGGCTGAGTGGGTGATGAGAGCAAAGGCCCAGTGGTGAAAAAGCCCAGCCCAGGGCTTGTTCAGAGAAGGGTGAGCGAGCATCCTGTTTGCCTGGAGCTGGCCAGCGGGGCAGTGAGCATGGGGCTGCTGAGGCTGGTGACCAAAGCCCATGGGGCCTGGTGACCTGCCTGGGAATTTGAACTTTATCCAGAGGATAGCAGGACTTGTTGGCAGGTGTTAAGGACAATGATATAGTCAGATTTGTGTTGTAGAAGAGCCCTCTGGATGCTGAAGTGGAGGAGAAGCCAGCAGTGGGGGATGGGTAGCTGGGAGGCAGGGAAACCAAGGAGGACACTGATGTAATAGCCAAGGTGGGAGATCATGAGGCCCAAACTGGGCAGTGACTCCAAGCCTGGAGGGAAGGAGACAGATGCACGAGCTGTGGAGGGGGTAGGATGGACAGGATGTGGTGATCATTTTTTTATTGAGTGTGAGGGAGAGGATGTAGGCTAGGAGGACACCCAGGGTAGAGCCCAAGTGTCAGGGAGGCTGAGAGGCCATTGCAGAAGTGGGGCCACCCAAGGAGAAACCATATGGACAGAGCCTGAGCTCCAGCCTTGTTCCCCAACGCTGCCTCTTACCAGCTGCCTGTCCTTGGCATGTTTGTGCTCTCTGAGCCTCTGTTTCCTCTTCTGTAGAATAAGGAATTTTTATTTCCTCCATAGAGTTTTCATGAAGATTAGACAAACGTATGATGGTGTCTGGCATATAGTAAGAGTCAATGTATGTTTCAAAGCTCAGTCCTGCCCCAGCCCAGATCTCTGGCTCCAAGCAAGATCACTGGCCTCTGTTAGTGGCAGTTGCAATACTCTGGTTACAAGGGGTGAGGCTCCCTGGCCTGATCTCCAACTCCCTAGCCTGTCCTGGCTGCTCTAGGCATCTCTGGCCTCTCAACTGCCCCACAGCTAAGAAGAATGTCTGGGTGCTCTGTTTGCTCAATCTCTAGCCAGTGGGGTCGAGTTGGGCCCTTCCTCTGAGCTTCTGTTCCCAGTAGTGTCCCAGAGGCCCATCAAGTGACCCTGGCTGGCAGGCAGGCATTCCTGTAGTGCACTTGGTTGTGCTACAGCAGGCTCCATCAGAACCCCTCCACCCCACCTGCTCTTCAGTGCACCTCCATAGTGAGATCATGGGGAGGGGTCTAGTCCTTCAGGATGGAGGCTCAGGCCACCTGGGGAGGCAGCTAGACCCTGTAGTCTTGCAGGTTCCTCTTCTCCTTTAGTATACTTCCAGTCTCTTAAAAATCCTTAATCCCATAATGGAAACGGGTCCTCAGGGCTGCCTGGGCCTCCTGTTCTTCATACACATCCCTGGAGTGATTTTACCCACTCTCCAGGCCTTCTGTTTCACCAACAGTGCGTCGTAAGCCCAGCTGTCTCTCCTGAGCACCGGATCCCTGAAATCCCATTGATCTCATGATTGACCCAACTCTCAGGCCTCACCTGGCTAAAATAGCCAGTGACTCCAGGACTGGAGGGAAGGAGACTCTTTCTCCTCCTCTGGACCCTCATGTCAGTGAAAGGGTCTACCGCCCACCCATTCTTCTAGTCCAGAAACCAGTCAACCTGTCTCCCCTCTGTCTCCCCAGTCCTGTCAACCTTCTAAATACCTCTCACCTGTCTGTTCCTTTTCTCTCCACTCCACTTCCCGGTAAGGTCTCCGCATCTTCCACTCAATCACCGATTCCTGGCTTCTAGTTCAGTTCTAAAAAGTCAGGCCTACGGCCTTTTTCTTTGGTTCAGGGGACTCAGAGGGCATAAACTGCCCCATTCAGACATATCTGAGAAATCTTTTATTAGAAGATGTCCCTGAAGACAACATTTTAAAATCAGACAATCAATAACCACAACTATCTGCCTTGCAAAGTGAACTGCCTTGCAGACCCTTGCAACACAGGAATTGCTCAAGAGATTTTTTCTGGTACAACACCCCTTTGCAAAAGGCATACAAAAATACACTACTATAAAAGAGACTGTGTCTAACATAAAACTTAGTAACATCTTATGAAACAGAAGCCTCCCAGAACTTCAATCTTTCTAAAAGAAGTCAAAATTTGAGTTTTAGATGAAATTGCACAATTTTTAAATGTTGGCAATCAGTTTTAAAAATTCTTAAAACAAGTGTTCAGCCCTCCAGTATGCAACTTTGTGCCCTCTAGGGCCTCCTCCACACCACTTTGCCTTTTGCAGTAATAACATTTAAAAAAAAGTCTACACTTAATGAACGCTTACTAATTGCAGACACGGTTCCAAGTGCCTCACATGGAATTCATTAAATCCAACACACCACCCGCTGAGGCTCAGAGGGGTTAAGTAATCCTCCCAAGTTACACAGCTAGTGAGTGGAGGAACCAGGATTCCACTCAGCCAGCCACCTAGCTGACCAAAGACCAGGAACTTGGGATCATGAACTGTTTTTGCTTACCAGCTCCTGCCACAGCTCAATAATGGATGGAAGCTTGAATAAGTGAATACATGAATAAGTGAATGAAAGTACAGCTCTGGTTTTCTCTGGCCAGTTACTACCTGACAGAAGGCGGCCATCCGCTCTAGCAGCGGACGCCAGGGGTCCGCGGCCGCTCAGCAGGGACCGGGGCTTTCACAATGCAGGTGCCGGCCGCTCCCTCCCTTCCGCAGCTTTGAGGTTCCCGGACAGCCCCTGCTGCCGCTTCCTGCGCACAGCCCGGGGCCTGCGACTTCCGGCTGCTTGCCCGCTGGCCCCCAAACCTCAACCCTGGAATTGGTGAGGAGAGACGGAGGAGGAGGCGCCCCTTGCCCGGAACCCCCCTATTTGGCCGAGTCCTGGCTGGAGGGCTGGTTTCCAGTCCCCTCGTCCACTTCCCGGATGTGTTCTTGGAGCAGGTATGCCATCACGGATCTGTCATCTCCTGCCCCCACCCTCTTGACACACAGAGTGGCAGGGTAGTCAGGCACTCAGAGCCAATTTAAATTCAGCACCCACTCTACCCTTCCACAAGTATAAGATATTAGCTTCCACAAGTAATGACTTTATAGCATCTTACTACACTGATGGACAGTGATTACAATGGGGTGGGGGTGGGGGACTTGATAATATGGGTGAATATTGAAACCACATGTTGCTCCTACGAAACCTTCATAAGATTGTATATAACTGATACCTTAATTTAAAAAAAAAAGATACTATCTTCTACATTAACGAGCACTTAGGTCATGGGAAAGCTCAGTTGAAAGGTTTCCTTGGATGATAACCTCATTTAATCTTCCCAGCAGCCATGCATAATCATTATTCTCATTCCTGTTTGACAAGTTAGGAGATTGAAGACCAGATTGATTAAGCGCCTTCTCAGATCATGCAGCCAAGGGGTGGCAGAGCCCAGAGCTGTCTGCCTCCAGGTTCTTGCTGTTCCTGAAGTGTTCTTTGAAGCTGCTCCAACATTTCGGCCCATACCAGGTGGGTACTTCTCTGGCCCCTAGGAAGCTACCATCTGATGGAGGAACGCTTTCTAGTATTGGATGATCTAGAAATTCACTTCGTTGGTAGACAGACAGAAAGGCATGCCTGAGCACAGATTTTAGGTGGTTGAACAACTTGCACAAATCCTGAGACTGGGCAGAGACCTCTGGGCCACATTCCTGCAACAATACAACAGTGCCCCACACCTGCTGTGCCCTTCAATAGCCTCTGCCTGCTGAAATTGGGTGCTCTCTCCATGGGGACATCTCTGAGTGTGTCTGTGTTGGTAAGACTGCCAGAAAAGCATCTCCTCCTCATAAGATCTGATGTGAGAAAGGTCTAAGAAATGAAGACCTGGTAAATATTTAACAACTGGCATGGGATGCAGGGAAACCTGAGACAACATTTGCAGGTTTCCATGGAGTAAATATCCCACCATGGCCAATTTCAAGCTCTCAAAGTTGGAGTTGGACAGTAGCACACTATTACATAGTGCTTCCACTCAAGCAGATAAAATAAACAGATAATAGCAAAATAAGTAGGGAATGATGAGTTTGGAGTCTATACTACTTTTGCCTTTAATATAATTTAAGTATGAGTTTCTATAATTTAATTTTTAATGACTGAGTTTAACAGCCAGCACCCATAATTCCTGAAAATTCAACAGTTGGCTTCCGCTGAGCTGATAGAAGCTGACTCGGCACTGCATTGAACCCACCCAGGTCCCTCAGGTCCTGGAGCTGGCAGCATCGTGCCTTCCTCCAGCCTCAAGGCTCCCACACAGAGGATTCCCATCTCTCTAGCCTGGGTTTCCCTCTAGTGGACAGAAGAGTCATTCCAGGTGACTCTCTTGCTCCACCTGTGCCAGGAGCTCAGAACTGAGAGGGTGTGGATGAGGTTTGTCATCCTCATGGGAAAAGTTTCTTAAGGAAGGTCCATATGGTTTCACCATTGTTTTCAGGCACTAGGCACTTAGTATTCCTCCTCTCTGAAGAGCAGTGCCAGCGGGCCCTCTAGGATTCAGCCATTAGCACAGTCTTCTTTCAGAAAATTCCATCTCATCCCCCATGTGGCAGCTCAGGCTAGCTGTATCAGCCCTTCAGTTTGGGGGAACCTCCCCTCCATCATGTCTATCTCTAAGAAGACAAACTAAAAGAAAGACTCTGTCTGTGTTAGGGAGTAAGCTTTCACACACCTCAGCCCACTGGGCAGAGACTGATGGGGACCAGTCATGTGCTGGGCACAGATGAGAAAATGGAGCCAACCAGATGCAGAGCTGGTGCTTGGGACTCCCTCTCCCTTGTTAAGCCTGGACTCTCTTCTTCCAGAAGTGATCTTTCCAAAGCACAGATACATTTGTGTTCCTCCTCTACTCACAAATCTCTTATGATCCCCCCCCATTGCTTTGAGCTTCAGTCCAAGCTCCTTAGCAAGGCAAGTTCAAGGCTTTAGTTGAGACCTCAACCATGTTGTTTACCTTAAATTTCCAAAGATAGAAAGAGAAGAAAACTGACATTTAAAAAATTCTCCTCTAGACCAAGCACTTTGCTAAAAACTTTGCAAACACAGGTTTCCCTAGCTATCTGAAAGTAGAGTGCTCCTATGAAGACTTTCACAAGCCAAAATGGCATAAAGTGAAGCGTACCCCCTTTTTCTGAGAGGTTGCATTATGCCACTTTGCTTTTACAAAAGACCTATGTTAGTATGGTGATGGCTTTTTTTGTAAAATCAAAAATCATCTGATTTCTTATGGCTAACAAAATCCAGTACTAGTGTACTTTTGAAAAAGGGGAGATACCTGTAGTATCTTATTTCATTCTCCAATAATGCTGCTAGATAGGGATAACCACTTTACAGATGAGAAAACTGAGTCAGTACAAGCTGGCTCGGTGTGACACAACTTGCAAACAGAGAAATTGTATATTCAGCCTACTTCTTTTTATTCTTGAAAGCTGCTCTTGTCTTTCTAGGCTTGGTCTCTTCCCTGGATTGGCTATAGAGTGGGGTACAATATCTTCAGAACCCCTTTCTCACTGCATGCAAGGAAAGATACTTTCTTTAGGGTTCTAAGGAAAGGATTGCTTTTCAGTGAAACTCAAGCAGAAATAACAATGCAGACATGGGATAAAACAACAGATTAAAATCTGACTAAATTCTTCTGGTGCTGTCACCAGAGTCCTTTCTCTCCCTTCCATCTCACTTCACCCTCTCCAACTCTCCCTTCTCATCCTCTCTCCCCTTCATCTCCTTAACTTCCACTGTAATTCTAGACATCTTTAAGGTTCAGATCAAATTTCTCTCTTCCAGAAAACCCTCTCAGACCACATGGCTCAGGAAGCTGCCCACTGAAATGAGAATTGTTGCAATTTGAACGAAAGAGTGGATTTCTGGCTAAACATGAGGATTGGTCACGTGTTTATCTCTTCTCACTCCTGAAATTCCACTAAAATGACAGTAAATGGATTAAGGGTTAAAAAGTATAAACTCATAACAGAAGGGAATAACTGCTTAATGATAATGGAGTTTATTTTGGGGGTGATGACGATGTTCTGGAATTAGTGGTGATGGTTGCATGAAGAAAGGAAGGGAGGAAGGGAGGGAAGGAGGAAGAAATGAGAGAAGTTGGGCCCTTGCCTGATACCATGTGCATAACCTAACTCTATTGGAAGAGAACATAGCGGTAAATCTACATAACCTTAGATTTAGCAATGGATTCTTAGATATGATGCCAAAAGGCACAAACAACAAAAAAGAAAATAAATTAATTGGACTTAATCAAAATAAAACTTTGTGCATGAAAGGACACTATGAAGAAAGTAAAAAGACAACCCAAAGCATGGGAGAAAATATTTGCAAATAATGTATCTGATAAGGGTATAGTATCTAGACTATATAAAGACTTCTTACAACTCAATGACAGAAAGACAAACAGCCCAGCTTAAAAATGGGCAAAAGATACCATCCAAAAGACAAACAACAACAAATGTTGGCGAGGATGTGGAGAAAGGGGAATCCTCCTACACTGCTGGTGGGAATGTAAATTAGTTCAACCATTGTGGAAAGCAGTATGGAGGTTTCTCAAAAAATTAAAAATAGAAATACCATTTGACCCAGGAATTCCACTCCTAGGAATTTACCCTAAGAATGCAGGATTCCAGTTTCAAAAAGACACATGCACTCCTATGTTTATCACAGCACTATTTACAATAGCCAAGAAATGGAAGCAACCTAAGTGTCCATCAGTAGATAAATGGATAAAGAAGATGTGGTACATATACACAATGGAATATTATTATTCAGTCATAAGAAGAAAACAAATCCTATCATTTGTAACAACATGGATGGAGCTAGAGGGTATTATGCTCAGTGAAATAAGCCAGGTGGAGAAAGACAAGTACCAAATGATTTCACTCATATGTGGAGTATAACAACAAAGCAAAAACTGAAGGAACAAAACAGCAGCAGACTCACAGAACCCAAGAATGGACTAACAGTTACCAAAGGGAAAGGGACTAGGGAGGATGGGTGGGAGGGGAGGGATAAGGAGGAAAAAGGGGCATTATGATTCACACACATAATATAGGAGGGGTGTGCATGGGAAAGGCAGTATAGCACAGAGAAGGCAAGTAGTGATTCTATAGCATCTTACTATGCTGATGGACAGTGACTGTAATGGGGTATGTGGTGGGGACTTAATACTGGGGAGAGTCTAGTAACCATAATGTTGCTCATGTAATTGTACATTAATGGTACCAAAATAAAAATAAATAAATAAATAAAATGGGCAAAAGATTTGACTAGACATTCCCCAAAGAAGATAGAAAGTAATGGCCAATCTTACTACACTGATGAACAGTGACTTCAATGGGGTATGGGGGGGGGACTTGATGATATGGGTGAATGTAGTAACCACATTGTTTTTCATGTGAAACCTTCATAAGAGTGTATATCAATAATAACTTTATTTAAAAAATAGTTAAAAAAAGAAAAAAGTAATAGCCAATAAATACGTGAAAAGATGCTCAATATTATTAGTAATTAGAGGAATGCAAATCAAAGCCACAACAAAATACAATTTCACACTCAACTAAAATGTAGTACTAATACTACTAATAAAACTGAAAGTAACAAGTTTTGGCAATGATACGGAAAAATAAGTACACTTGTACATTACTGGCAGGAATGTAAAAAGGTACAACCACTGTGGAAAACAGTTTGGCAGTTCCTCAAAGAGTTAAACATAGAGTTGCCATATGACCTAGCACTTGACTTAACATATGACCTCCCACTACCAGGTATATACCCAAGAGAATTGAAGACATATATTCAAACAAAAACTTGTACATAAATGTTGAGAGCAGCATTATTCCTAATAGCCCAAAGTGGAAAGAACACAAATGTCCATTAACTAATGAATGAATAAATAAAATGTGGTATATCCACACAATGAAATATTTTTCAGCCATTAAAAAGAGTGAAGTACTCATATATGCTACAACATGGATGAACCTCAAAAATGCTATACTTAGTGAAAGAAGCCACACAAAAAAATCCACTTATTGTATATTCCATTTATATGGAATGTCTAGAATAGGCAAATCCATAGAGACAGAAAGCCGGTTAGTAGTTGTCAAGGTGTGGGAGGGAAGGGAGTGACTGCTTAATCAATGCATGGTTTCTTATAGTGTGATGAAAATGTTTTGAAGTTAGATAGTGATGATGACTGCACAAACTTGTGAATATATCAGAAACCACTGAATTGTACATTTTAAATGGTTAAAATAGTAAATTTTATGTTATGTGAATTTTATTTCCATTTAAACAAAGCAAGGAGGAGACAACAGCAAGTGAGAGATGTCTGCAAGCTCTGTAACTCTGAAAAGCATAAGGATATTGGCCAGCTGACAAGGAAAACACAGAGGAAGCTGAAATGTAACTACTTATGGTGGGAATGGGGAGAAGGTGAGAGCCACGTCAACAAGAAGTGAGTCTTTTAGTGCATCAGAACCCAAGAAAGGCTCAAATTGGACACTGGATACCTTTGAAGGAAGGTTGTAGGATGGGGTTGAAGAGAGAAGGCTTGGATGAAAGTATGTGTTAAGCTCCTCAATCTCCTCCACCTCTGCTGCCAGGTGACTGCCTCTTCCAGCTTGGCAGGAAGTTGAATTGAGAGGCCCTGGATTTGGGAACCCAGCACAGCTGAGAAGGGGAGTGGCAAACTGTACTGTAATCAGGGGGGATTTGCTGAACTGTAGGACCCTCTCTTCCCTCTTGGTTCCCAGAACACTGGCAACCAGGGCTTATAACTTTGCCCATGGTGAAAAGAAGACTTCTGTGTGAAAAATAAGACCCACAGGTACTAACAGTTGGGAAGTCCTGGTAAATTTTCCAGATACCTGCCTAATAGCCCTTTAGTGAAGTTCAGTAATCAATACATCTCCTCACCCCACCCCTGCACATAGAATATTCAATCAACTTTGAATATCTCACTCTGATATAAGTATGATGAAAGCCTCTAACCAAAACAAAACAAAAACAAAAACAAACAAACAAAAAAAAAAACAGAGCAAAGCAAATGAGAAGGGAAAGGGCAGGTTTCAGGGGAAATAGGGTAAATAGGGAGCAAAAAAACTTTCTAAATTTATAACTACTATAAAAACTATTATTAATAGCCTCAGAAGAAAAAGAGGGGGAAAACTGTGTCCATGGAAAAAGAATAGAAAGCTAAAAAAAAAAAAAGGGAATATTTAGGGAATAACAAAAAAAAGTGCTCTTAAAAAAATTTAAAAATATATACTAGTAAAAAATTTAATCAATAGAAGGATTGGAAGTTGAGGAAATCTCTTAGAAAGTCAAAGAAAATACACTGAGGTGGGAAAGAGAGAAAAGAGAAGAAACAGATAGTAAAAGTTTTAGAAAGAAGAAAAAATGGAGAGGGGGAGTTTTTCAAAAAAAATAATTACAGAGTGAATGGGTTTCCAGGTTAAAAAGCCCATGCAAAAAATGTAGAAAGATTCTACAGTGCAATTCTGACACTATCCAGAATTAGGCCAAACTTCACTGGTTAGGGGCAGTTAGACAAACTTCACAGTCCTCATGAGACTGACCTCACTTCAGACACCGGCTGCAAGTTCAGAGTTTCCCAGGCCACATACAATTATGAGCAACTGACTACAAATTCATGGGTTCCAACCCACTCAGGTTTGATAATTCACTAGAATAAGTCACAAATCTCAAGAAAACGCTATATTTACAGTAACAGATTTAATACAGCAAAAAGAATACAAATCAGAACCAGCCAAGAAAAGAGACACTAGGGCAGGGTCTTGGAGGGTCCCAGTGTGAAGTTTCCAATGTCCTCTTCCAGTGTCAGAATGCACCACCCTCCCAGTGCATAAATGTTTAATAACACAATAGATTATTGTTAAACAGGAAAGCTCACTGGAGCTTCAGTGTCCAGAGTTTTTATTGGGTTTTCATTACATAGACATGGCGTATTAGATCATTGTGCAAGTGACTGAGCTCAATCTCTAGCCTCCTTTTCCTTCCCCAAGGTCAGGCTCATATCACATGGCTCAAAGCCCCAACCCTCTA
This sequence comes from Manis javanica, assembly GCF_040802235.1. Taxonomy (NCBI): domain Eukaryota; kingdom Metazoa; phylum Chordata; class Mammalia; order Pholidota; family Manidae; genus Manis; species Manis javanica. The sequence continues at coordinate 30,628,313 of NC_133159.1, read as the reverse complement.
ATCACATGATTGGCCTTTTTTGCTTGCCCACCCCCTATTCTGAGTCATCCTAAACTATCTAGGGGCCCACTATGAGTAACCTCATTAGCATAAACTATCAGGGCCCATCATGAATAACAAATAAAGTCCCATCACTTGGGAAATTCCAAGGATTTAGAGGCTACCTCCCAGGGACCAGAGACAGTCAAGTTCTTTTCTCTTCTTTCTTTTTTTTTTTATTGGAGTATAGTTGACATACAATATTTTATTAGTGTCAGGTGTACAACATAGTGATTCAACATTTACATACATTATGAAGTGATCACCACAATAAATAAACCACAATAGCTATGACCTGTCACAATACAAGGTTGTTACAATATTATTAACTATATCCCCCATGCTGTACATTGCATACCTCTGTCTTATTTATTTTACAACTGGAAAGTTTGCACCTTTTAATTCCCTTCCCCTATTTCACCCATCCCCTCACTCTCTTCCCAGCTGGCAACCACCAAACTGTTCTGTGTTATCTGAGTCTGTTTCTGTTTGTTTTGTTTGTTTGTTTCACTTCTTAGATTCCACACATAAGTGAAATCACATGGTATTTGTATTTCTCTGACTTATTTAACTTAGCATTATGTACTCTAGGTCCATCAAATTCTTTATTATACAACAGACCCACAGTAAGGTGCATCATTTAAAAAATTCAGAATGCCTGATACAAAGAGTATATCTAGCACAGATAGCTTCCAGAGAGAAAAACAGGTTACCTGAGAAGGTTTGTCTATCAAATGACATCAAGATACAATAAGGCAATACCTTTAAATTTGTAAGGGAAATTTACTTCTATATTAGTATTCTATACCCAGTCAAACTATCAACCAAAGGTGAGAGTATACTAAAGAAACTTTCAGAAATGCAAGGTCTCAAAATTTTTACTTCCCAAGGATCCTTTCTCAGGCAGTTTCTAGGATGTGTTCTATCAATGTGAGGAAATAAATCAAGAAAGAAGCAGCAATGAGTTCCCCAAAATAGTGGGCCAACACAGGAGAGAAAGAAAGGGAATTTCCAGGATAGTGGTAAGGGAAGTTGCAGAATGACAACTATGAGGCAGGCCTAGACATCAATAAGTTCAGGTTAGTACAGGAAGACAAAGGAATCGAGAGGGATGTTTCCAAGAAAAGAAAAATGGAACTGATAGACATTTGATGTGTTTGACTATATGAAATAATCTTTGTAGCTCTGGAGGGAATGTGCAGGGTTAAATTTATGACATATACATAGAAACCTAAGCAAAATAAAAAAATGAAACTAAGTCTGAAAAACATTATATAAGAAAGGAAATGTAGTCAGAGTAGTCTACAGGCATATAGTCAAAATACTGTAAATATGTAATATTTGTTTAAATATTAAATTATAATTATATTTGGAGAGTATGGGAATACCAAGTACCTGGGGGCAGGAAGGGAATTAAAAGCTACATCGTCTTGTATTGTAGAATGTCAATAGGAATTTAAAAATCAGGAAAAATAGATTGGTCAAAATATGAAGTAAATATTAGGGACAAAAACCAGCTAAGACTAGTTGCCTTCAGAGGGTGAGAATCAAGGGGGATGGTAAAGGCAAGACAGAAGAGTGCCTTTTTTATTAACCTTGTCATACATTTAAAAAAGAAATGTACATGTATTATTTTGATTAAAAATATATTTTAACAAAAATAAAGGAAATAAAAAATTTCAGGAAAAAAAGGAGTATCCCTAGGGTAGCATTTGTTACCTTGATGGATTCATCACCATCCTGGGTCCAGACATCACCCCAGAAACTGGAGTTGTTAGCCCTAAAAGCAGCAGCATCTATATGGAACAGACACACATTAACCAGGCTCACAAGACTGATATTTCAAACCAGATGCCAATTCATTAAGTTGTAAGGGAAAGCAGGGTTTTGGAGAAGAGTGGATCTTCTTGTTCACTGATGAGTGCATCCTCTCCCTGTGGGAACAGTGTGGTTCTCAGCAGGTTGCTTGGTGATCCAGGGCACAAGTGAGTTGCGGTTGAATTAGGTTTCAAAGAATGATACCTCCATCTCCCTTGTTCCTGGACCAGCATTCCCATCCCCAGGCAGTGCTAGAGAAACACTCTGGTGATTGCCTTGGTGACTCTCCTTGCTCTCTGATTCACTGGCTATCCAGACCCCTCTTGACCTCTTTCTTTAACTGCATTAATTAATGCAATTATTCACGTTACAGTCTACAATAATAGCCTGAGAATTATTCTGTTTCATCAGGCCAGTTGGCAAATCTCTACTTCAGAGAATTAGTGGCCTGTGCCCAAGCAGTTAACATGTTTACAAAGCACCTATGATGTCCCAGACTCTATGGTAAGCCCTGGGGTTACAGAGGTCAACAAGATTGGCATTTGTCTCTGCTCTCATTGAGCTTATAGTCTGGTGAGGAAGACAGACATTAAACAAAGTGTGCAAGATGAAAGAGTCTCAGAGGACGACTTGATTTCCTTTATTCTAGTCCTTGGGGCGGGGCCACCTATGCCCCTGGATATCACCACTACAATGAACTATGGGGAAGGGCTCTCCTACAGAGAAAGAAGATCCATTTTCCCAAGCATAGATTCCCAGCCTGCTGTGGATTCTATATCCAAAATTCTTCTAATAAAATAATTTTATACTTAAAGTTATCTAGGATTGCTTTCTGTCATTTGTAACCAAGAACCCTGACTGGTACTGCAACCATCTCAGACATCTGTGGACCAGAGAACAAATTACTAAGGAAGGCAATTCCAATCCTTCTGTCTCATGGCTGCAATGAACCTGGAAACTTTTTGATCTGAGCCTTCTGTTCAGCACAAAGCAGGACACACACACTGTCTGAATAAAATCTGGTTGGCTGAGTACTCATTAAGTTCACAAATATCTGCCAGAAGTTCTTCTAGGTACTGAGGTTCCAAAGCTAGTAAGAACTAGTGGCTACCTTCAGAGATGGCCCACAGACACCTTAGACCCAACATCTCCAAAACTGAGGGGGTCATCTTCCCTGTCTTTTCTCCCAGCCCACTGATCACCTTACACCTTGTGTCCCATGCTCCAAACACACTGACTGCTTGGACTTCTCACTGCCCTCTGCTGGGATGCCAACAGGGAGGAATTATTCTTATACCACAGAATAGCAGGAGGGGTGGGGAGAGAACAACAGCAGGCAGTTAGGCCACTAATTGTAGACAGGGACCAGAACTTGAATGCCAGGTAGAATATTCTAGATGTACTGTCTCCTATCCCAAGTTACTCCCCTTGGCGTAAATAGAAACACTGGTATAGTTCAGCTTGCCTTTTCTACCACAGGTAGTCTGTGTAGGAGATGACATGAAGAGCTTGTATATCCATCATCTTGGCCAGAGATGCTGCTGTAAGCAGTGTTCCCATTTTACAGATAAGCAAACTGAGGCCTCCAATGGTTTGGCTCCACAGCTAACAAGTAGCAAAGCATGGACTTGACTGAAGTTTCCAGACTCCCAATCCCCATTCTCTTTCCTCTACTACTACTACAGCTCCTATAGAGCTCCTGTTTTGTGGGTGGCATGAGGGAGAAGAGTCTCAGTCCAGCCTGGACCCTGAGGAAAAACTTCTTACACCTGCACCGGGGGCTTAGTCTGTTTGTTTGCCTCTCTTTCTAGCCTAGTTCCCTTCCTCATATTACGCTACCTTTTAAAATCATAGCAATCGTGTATTACCATCCCTTCATTTTATAGATAAAACTGAAACAGAAGGTTAAGTTTCAGGCTCCCAAGACCAGAGTCTTCCCATCTCGCTTTTCTGCGGGCCATGTTTGGACCACCGCGCTGAAGAAACGGGCCAGCCGGTGCTGAAGCCGGTGCCAGGAACCATCTCCAGTTCAGGGCTGAGGGCCGCCAGGTGGCGCGATGGAGGTGCCGCTGCTCACTCCAGAAGCACCTGAACGGAGCTTGAGAAGCAGGCTCGAGGGGCGGGGCGGGGAGTAACCATATTCCCCAACTCAGGGTGGGCGCGGAGAGCGGCTTCAGTTCGGCCAGCTGGGGACCGCCCGGGCCTCGTTAAAGAGTCACGCCTCCAGCAGGCCACCTTCAGGCTGAATCAGCTAGTTGCTTGCCCTGCGCTCCCCATCGTGCAATCACTTTGGGGAGCACGGAGAATTGAGTACCGCGGCAGGGAGCAGCCAGGAAGGATGAGGTGGAGACTCCACCGCCCCCACCTGTCGGCTGCCGGGAGGGGGCGGGATCTGGGCGGGGCTCGTCCCGTAGGATCCGCCTCCAGTCCCAGAGCCTGGGGCGCGCAACGAGATATAAGGCAGCCGGAAACAATGCGCCTGCAAACTCGCGCTCCCGCGCCGATTCCAGGAGCGTTAGGGCCGCCGTGCGCGAGCAAGAGGGAGAGCACGAGCGCGGGGCGCGCGCTCGGTGGCGCGCATGTGCAAGTGTGCGGGCTGCCCGGCTGCCCCGAGCCCGCGGGGAGCCGGTCCGCTCCAGGTCTGGGAACAGCTGGAGCGAGGTGAGGCTACGGGCGGCTGCGGGGCGGGTACAGGCTGCCTGCTGGGCATCGCGCGCCCCCGCTCGGCCCCACCGGGCCCTGAGAGCTGCGCTCCGGGCGGTGCTAGCAAAGTTTGCTTTGAACTCGCTCCCCGTCAATCTAGTCCGCGCGCTGTGAGCGGCTTCCCTTGGCACGCTGATCCAGGGCCGGGTTTCCCCAGACCCGAGGGAAGGGTGAGGACTGCAAGCTGGGAGGCTGGGGAGGGACGCGAGCCTGGCAGCCGGCTGTGCTGGGGGGGTCCGCGGACTCCTTCCCTGGGCCCGCACCCCAGTCAGCACGAACCCCCTTCCCTCCTGCAGGGAGCGGACATGGACTTCGACTCGTACCAGCACTATTTCTACGACTATGACTGCGGGGAGGATTTCTACCGCTCCACGGCGCCCAGCGAAGACATTTGGAAAAAATTCGAACTGGTGCCATCGCCCCCCACATCGCCACCCTGGGGCTCGGCTTCTGGCGTCGCGGACCCGGCTTCTGGAATTGGTCCTCCGGAGCCGTGGCCCGGAGGGGGCGCCGGGGACGAGGCGGAATCCCGGGGCCATTCGAAAGCTTGGGGCAGGAACTACGCCTCCATCATTCGCCGTGACTGCATGTGGAGCGGCTTCTCGGCCCGGGAACGGCTGGAGAGAGTGGTGAGCGACCGGCTCGCCGCTGGCGCGTCCCGGGGGAACCCAGCCAAGGCGCCCGCCGCCCCGGACTGCACTCCTAGCCTCGAAGCCAGCAACCCGGCGCCGGCTGCCCCCTGTCCGCTCGGCGAGCCCAAGACCCAGGCCTGCTCGGGGTCCGAGAGCCCAAGTGACTCGGGTAAGGAATGCCCCGGGCCATCCAAGAGGGATGCACCCCTTGGGTGGCCCAAACTCCGCAGCTGTCCGAGGTCAGGCACTGGTCTTCTTAATTAAGCCCTCTGGCCACCTCCTCCTTTCTCTGGCTGAAGCTGCCGGTGTAGCCCCCAGCGGTGTCTGTCTGGCACGTGGGTGTGTTAGTAAACAGCTTGAAGAAGTGGCGTGGGAGCCAGCCACTTTGATGGTAATTGGAGCCCCAGGGACAAGGGAGACAGGATGAGGCTTGGCGTTTAGGGAGGACAATTCTGGAATTGGACTGTAGGGGATTTCTGTCCTCTGGAGGCTGGAAGAGGTCCCTTAAGGGTCACTCCAAGCTTGAAGTTTTTGTTACTGCTCTTTCTGTGGGTAACTCACACTCCCTTAGGGAGAAAAGAAGCTGAGGAGCCTTTTGTACAAAGCCAAAGCCTTCATCCTTTAAAAAACCTGGTCTCCTGTCTGTTTAACTTTAAAATACCAATAATACCTTCCCCTTGCACCTCCCACCCCTTAACATTTGTGCACCCATATACCATCACCTATGAGACAGGTAGCTGAGGATTAAATGCTCCCCATTAACAGGAAATCTGAGGCTTATAATTAGGAAATCACTAGCAGTGAGGCCCAGCTTCCTGCCATCTAACCAGCCTCTGCCCAACCCTCCATTGCAACCAGGTACTTCTTCCTTGATGTTTAGAGGATCTTCGTGGTAGCTAAAGTGAGAAGGGCTACACCTGGCTTTGTTGCTTTGACCTGAGGTGGAAAGGTGTCCCTCTACCTCCCTCCCAATTCATCTGTGGGCTTTCGCTGTGTCTTTGCATTCAACAAATGTTCACTGGCCCCTGTTTTGTGCCAGAGAGAGGTCCCCAAGGTTAGGTGCTGGGGTCAGGAATACGGAGTGCCAGCCCCTCCCCAGGCCTCAATGCAAGTGTAAGCTTCACTAAGGGCAGACTTGGGCATCCTGTGCCACCAGAGTAGCTGTTCTTAGCCTAATCTACCTCATACCTCTGTCCCTGTGCAATACTGGAGAAGGTACTTTTATAGGATACAGACTGAAACTAAATCAGGACAGAGAAAACTCACTGTAGTTTAAGAATAACATTGACACGGCCATTTGAGAGGGAACTGGGGAATGGGGCATGGAAGTTGTTATCCTTATTTTTTCCCCTCAAGTGTATAACAAGAAAAATTAAAAGTCAATTTTTTCGGTCCATTGTGTTAAGATCAATTTTAACCTACTTTCTACACTAAGAGCTTGTGTTTGTTTAATGGCTGAAGTGGGAGTTTTGAGATCAAGAAATCAATAAAGATGTATCTCTACAAAGGCTTATGGAATGATAAGAGTGGGAAGAGCATTGATTTGGGAGTTTGGAGATCTTAATTTGAGTTTCAAAATGTTAGAGGTCATGTGTGGACTTGGCTGATCTGGGTCTTAGTTTTTTCTCCCTTTGCGATGGGGTTGGGCTTGATTGCCCAGCTGAAGACATCTCCTTGTCCGAGTTGAGTTAGACACTACTCTATGAAAAAGAGAATGGTGTCGTAATATTATTTCTTCCTTAGGCAGAGCCTTCCCAGCCATGAGGTTTACACCACTGAAATATTAAAGCTTTGGGATGTGGGGAAGTGGGGAAGCGTCCGGAATCATTTTCTGACCTGCCCTTTAACCTGAACCTGTTTGTAAGCTCCTGGTTCACTCACAGGCCACATGGCCCAGAACAAAATGCAACAGATTGCAAACAATGAGGGGGGTGGGGAGAGTGACTGACGGCAAAGCTCAGCCAATTGGGGCTAGGGGCTGGGTAAAACAGCATTCCAAACACAGCTTAGCCAGCCAATCACAGGCCTTGGAGCCAGGAGGGCTGAATGGTCAGGTTTTATTAATGGAAAAATAATGCGATTGTCCACACAATGGAAGCCTTCCTGACAAAGGGTCTCTTGCATCCTGATATGCAAGAGGCCGAGAACTGAGCTTTTTCTGTTGCCAGACTGAAATGCATTAAGGTGACCTTCTACGTGGGGGCTGTAAAATGTTTGGAGCAGGTTTTCCCCTAATTGCTCCTCTGTCCTGTTTGGGATAGCCTTAAGAGACCTTCGAGCCAGGAAATGATGGGGACATGCCCTGGTGACTCCAGGTCCCAGGTGTTTTGGCCCTCGTATCGGGACATGCTCCTGCCACTCAGTTCCTGCCCCCAGCATAGGTAGCTTGGAAATGGTCGCTGGTACCTTCGTGAAGTTCCTGCAGCTTTGCCCACCCGCGATTACAAATTCAGCCTTCTGCTGGTCCAAGAAAGGGGGTGGGGCAGGTGACCTATAAATGATGGATGACTTTAGAAACCCATTGAAACCACGAGCAAAACACTCCGAAGGGAAACACTTTCCCTGCCCTCTGAGGGTGAGGAGGAATGGGTTGTAGCCCTCCCTTCTCTGAATCTTCAGCTGTAAGGGATGTAGCAGAAAAGAGGTGGGCGAATAATAGGATTTATAACTTGTGAAAAGTAACAATTCCCCAAGTGCAGGCTGTGCTGGGCAGGAACAAAAGGGCAGCCCTGCCCACAGACCCCCTCATTTACAATTCTGATGGAGCATGAAAGAGCCCGACTGGGGAAGATCTTTATAGCTAAACTTTGTCCCAGGCCAATAGCTCTTTCTCTCCGTTCCCTCTGTGGGGGAGGGTAGAGTCTGTGCAGACTGGGGGCTGTTGGCTTGGGTCTGCCTTTTGTTCTTATCTAAGCCTTACTGTGCAAAAGGAAATTGGAGAATATTTTCCTTTTTGCTTATTTCCCCTACTTTCCTCCACGCTGCCCTCACCCCATTACAGATGAATCAGCTGTCTTTCTCTCCACTTCATTTTGTTTATATCTAAATTGGGAAAATGTCACCTTCATTCTGAAGCCCCGGCAAAGGTCTGTGTATGTGTTTCTCATGGGGTGTGTTTCTCTTGATCTCTCTTCTTGGACAGAAGGGGAAGAAATTGACGTTGTGACAGTGGAGAAGAGACAGTCCCTGGGTGTACGGAAGCCAGTCACCATCACGGTGCGAGCAGACCCTTTGGACCCCTGCATGAAACACTTCCACATCTCCATCCATCAGCAACAGCACAACTATGCTGCCCGTTTTCCTCCAGAAAGCTGTCCCCAAGGGGGGGCTCCAGAGAGAGGCCCTCAAGAAGTGGCTCTGGAGAGAGAGGCCCCTGAGGAAAAGGAAGAAGCAGCAAATGAACAGATTGTGAGCTCCCCACCAGTAGAAAGTAAGGCTCCCCACTCCTGCCACCCTAAACCTGTCAGTTCGGACACCGAGGATGTGACCAAGAGGAAGAACCACAACTTCCTGGAACGCAAAAGGCGGAACGACCTCCGCTCGAGGTTCTTGGCCCTGAGGGACCAGGTACCCACTTTGGCCAGCTGCTCTAAGGCCCCCAAAGTAGTGATCCTGAGCAAGGCTTTGGAATACTTGCAAGCGCTGGTGGGGGCTGAGAAGAGGATGGCTACAGAGAAGAGGCAGCTCCGATGCCGGCAGCAGCAGCTGCAGAAAAGAATTGCGTACCTCAGTGGCTACTAACTGACCAAAAAGCCTGACTGCTTTCTGTCTGACAAAGACTCAAGTTTATTTTTTAACTTCCCCTCTTCCCCTTAGTAATTTGCACATTCTAGTTAGGTGGGACAGTCCGAACAGTAGACCCCCGGAATGCATTGCAGCCGGTGCACATACAATAAGGGCTTGCCTTCTCGGAAACCTTGAAACCCAGCTCTCCCTCTTCCCTGACTCATGGGCGTGCTGTGTCTTCCCTGGCACCTTTGGCTCCCAAGCAGGCAGCTGACTGAGGAGACTTGGGGTCTGCCTAGATTACTAGCTCCGAAGAAAAGCCTGACAGATGCTATGCAACAGGTGGTGGACGTTGTTTGAGGCCAGGGGCTCCAGCTTGCTTGAAATCTCACACTCCAGATGAGCTTTAGGCTGGGAAAAGATGCTCTCACTGGTGTCTCTGGGGTGATGCAAGGACAGCTGGGCTTGGAAGCTCTCCCTGAGGCTCCTTTTTCCAGGAGACATACGAGCTGTCTTGGGTGAAGACAAGCTCACAGACTTGGTCAACATGGACCATTACCTCACTATCAGACACTTTACAGTAGCTGAGGAATTGGAAACCTTTAATATATATATATTATGATGTCAAATGATAACCTTCCTCCCATTCTCAATGCTGCAACCTTAAGAACATTTAAAGAGCTTGGTCTCTAAATCTTTTTTCTTAAAGCCCTCTGGTCCCTGTCCTCTGAGGGAGCCTATTTTGTCCTTACAAGGGACTTTGTTTCCTTCTGCCTTTGTTATGCAATGGGCTGTATAATATCCCTTTCCCATAGGTCAGAAGTAATTCCCTAAGACCCAAGGAAATGGATTCTGGGAAGGCTTGGAGTCCACGCCAGAACATGTTACCTGACCAGGTGTTTTCCATCTTGGAATCTCTTCTCAAGACATGTTAGGCACCTCAGGAGGGAGAATTGTACCACTTCCTCTTTGCCATCTCCCTTTCATCTCAATTCCTGACTGATAAGTTTGAGGTTCTACTAGCACCATGTAAACCTATCCTACAACTCCAAGGAGCTTGCTGGCTCTACAGCCACCAGGTAGCCTCCTGACATGAGTCGGATCCCTTTCCCAGAACCTGGGCCTTACTGAAGTTTTTACTGGGAGAGTTGCTGGGACTCATGCAGCACTCCAGAAGGTGGACTAGCTTCCTGGTGGGTTTTAAAGGGTCTTCCAGGAGCTCTGCTTAGCAGACCATGATGGATTTTGCCCCAGCTGGACTCGGTACCTCCAAGTGAATTCCAGGTGCAGCTTGTGGTCTGGGAAAGGCATCCAATCCAACAGGTGTCATGTGACCCAAACCTCAGGAGCCCCTAGCCTGGCCTAGACGGGCCCCTCCAGAACTCTGCTCTGGGCAACAGGTGCCTGCTGGCTGTGGGTTTCAGAGTGGGGGAGGGGAGGATGGTAGCGCACTCTGTGTAGCTCTGGAAAGCCAGCTGCTACTTCCAAACCTATTATGCATGATGGTCTGTTTCTGAGGTTGCTTCCTGGCCTCAGAAAACCTCAGTGGAAGTTTGAAAAAGCCTCTCTACCTTCTGGAGCATGGGTTTGGGGAGCCAGCCGACTTCTGGAACTGTCATTGGAGAACAGGTGGGATGTAGGTTAAGCTATATCACCTGAATCGCTTGTGTTTTATAAGCTGCTGTTGGGTCTTATGTTGGAAGCAGTCTATTTTTTTTTTTTTCCTTTTTTTATACTGTATTTTTGTATGCCTTTTGCAAAGTGGTGGTGTTTTTGTACAAGAAAAAACTCTCGGGCAATTCTCCTCTTGCAAGAATCCGATTTATTTTGAAAGGCAAGTTTACCTGAAATTTTGTATTTAGTTGTGACTAAAGATTGCCTGATTTTAAAATGTTGCCTTCTGGGACATCTAATAAAAGATTTCACAAACATGTCGGAGTGGGGGTACCTTATGCAAACTGAGCCCCCTGAACCAAGGAAAACTATTTCAGGGTAGCCCCAAGTGATCCACAGGGTTGCATTTTTCTAACCATGTTGCTAACCTGGTCATTCCACTTTGGGTTCCTGAAATGCCATTTCAGACACATCTATACAATGTAGGCCCAGTACTTGGTGTACTTGGTGAACATGAAATTCTCTTGTGAATTGCAAAGAGTACTGAATTTGTACTTCAGAAGGCTTGAAATCCTAGTTCTACCACGTACTTGTTCTGTGCCTTTTGGTTTTGCCTGTCTGAGCCCTAGTTTCCTTATCTGTAAAATGGGGACACATGCTACTTCAAGGGATTTTTGGCAGGTATTAAATGAAGTAGTGGACTTTAAACCACTTTCTGAACTATAAAGCGTTATATTCTTTAGGGTGCTATTTTTCTTACCTTAGTGGTCTGATGACCCTTTGCAGGATGCCTTTTTTGAAATTCTTTTGAGAATTTGCGATATACTGTGATTTTTTTTCTTTCTGCCTCAGTGAACGAGAGAAAATGAGGCTCCCTTTCCCTCCTATAGTTCTCATAATCTTGCCGTAAATGCAAGGGATAGAATTATAATAATAGCTGTGCCTGACAGAGGACTGCCTGTGTCTAAGCCCTCTGTTTCTGAGTTTGCTTCCTGGCCTCAGAGAACCTCAGTGGAAGTTTGAAAACTGCTTCCTCCTACATATCATGCCTTGTGCCAGCGCTCCAGGAGAGAAACTGAGGTTCTAAGGGTGAAACAAAACTGCCCGAGGTTACACACATAGCTAGGAAGTAAATGAGTTGGGATTTAACCCAGCTCTTCCTATCTCCACAGCCAGAGGTCTTAACACTGCATAATAACGATCAGCTTGTTTTGTTAGCATTGGTTGTGTGGAGGAGGTAAACATGGCATTCCATCACTTAACTGTTTGTTGGGACGGTCTCTACTTGGGGCCATTGCGCCTGCCACTCCTGAGATGAAGTGGAACAAATGTTCCATGACCAGCCACTCTGCTGCATTTGAGGGCTGGGTGGGTTAGTCTTGCCCCAGAGAGGCCCGTTCTGGGACTGTGAAAGGAAAACAGTTGCTGTTCAGAAAGGTCATAGGCATTGTGGTGAGAAAAAGCCACTTTGCCTCAGTTAATCCTGCGGTATAACTGGGACCTGCGTGGATATTGCCTGCCTGCTCTCCTACAGAGCCTGAGTAAAGTCACAATACTACTATAAATTCCGCAATTTACAAAGTGACCTTCATCTGAGCCTGGTTAAGTAGGCAATATCTGCCAAATGGTCCTGGAGTCCATAGAGGTTTCTTCCTCAAGGTCACATAACAAAATCAGAATCCCAAACCCAGTCCACTGCCAGGTAAACTTCCACTTGACTCCTACTACCCCTAGGTCACCAAATCCAGTTCATAAGTAGCTGTTTGATAAAAAGAGACTTACATTACTTTTTTCTTAAAACGCCACTTCCCACTTTAAGTTATAGTCACTCTATTCCTTGGGTATTCATCCTTTTTTGAGGCCATTTGTCAAGAGACTAATTTATACTTCTCTCGTTATACTAGACATTGAACGAATCTTGGGCTCTCCATAATATGGTAGGGATTCCTTGGTACATGAACTGTTCACACATCTTAATTCTCACAGTAAGCTGGAGAGAACAGGGTGGTGGTGTCAGCCCCTTTTCCCAGATGAGCACACTGAAACTCAGAAATTTAAGTCATTTGTCTAAGCCCACACAACTAGTACCAGCTGCCTGAGTCCAAGCTTCAGCTTTGAGCTGACTGCTGAGAAAGGAGTGGGAATAAAGCCATCTCCTGGGGGGGAAGGGAGGGTGTTTCTGGAATGTGAAGTATTTTAAGCTCCTTCCTAGCTTGTTTTTTTACAGACTCCTACCTCTTATCTTTGTCTGAAAATAGCTAGGAGTTTATTCTTGGATTTTGGAGACAATTTCTGCAAATTAGGTCTGTCTCTGAATAATATACCTTGGCACTGTGTGCCCAATTCAGGGACATAGACATAGACAATAAGGGGCGGCTCAGAAGACATGTGGTGTAGAAAATAAAGGTAATTCTCTCTATTAGACAAAGGCAAAAGTGTGTGCTTCATACCTGCCCTAATTGATAGGTATTTTGGAGGCCTGAGATAGGTTGAACTATCTTAAATGTGCAATTTGTCCAAAGTGCCCCTAGGATCAGGATATTCCAGGATACTCACTTTAGGAGAAGGAGAGGGGTATGGGGATGGCTTTGTTGATCCTGGAAGATGATAGGAGGGAGAGGTTCTTTCTAAGGATTAGATAACCAGCTGGGAGATGATTGATGACTGGGTAACTGGGGAGGGGTGAAGGGGAGATGTCTGAATGTGTCAGCAAAGTTTCATGGAGCTGTGGGCATTTCTACTTTAAGCCCGTGGGCAGTTGTTAATGTCTTTATTTGAACAGCTACCAAAGGAATCAACTGTATTAATGTTACTATTCTTTCTGTGAGGAAATGTAAATATATCCTTAAAGTCTCTAATCAGGTGAGTTATTAAATACTTAGATTCAGTGCTATGGGTCCAGCAGGTACCCAGGAAGTGTTGGATCACCTTTACACTTGTGGGAAGCAGTATGATTAAGTGGTCTCCCACACCCAGCTGATCTCAGTTCCAGGTCTGGCCCTGTATTTCCCAGCTGTGTGATTTGGGGCAAATTATTAATCTCTCCCAGCCATGGTTTCCTCATCTGTAAAACAGGTACAAATAATAGCACCTACTTCATTGGGTTGTGAGCAATAGCAAGTGCTCAGTAAATGATTAGATGTTATTTAAGCCATTTAACAAGCCACACCTAGAATACAGATTAGTCATATTTGAAAGGTGATAGAAGGGAGTGGTAAAATAAGAAACTTCCCAGGAGTACTTAAAGGAATCTGGAATGTACATATTGATGTCCCAAGAGGCAGTAAATCAAGAAAGGAGTAGACACAGTTTTGGGAGACTGAGATAGGCAGAGGAGGAATGGAGGGTCCAGACCTAAGCCTCTGACTGATACACAGCATCCCATGACCCATGGCTGGCAGGAGCTGTGAATCTGTGATGCTGTTGCATATATGGCCCCTCATTTGTCCTTACTTGGCACTGTGGTGTCTTCAAAATGAACTGGAGTCAACTGACTCCATTCATTCATCAGTCTCTAATGCTTACTTTGTTCAGGCAGTGATTCTTAAACCTGAGTATGTCTAAAGAATCTATCCACCCCCAAGACCCTGAGGCAGTTGGTCAGGGCCAGGAATCTACATTGCTGACAAGAAAGCAGTGAGATGGAATCCTGAGGTCACACTTAGAAAAGCATTGGAAGAAGGGGTTGGAGCCAGGTCCTGTGGAGATACAAAATTATTCACGGAAGGTGGTATAGATGTATAGTATACTGGCTAAGAACAGGGACTTGGGGTTACTACATGTGTAATGTTGGGCAAAATCGCCCAATCTCCCTGAATCCTAGAAGTCTCCTTTTCTAACTGGATCGAATATTAACCTCATAGGACTGTTGTGAAGATTAAATAAATTATACGTAAAGCACTTAAAACAGTGCCTGTCACATAGTAAGAGCTATGACATAGGAAGCTATGGTTCCTTAAGGAAGTTTCTGAGCATGCAAACATGATCACACAATAAGGCAATCTATGTCTCAGACAAGGGCCACAGCCTCAAAAGGGGAAAAGAGCCCTTTGGAGTCATCAAGAAAGTTCTTGTTGGTGATACTGTGACTAACTGGAACGAGAACTACCAGGGGTGAAGAGGAGAGAGGTAAGAGAATATCTTTGGGGGAGAGGGGATTGGGAAGGTTGCATGGAATCTAGGAAAAGGGGAGAAATCTTACTGGCTGGGTGTTCTCATTTTTACAAAATGAGGGGTTGCACTAGATTTCTAAGAGGATACTTTCAATAGCAAACATCCTCTATGATTCTTTGAAATAGGGAAGCCAGGGAAAGAAACTGATTGTGGTTTGGGACACAATGAGATTGAGGTGATATGGTCATTCAAAATAGAGCACCCAACAGGAAGTTGAAAATGTGACACAGAGGGGTTTGACATGAAGATACAGGTTTGAGACTCATCAGGAAAGAAGATGATGAAGGCCCCAAATGCCAAGTCATGAGAAAAGGACCAGAGAAGTAGAGGAGAGGGCTTGAAAGAGTCATGACATTCAAACAGGAAAGGACCTCTGACGGCTCTGCATCTTTCCCCTTCTGCACCTTCCTCACTCTGATTTCTTAGCCTTCGGGCATCCCCTGTGGGCAGGCAGGCTCTCCGAGAGGTGAGGGCTGAAAGTGAGTTTCTTGCTGACACCTTTGTTAGGGAATTCTGCCCTCCAGAACTAGATCTTGCCAATTTCTCATGGCAGCCCCAGGAAACGAAAACAGGCACCAAGTTCACCATGATCTACTCCTGCGGGGAATATTTTTTATTTGGTGTACCAAATTAATATGGGGGTCAGGCTGCAGAGGCACCTTGGGTTGTTCCCAAAAGCTGGTGTTTGTCTTTGACCTGACTTTGCTCTCTCACCTTGGGAACAGATACTTCAGGCCTCCCATGACACGTTCCTCCTGGTGTCCTGACTGTCACAGCATCCTCTAGCATTCCATCTTCAATGAGCTTTCTGGATGCTTCATTCTGAATAACCCTTCCACGCTTATGGCTTCACCTTTGGCTTTCTCCCTATGCTTCTTCCTTTTTCTAAAACATCTTTAAGTAAGTTATTTAAAAATACAGAGCTTAGGAAATAATATAATAAACACTAATGTGTCATCACCCAGATTGCCCTTCTACTTTTCTGCACGTCTCCCTTTCTCCTTTTCTGCCATGTTCCCATGCTCACCCCACCCCATGTACTGCTCTCAATTTCCTGAAGAAGGTGAGGTACCCTGCCTAGGGTACAACACACACTGGGGGTAACAATTAGGTGGCTGGCTCTGGACTTTGAGAAGGACAGGCAAAGAATTATTACTCTCTAAGTAATTTGAGAATCCTAGTACCTCATTCCTGCATTTTAGATATGCTCCTACAGACTGAAACTGTCCCAGCATTTCGGCCTTTTAAACTACAAATTCTTTACACAAAATAATCTTATAAGCAGTATTTGAGATGGGCTTCTGCATCCTTTACCTCTCGATATACACAGACACTTGAAATGAGAGACTCCCTTTCCTCTCAAGCTATCTTTTAGAATAGATTGAACTACTTTTCCATCTGGCCTCATGGAAGGGGAAGAAGGGGTCAGCACTGATACCTGGGCATGACTACAGACAGCTTTCAGGACTCCCTTTTGTCTCCTTACTACTTTGCAAAGCTTCCCTTTAGAGGGTTTATGTTGTTTTTTTAGAAATACTTATTAACTCTCAGTCATAGACTTCAATTTCTGAATTTTCCCTTGAACTTAATCTCCAATTAGGATTTCAAGTTACAGACTATCTCACAGGAACTATTCCTAGTATAATTTAGAGTTCAGAAGATCACTGGGGAGACAAACAGAGGTACAAATAATATAGCCTATAGGTATTAAAAAAAATATGTTCCCATTCTCTTTTGGTAGGACTGTAAAATTACAATGAATGGAAATGATACGATGGTTTTCTCACTTCTCATTTGTTTTGAACCATGGGCTCCATTCTGATTTAGGAGTCTTTCCTGCTCATCTTTTCAGTGATAATCTCCCCATGGTCTACAGGATCCCTGTTCTCTATGTTTCTATAGCAACAGTCCCGTGTTGCTTGGCTAGAAGCAATTTTCTGCTGCTGTGGTGAAGCTCCATTTTTTCATTCCTTTCTCCCAGTTGCCTTGGTAACCAGCCTCTCCCTCTTCTAGTCTCTCAGTGGTAAATTCCACTCCCCTCTTTTTTCTCTCTCTAGTAACGGTCACCTGGTTATGACTTGGATGGTGCTTTCCCATCTGTGAGTGGGCATACTCTGTCTTGGTCAGATTGTCATCATGAAATTAACCTTCTTTTTGCTTTATTTGCATCATTTCTCTGGCCTGCCATCTTTCTGGTGGTTGTCATGGTAACCGTACCCTCTGAAAGTCTCCAGGCAAAAAGCTCTACAGTTAACAACCATCATGTGAGAGTGTCTGCCAGTATGTGGCCACACATCTTGATTTTAAAGCCAGCCCCAGGTGGGTACCACAAATTGGAGAGAACAAGGCTTTTGATCAAAGCAGCTGGATTGAGAAAAGGAGGTAGGGGGACACCCTAGGACCTGGTGTTCTCCACACAATATATATAGCTACAAGGTTTAGGCTGGATCTGTAGGAGTGGCTATTATGCCAATGGTAATCCAAGTGCTTGAGAAATGTATTGGGAGTTATTCCAGGAAGGCCTACCATGTGCTCTAAACTTCCAGGGGTGATTCCCTGGCCCAAGGAATCCTGACGATATGACCTGAGAGCTAGGCAGAGCCAAATAATCTCAGGGAGAAAGCAATCAACTAATGTTTAAACTGGCTAACAGGAGGTTAGTAGAATAGGTGTTTAGGCACTTTTACAAATTATTGAAAATTTCTCTGCTCTTAAACTGCTGCTCTTACGTATTTAACGAAGCAGATGGGGCATTACCACTATAATACAAAATATTCAACAAATGATGGTTGTTATGTGCCAAGGCACCGCAGCAGGCACTTTTCAGACAGCACTTCATTTCCTCCTTCTGGCAATACTGAGATATATTTAACGATAAGAAACTGAGGCTAAGAGGTGAGGTAAATTGCGTGGGGTCATGCAGCAGCTAGTACGTGACAGAGCTGGGATTTGAACCCAGGTGCATCTGATTCCAAAGCCCTTTCTTAAAGGTTCTGGTGTCTCCTGAATTCCAGTCCTCTCTAGCCCTGATTTTCCCTACCCCCACTTTAATCTGAGGGTTGCTACTAGTTTATTCTTTCTGCCTTATTTTTCCTCTTTTTTTTTTTTGTGAGCTGTTTATTTGCTTGTTTTTCTCTGTACTCACCCCATCTCTTGCATCCTTTCGCTAAGGAGATAGAAAATTTCGTCTTGCCTTCTGATTGTGTCTGAATATGCATGTGAAATGAAAACTTCGGAGCAGCTGTCCTTGCCTAAGAACTGGGCAGTTCTGATCCTGGAGAACGCCATGCCTCTGAGCTCACTGACTCCAGCCCCAGATAGACAAGCCATCCTCCTCTCCATTGAACAATTACTGGTATTCCGTAGCAGGTACTGTGCTAGGCACTGGAGATACAGCAATGACCTAGGCAGAATCTATTCCTTGCCTGTTTGGAATAGCTGGAGTAGAAGACAGAGGATAGACAAGAGGTCAACATACAATTTTATATTGTAATTGGTGCTATGAAAAGAACTGGGTGCCGTGAAGGAAGAATAATAATGATAGATCTATTTTAAATAGGATTGCCATCCCACACATAAGAAAAGAAATTGCTGAGGTTCTAATACCATCTAGTTGATGATAGCAGTCATGTTGGGCGCCTCTCAATCTTGGGGATCTTGGGTCCTGCCGCCCCTTAGTCCCCCCACCACCGAGCCCTAGGTCCGCGCAGGCGCATAGTAGGTTGCCATGGGGACAGCTGTCCTGCGCAAGCGCAGATGTCTTCAAGATGGCGGCCGTAGCTGCCGCGCGGGCTGTTACTGTTGGTCCTGGACTCCGCGGCCTGCAACGGACGCTGCCTCTTGTGGTGATTCTCGGGGCCACGGGCACCGGCAAATCCACCCTGGCATTACAGCTAGGCCAGCGGCTCGGTGGCGAGATCGTCAGCGCTGACTCCATGCAGGTATGACACTGCGACTGGCCTCCGGCCTGTGAAAGTCGGGGATCGCGTGCGGCCTCTGGCCGAGTGGATGGATACCCTGTCGCATGCTGGTAGTGGGTGAACCTCGGAGCTTGTGGACGGAAGGCGTAGGTAAAGGGAATCTATAATTATTAGTAGCTCACCATATGTCAGACGTAGTGCCAGGTGTGTCACTTGCATCATCTTCGACGTTACTGTTGGTAGGTACTATTACTGTTTCCATTTACGGATGAAGGATTTCACCTAGGAAGGCGAAAGGAGTTTCTTCGTGTTACCTAGCGAATAAGTGGAGGAGATGGTATTTGAAACCTACAAGGTTGATATATTGGCGTCCAATAAATACTTCTTGAATGAAAATAATTGCAGAACTTTTGCTATTTAGAGGGTTCAGCAACACTGGGATTACCTTCTGTGAGTGTCTGTTGAGGGAATGGACCAGGGTGGATAGTAAGGAGACCTGGATCCTAGTCCTGAGTCAGCCACGTAACCCTAACAATGTCGTTTTTGGGAGAGTTATTTTATTTATTTGTAAAATGAAGAAAAATGATACCTACCTCACAGGCTCTGGTGCTTAATAAGAGAGAGATCATGAGGGTTAGAATGAAGAGCAAGGTGGCTATACCTGAAGGTAAATGCTTGTTGAAGCTGAGATTTTTAACATCCTGGCTGATAGGAGTCACAGGCTTTGTCCTTGAGCCAGAGGGAAACCCGGAAGAAGTATATTACACATCGCATCTGGGAGCATTTGTGTTTGGATTGAGAGTGGGTGACATTTGGGTAAATCTCTGATGGAAGAATTATTGCAAACGCTATTTGTTGAAGAGAATTTACAGCTGATGAGTTTTAAAGAGTAAATGAAAAAATGTCTGGTCCTCAATCTAGCACCTGATGGGTACTCAGCAAGGAGGGGCAGTCCTGGTCCCCACCGAACCCCGTAAACCTCTGGGCATGGTTTCTACCTTCATTAGTTTATTCAGAGTAACATGACAATACATATATGAAACGGTCTGGGTAATTCAATAAATATTTATTCTTAACCTCTAGTTTGTGGCAGCTCTGGGAGAGAGACTTGAGCTCAAATTCCAGCCCCATCTTTTCTAAGATAGGCAATTTCAGACAAACTTCCTTGTGCCTTTGTTTCTTCTTCTGTAAAATAGGAAGAATAATATCAATAACAACATTACTGTGATGATCAAATGATATAAAGTATGTAAAACACTTAAAACAATATATAGCACATAATGCCGAAAATATGGTAGGTGCTGTTTTCTGCAAGGCCTTTTGGAGAGACAAGATCATAATCCCTGTCCTCAAGGAGTTTTAGTCCAGCTAAACATGAAACAGCAGAGTTAAAAAGTGTTTGAACTGAGATATTTAAAGATGCTTCTGCAAGATGGACAGGGTGGGGAGGGGAGGGGCTATTTTAGATTTTATGATAAACCCTAGAATTTCTGTGAAGGTAGAAATCAATGAAGGCTGATATTATAGTTGTGAAAAGCTCTCGGAAAAAGGACTTGAAATATAAGTGAAGTTTGGATAGATAAGAAATAAGATATAGATAAGATACAGATAAAACATAAGAAAAGGCATTATGTCGAAGGAACATGAGTGAAGATTTAGAAGGTGAAATGGGCATAGTGTGTATGTAGGACAGTGAAGAGAGACTCTTCAATAGGTATCGTGGAGGTATTGTGGATAATTGTGGAATGGGGGATGAATACCGTGATGAAGGCAGTATGTGAGACTTATTCATGAGCAGAATGCATGATGAATTAGATTTGGGGCTGGGTGGGAGAGACATATAAAAAAATCCAAGTATGATTGTGGGTAAAATTGTAATATTTCCAGAATATCTCGCCTGGCTTTAGTGCATCTGCATATCAGTAGGCGTTCAGAGGTGGAGAGAAGTATGGCTTTAGTGTATTTGCATTATGTGGAGGGAGTTCATTTCCATATCAGTGGGTAATTACCTGGGCCACGGAGGGCTTATCTGTGCCTGAGAGGTGAGAGGGAGGGCTGGTTTTGCTTCTGCTGGAGCAGGAGAAAGAAGCCGCCCCAGAGTGCAGTTTGTGAGCAATAAACAGATTTAAACTTTATTTCTCCCTTTGACTGATTTCGGTTTTTCGAGGTATTTTTCCCCGGGATTTCCTTTCCCCAGACTTATAATGGTATAATAACAGGTCTTTGGCCTGATACTTCAGAGACTTGAGTAGTATGGGTTTCATTAAGATGAAGTGACACCTATAATATCTAAGGTCCATTCCAGTCTTAATGTTCTATAATTTATATAATCTTGGTTTGGTGTGGTGTTAGTAGGAATGGAGGGGAAGAGAAAGTTGTAACATTTTGAAGGTACCACATTATAGTGAATTGGTCTCTGATGGGGAAGAGAATAGTGCACACAATGTGATTTAGGATTCTGGTTTGTGTGCCTGGGAGACAATGGTTGTAAGTCCGGGGAGAGGAAATCCCAGGGGAAAATACCTCTAAAACCGAAATCAGTCAAAGGGAGCAATAAAGTTTAAAATCTGTTTATTGCTTATAAACTGCAGTCCAGGGCCTTCTCTCTTTCCTGATCCAACAGAAGCAAAACCAGCTCTTTCCCTCACCTCTCAGGCACAGATAAGCCCTCCGTGGCCCAGGTAATTACCCATTGATATGGAGATGAGCTCTCCACCCCTGAGGAATGATGCAAATGCACTAAAGCCATACTTTTCTCCACCTCTGAATGCCTATTGATAGGCAGATGTACTAAAGCCAGGCGAGATATTCTGGAAATGTTACAATTTTACCCACAGTGGTGAACCTCAAGGAAGATTTGTTGGGGTACAAGTGGGAGTGGCAACGGGGTGTCCAAGGGGATCAGTGGGTAGGTGTCCAGTGTATGTGTGCAGAATGCAACAGGTATGAGTATGACCCTACTTCAGTACTCTTGGACTTGTTTCCTCTGCCTGGTGGAATCTCTTCTCCTACATAATCATTTGGCTCTCTTCTTCTTTCATTCAGGTTTTTACTCAGATGTCATTTTATTGAAGTCTTCTCTGACCATCATATTTAAAGTAACACATTGCTCCTTATTCCCCTCCGTTACCTACTCTTTGCTGTATACCAAACATAGTCCTTGTCAGGAGAGTATTCTCAATCATCTTAATTTTACATCTATTTTTAAGTAAGGTAGTGTGTTCTGCCAATGATGGTTGGATATAGTTCTGTAAGAGCTAGTACCCATTTCTCAGAAATGTTCTTTACTCATAGCTATGCACTTTAGGGTTGAGGTTGCTAGAGGTCTTGGTGGCTATAAAATAGGCTTTATCAGTGGGACATTTTGTGTCTTAATAGTGCTGATGCTATGGTAGATCCTTATTTTTTGATGAAATATTTGTTGACCTGCCTTATTAAAATAGCACATTTTGATACATTCAAACACTCAGGTTTTTCCTGTGGTTATAAGTAACTAGAATATGAAAATTAAATTTCTTTCATCTTTGGGATACCATGAGGATTAATTGATGTATGAAAAAGAACTTGAAGATAATTGAGCTTTCTGAACTGGCTGTAGGTTGTGTTTAATTTTGATTATACTGTGAATATTCACAACATTTCCTCTTGGTTCCCATTGGAAAACCTTTGATTTTACTTTTGGGTACGAATAATGAAATAAAGTCTCTGCCTCATTCACTGTGGGTATATAAAATTCTTTATTTCTATCTTACCTCACCACATGTCCCTGTTAGGGTAGTGCTGCTTCACTTGATTTTTAGCCAATGGAAGGAAATTATGTTTTTCAGTAACCTGAGGTTGATTCAATTTTTGGTAAGCAAAATGACATTCTTAATGTTTGATCACCAGCTCCTTTAAAGAGCATTTTCAGTTTGAAGAAAATCCACAAGCAGAATAATAATAATAACTCAAATTTATATAGCACTGTTTATAAAATGCTTACAAACGTTTTTTTATCCCACATTAACCTTGTAAGGTAGGTAGTGTTATCATTTCACAGATAAGAAAACAGGCCAAGGTCATAGTGAGCAGGGTACCTGGAGTTGAGCATAGGTGTCTACTTTGCTTGCCCAGTGCCGTCTCCACACAAAGCCATCCCCTTTAGGTGAGACAGGAACTCTGGGATTCAATCACTAGAGAGTATTTCTTAACTTGTATGCCACTCTTCTTTCATATGAGTGTCCTGTGTTTGGGTCAGGATATAAAATGTACTTTAGGATTCATATTGTGAATCATAGTGTGAATTCATAGTGATGTCTGTCAAGTGGAGTGTTGAGCTGAGTGGTGGCCATAGTGCATTGCCTAGGGAGATAAAACTTGCTACCACTAAGGGATATAATTTAATGTCAGTAATTTAATGATGCCAAAGATGTTTACTGGAACAAAGAAAGAGGAAACTTGGCCTTATGGAGAGCCTAAATAGAGCTTTAAACTCCTTTGGTTAACAACTAAACAAACCAAAAGGTGACCAAATAAAAGGTGTGATAATTAGAAATTACACTTTCAGGTTTCCAAGTTGACCTATTTGCATTTTAATAATCCTTTTGGAATGCTGTCTGGAATTTTGTATTTCTCAAGTGTACTAGTAACTTGAAAAGGATTGTGAAACACTTGTCTTAAATCATAAATTGTCTTGCACCTTGTACTTGTTTTATCAGCTCTTTGTCCTTCCTTTATTGTAAGGTCATTCCAAGGCAACCCCTGGATGAGAGCAGTTCCCACCCAGGTTAAGTTCTTGCTTTTGTAAACATTGCCTAAGTAAATGCTTTAAGTACTGACGTAGCTTCTTTGAGGCAAAACCACAGTGGAATATTAAGGGTAGTATGTCCAGGGTGATAATATTGTGCTGGAGCCTGGTAGAGAATGACTTAACTTCTGTAGTCATGTACCATCTGAAGGTTCTGCCTGGCTTTTGCCTTCCCCTCTTTGAGAAATGAGTGGGAAGTCAGAACTGCCCTTTGAGGGATTACTTGCTTAGGGACTCCTGCTGCGTTCTGCTGTGGATTTCTGAATGGCAGGTGTAACAAAAGTGAGAAACAATAATTGTGTTAATTTTCTGAGTTTTCCAAAGCTGAGTTTCACAAATTACAGGAACATAAATATTCTCAATCAGCAGTTGGAGTCTAAATTCAAGGAGGGACAGGTAATACAATCCCTGCTTTCCAGGATGGAAAAACTGAGGTACAGAAAGATTAAAGAGCAGACTAGAGATCACACTGCAAGACACTTGTACATCTAGGAATTGGATCTGGGTCTTCTAACTCATGTGTAGTGTCTGATATATTACAGGAAGATGATACTGAAGGTTTCTTTTCAGTCTTAAGTCTTTTTCTTGGTATATAAATTCAAGGTACAATGCATCGCCTTCCGTGACTGGATGAAACATTGTACTGCGACTGGATGAAACATTGTACTGAGAAACTTGAAGGCACTTGCCAAAAGATGTACAATGGCTGCTTGGAAATACAGACTACCAACTATGTGTCAAGAAAAAAATAAAGAGCTCTATTTGCATTTATAGGGAGGAAGTATCTCTAATCCTTTAGTTCTTAAAGTCCTGTGGTGAAGCAGTAGTCATACATGGGAGCATAGTTCCCTTTGTGTTTATCTTAAACTACAAGAGGAGAAGCAAATAATTTTTGGCAATCTGACTAGTAAGCAGGCCATGTGTCATCTAAGATTTGGAGTTCTGCGTTCTTTTTGTTTGCTTTGGGGTATAATTTAGGAGCAGTCTTTCTTAGCAAAGGACTGTTTGATAGTGCTCAAGGGAGATCTGGGATTCAGGGGGTAGGGATATGAGAGATGGGATAGTGGTTCACAGTGGCTTTACTAGGACATGAAATAAGTCATGAAAACCTGATAACCAGGAGAGATGGGGGCTACCTGGAGGCTGTTTGCCACAACTGACCGAGGCCATCTTTTAAAAAGACTAAGCCTAACAAGAGGGTGAGAAGTAATCTCAAGTTTTCTTACCTTAAAATCTATGTATGAGTTTTTAGGTCCCTCACCTCCATTGTTTGTGAGTTTAGTTTTCCTTTGGCTACATTATTAAGCTGGGGCGGGTTGCACATGTATATTCACTTTTTTACAGCTATGGAAGAACTTAGGAGTCATGTGTCCTATGTTATATAAGGAAAGAGAAATAGCTACTGGCCAAATGGGAAACCTCAGGAGACCGCAGATGGGGCTGGCAGATTCAGGTCTCTGAGGCTCAGGTGCTGCCCTGCTGCTTTGGGACATGGTGCAGGGTGTTGAAACAGCTCCACTTCAAAAAGGAATATATGTTTGAGGGGTAAAAGTTATTTGGGTTTTATTCAAAATCCAGAGGAATTCACCTTGGCGCTCTGCATGTACTTTAGTGTGGCTTACCTGAATTGGTTTTGGTTTCTTGTGTAGTTTATTGAATTATTTGATAAGTTTGAATCCGATCGGTGGCCTGCTTTTCTCTTTGCTCACCTTTGGGGCCCTGCTTCTGAGCTGGAGCTTTACTACTGCTTCTCCCTCATTGTGGCATCCAGAGTTCAAGCTCTTAACTACTGTACTATGAATAACAATAATAATGAAAATAATAGTTAATAATAACAAATACCTGGCACTGTTCTACAGGTTTGACATATATTATCTCATTGAATATCCTCAGCACAAGCATATAAAGTAGGCACTAGGCACCACCAATTACCTCACTCCTACCAAAAAATACTTTCTTGAATCCTCATCTCTGTGCTGTTCAGTTTTTTCCTCCACCTCCTCCTATTTATTTAACCATTCATCCTTTATCCTATCTTTTAGCTTTTTATCTCTTTACATTTTCTCTGGCAGAGGAGGAAGAATATTCCCATCAAAAGAACATAAGCAAAGTAAAGAAAGTAAAAATTCATGGTATGTTTTCAAGGAATGACCAGTAACTATCTGGCATGGAGGCTACTTGAGGGACAGTAGTGGGAAGTGAAACTGAAAATACAGACCCTGGGAATGAATTGTAGATGCCCTTGAGAGAGGCATGCCATGAAGTTTGGGGTTTTAAACATGGATAGTGATAGTAAATATATTTCATAAGGTAGCTGATGGCTGGGTGGAGACTGGGTTAGAGAGAGATTAAGGGTTTAGGATTCTGTTATATTTTAGCCTGTGTGAGGGGTGGAGTTGGGCTGTGACTGGGGAGAAGAAAGAGGTAACTCTTTTGGCATTTTGGAAACAGGACCAGTAGGGTTTTGGTTATTGAATGGGAAGCATTGTGAGGTGATGGAAAAGTCTTTTTGTGTTTGGATAAAAGGAGACATGCTTATTGAACAAGCCCAAATAACAAAAAAAAGTACCAAGGAAATACCACAAGTCTTAACCTCCGGAGATAAACAGTTTTAACATTTTGGTACACATCCTTCCAGCCCATTTATTCCTCCTTCCTGCCAGCCCTTGGTAATCACCATTCTACTTTCTATGTCAGTGATTTTGACTACTCTCAAGTACCTCATGTAAGTGGAATCATACAGTATTTGTCTTTTTTGTGACTGGTTTATTTCATTTAGCATAATGTCCTCAAGGTTTCTGCTTGTGTATGTGTTTTTGCATAAATTGATTCATACATTTCTTGCTGTTCTGTGTCCTGCTTTTTTTTTCTTAATATATTATGGATATCTTTACGTATTAATGTATGTAGCTTATATCAGTGGTCTCAGTCTGGGGTGATTTTGCCATTTGGCAACATACAGAGACGTTTTTGTTCTAACAACTTGGGAGGTGGGTTCTTTGGTAGAGGCCAGGAATTCTGCTAAACATGGTACTTTTGCATAACATAGCCCCTTCCAACAAAGAATTATCTGGTCCAAAGTATCAATATGTTGTACTGAGGTTGAGAAACCCTGTTCTGTATTATTATTTTAAAAATTTTGAGCCAAGATGGCGGCGTGAGTAGAGCAGTGGAAATCTCCTCCCAAAAACACATAGAGCTATGAAAATATAACAAAGAAAAATCTTCCTAAAATAGAGACCACAGGACACAGGACAACATCCAGACCACATCCACACCTGCAAGAACCCAGCGCCTTGTGAAGGGGGTAAGATACAAGCCCCAGCCCGGCGGGACCCGAGCGCCCCTCCCCCCGGCTCCCGGCGGGTGGAGAGAAACCGGAGCAGTTTTTTTTTTTTTGGCGAGCGCTTTTTGGAAGCCTTAGAGGGACGGGCCCCCGTTGCTGGGGAGGCAGGGTGGCGGGACCGGTGAGGAGGTGCCTGGGAACGGCGCCGGAGGACAAAGAATATCCCGCGTTTCTCCCTGCGAGACCTGGGGGCGGGTGCCTGAGACCGGTGCCTGAGGACGGAGGAGGTCGCGCGTTTTTCCCCTTTTTTTTTTTTCTCTTTTTGGCAAGCGCTTTTTGGAAGCCTTGAAGGGACGGGGACCCCAGTGCTAGGGAGGCACGGTGGCGGGACTGGTGAGCGGGTGGCTGGGACCGGCGCCTGAGGACAAAGAATATCCCCCGTTTTTCCCTGCGGGACCGGTGGGCGGGTGCCTGAGACCGGCACTTGAGGACAGAGGAAATCGCGCGTTTTTCCCCTTTTTTTTTCTCTTTTCTGCGAGTGCTTTTTGGAAGCCTAAAAGGGACAGGGACCCCGGTGCTAGGGAGGCAGGGCGGCGGGACTGGTGAGCGGGTGCCTGGGACCGGCACCTGAGGACAAAGAATATCCCGCATTTTTCCCTGTGGGACCGGTGGGTGGGTGCCTGAGACCAGCACCTGAGGACGGAAGAAATCGCGCGTTTTTCCCCTTTTTTTTTCTCTCTTTTTGCCAAGTGCTTTTTGGAAGCCTTGAAGGGACAGGGACCCCGGTGCTAGGGAGGCAGGGCGGCGGGACTGGTGAGCGGGTGCGTGGGACCAGTGCCTGAGGACCAAGAATATTGAGCGTTCCTTCCCTGCGGGACCGGTGGGTGGGTGCTTTTTGGAAGCCTTGAAAGGACAGGGACCCTGGTGCTAGGGAGACAGGGCAGCAGGACCAGTGCGCGGGTGCCTGGGACCGGCACCTGAGGAAAAAAAAAAAAATCGCGTGTTTTTTCTTTTTTTTTTCCTTTCTGTTCCCTCTCTCATTGTTGCTGTTGTTGTTTTGGTTTGGAGAGTGCTTTTTGGAAATCTTAAAGGGGCAGGACAGGTCACTTAGACCAGAAGCAGGGAATCTGGGGATCTCTGGACACTCTAACCCCCTGGGCAGCAGGGAGCACAGAGGCCCCTTACGGAGATAAATAGTCTCCTGGCTGCTCCCCCTCTAACGGGGCTCCACCATTTTGGAGGAACAGCCCCAGCCAGGCCAAGCCCACAGCAACAGTGGAGATAAACCCCAAAGCAACTGGGCAGGAAGCAGAAGCCCTGTCTGCACACAGCTGCCCAGCACAAGCCACTAGAGGTCGCTATTCTCCCAGGAAAAGGCTACAAACCAACAAGAAGGGAAGCTCTTCCAACGGTCACTTGTACCAGCTCTGCAGACTATCTCTATCACCATGAAAAGGCAAAACTACAGGCAGACAAAGATCACAGAGACAACACCTGAGAAGGAGACAGACCTAACTAGTCCTCCTGAAAAAGAATTCAAAATAAAAATCATGAACATGCTGACAGAGATGCAGAAAAAAATGCAAGAGCAATGGGATGAGATGCAGAGAAAAATGCAAGAGCAGTGGGATGAGATGCAGAGAAAAATGCAAGAGCAGTGGGATGAAGTCCGGAAGGAGATCACAGATGTCAGGAAAGAGATCACAGAAGTGAAACAATCCCTGGAAGGATTTATAAGCAGAATGGATAAGATGCAAGAGGCCATTGAAGGAATAGAAGCCAGAGAACAGGAACGTATAGAAGCTGACATAGAGAGAGATAAAAGGATCTCCAGGAATGAAACAACACTAAGAGAAATATGTGACCAATACAAAAGGAAAAACATTCGTATTATAGGGATACCAGAAGAGGAAGAAAGAGGAAAAGGGATAGAAAGTGTCTTTGAAGAAATAATTGCTGAAAACTTCCCCAAACTGGGGGAGGAAATAATCGAACAGACCATGGAATTATACAGAACCCCCAACAGAAAGGATCCAAGGAGGACAACACCAAGACACATAATAATTAAAATGGCAAGGATCAAGGACAAGGAAAGAGTTTTAAAGGCAGCTAGAGAGAAAAAGGTCACCTATAAAGGAAAACCAATCAGGCTAACATCAGACTTCTCAACAGAAACCCTACAGGCCAGAAGAGAATGGCATGATATACTTAATGCAATGAAACAGAAGGGCCTTGAACCAAGGATACTGTATCCAGCACGACTATCATTTAAATATGATGGTGGGATCAAACAATTCCCAGACAAGCAAAAGCTGAGGGAATTTGCTTCCCACAAACCACCTCTACAGGGCATCCTACAGGGACTGCTCTAGGTGGGAGCACCCCTAAAAAGAGCACAGAACAAAACACACAACATATGAAGAAGGGAGGAGGAGGAATAAGAAGGGAGAGAAGAAAAGACTCTCCAGACAGTGTATATAACAGCTCAATAAGCGAGCTAAGTTAGGCAGTAAGATACTAAAGAAGCTAACCTTGAACCTTTGGTAACCACGAATCTAAAGCCTGCAATGGCAATAAGTACATATCTTTCAATAGTCACCCTAAATGTAAATGGACTTAATGCACCAATCAAAAGACATAGAGTAATAGAATGGATAAAAAAGCAAGACCCATCTATATGCTGCTTACAAGAAACTCACCTTAAACCCAAAGATAAGCATAGACTAAAAGTCAAGGGATGGAAAAACATATTTCAGGCAAACAACAGTGAGAAGAAAGCAGGGGTTGCAGTACTAATATCAGACAAAATAGACTTCAAAACAAAGAAAGTAACAAGAGATAAAGAAGGCCACTACATAATGATAAAGGGCTTAGTCCAACAAGAGGATATAACCATTCTAAATATATATGCACCCAATACAGGAGCACCAGCATATGTGAAGCAAATACTAACAGAACTAAAGAGGGAAATAGACTGCAATGCATTCATTGTAGGAGACTTCAACACACCACTCACCCCAAAGGATAGATCCACCGGGCAGAAAATAAGTAAAGACACACAGGCACTGAACAACACACTAGAACAGATGGACCTAATAGACATCTATAGAACTTTACATCCAAAAGCAACAGGATATACATTCTTCTCAAGTGCACATGGAACATTCTCCAGAATAGACCACATACTAGCTCACAAAAAGAGCCTCAGTAAATTCCACAATATTGAAATTCTACCAACCAATTTTTCAGACCACAAAGGTATGAAAGTAGAAATAAATTCTACAAAGAAAACAAAAAGGCTCACAAACACATGGAGGCTTAACAACATGCTACTAAATAATCAATGGATCAATGAACAAATCAAAATAGAGATCAAGGAATATATAGAAACAAATGACAACAACAACACTAAGCCCCAACTTCTGTGGGATGCAGCAAAAGCAGTCTTAAGAGGAAAGTATATAGCAATCCAGGCACACTTGAAGAAGGAAGAACAATCCCAAATGAATAGTCTAACATCACAATTATTAAAACTGGAAAAAGAAGAACAAATGAGGCCTAAAGTCAGCAGAAGGAGGGACATAATAAAGATCAGAGAAGAAATAAACAAAATTGAGAAGAATAAAACAATAGCAAAAATCAACGAAACCAAGAGCTGGTTCTTTGAGAAAATAAACAAAATAGATAAGCCTCTAGCCCAACTTATTAAGAGAAAAAGAGAGTCAACACAAATCAACATAATCAGAAATGAGAATGGAAAAATCACGACAGACTCCACAGAAATACAAAGAATTATTAAAGACTACTATGAAAACCTATATGCCAACAAGCTGGAAAACCTAGAAGAAATGGACAACTTCCTAGAAAAATACAACCTCCCAAGACTGACCAAGGAAGAAACACAAAAGTTAAACAAACCAATTACAAGCAAAGAAATTGAAACAGTAATCAAAAAACTACCCAAGAACAAAACCCCGGGGCCGGACGGATTTACCTCGGAATTTTATCAGACACACAGAGAAGACATAATACCCATTCTCCTTAAAGTGTTCCACAAAATAGAAGAAGAGGGAATACTCCCAAACTCATTCTATGAAGCCAACATCACCCTAATACCAAAACCAGGCAAAGACCCCACCAAAAAAGAAAATTACAGACCAATATCCCTGATGAACGTAGATGCAAAAATACTCAATAAAATATTAGCAAACAGAATTCAACAGTATATCAAAAGGATCATACACCATGACCAAGTGGGGTTCATCCCAGGGATGCAAGGATGGTACAACATTCGAAAATCCATCAACATCATCCACCACATCAACAAAAAGAAAGACAAAAACCACATGATCATCTCCATAGATG
This sequence comes from Manis javanica, assembly GCF_040802235.1. NCBI lineage: Eukaryota > Metazoa > Chordata > Mammalia > Pholidota > Manidae > Manis > Manis javanica. The sequence goes on along the minus strand of NC_133159.1, from coordinate 30,597,251 downwards.
CTGAAAAAGCATTTGACAAAATTCAACATCCATTCATGATAAAAACTCTCAGCAAAATGGGAATAGAGGGCAAGTACCTCAACATAATAAAGGCCATATATGATAAACCCACAGCCAGCATTATACTGAACAGCGAGAAGCTGAAAGCATTTCCACTGAGATCGGGAACCAGACAGGGATGCCCACTCTCCCCACTGTTATTTAACATAGTACTGGAGGTCCTAGCCACGGCAATCAGACAAAACAAAGAAATACAAGGAATCCAGATTGGTAAAGAAGAAGTTAAACTGTCACTATTTGCAGATGATATGATACTGTACATAAAAAACCCTAAAGACTCCACTCCAAAACTACTAGAACTGATATCGGAATACAGCAAAGTTGCAGGATACAAAATCAACACACAGAAATCTGTAGCTTTCCTATACACTAACAACGAATCAATAGAAAGAGAAATCAGGAAAACAATTCCATTCACCATTGCATCAAAAAGAATAAAATACCTAGGAATAAACCTAACCAAGGAAGTGAAAGACTTATACTCTGAAAACTACAAGTCACTCTTAAGAGAAATTAAAGGGGACACTAATAAATGGAAACTCATCCCATGCTCATGGCTAGGAAGAATTAATATCGTCAAAATGGCCATCCTGCCGAAAGCAATATACAAATTTGATGCAATCCCTCTCAAATTACCAGCAACATTCTTCAATGAATTGGAACAAATAATTCAAAAATTCATATGGAAACACCAAAGACCCCGAATAGCCAAAGCAATCCTGAAAAAGAAGAATAAAGTAGGGGGGATCTCACTCCCCAACTTCAAGCTCTACTACAAAGCCATAGTAATCAAGACAATTTGGTACTGGCACAAGAACAGAGCCACAGACCAGTGGAACAGATTAGAGACCCCAGAAATTAACCCAAACATATATGGTCAATTAATATTTGATAAAGGAGCCATGGACATACAATGGCAAAATGACAGTCTCTTCAACAGATGGTGCTGGCAAAACTGGACAGCTACATGTAGGAGAATGAAACTGGACCATTGTCTAACCCCATATACAAAGGTAAACTCAAAATGGATCAAAGACCTGAATGTAAGTCACGAAACCATTAAACTCTTGGAAAAAAACATAGGCAAAAACCTCTTAGACATAAACATGAGTGATCTCTTCTTGAACATATCTCCCCGGGCAAGGAAAACAACAGCAAAAATGAGCAAGTGGGACTACATTAAGCTGAAAAGCTTCTGTACAGCGAAAGACACCATCAATAGAACAAAAAGGAACCCTACAGTATGGGAGAATATATTTGAAAATGACAGATCTGATAAAGGCTTGACGTCCAGAATATATAAAGAGCTCACACGCCTCAACAAACAAAAAACAAATAACCCAATTAAAAAATGGGCAGAGGAACTGAACAGACAGTTCTCCAAAAAAGAAATACAGATGGCCAAGAGACACATGAAAAGATGCTCCACATCGCTAATTATCAGAGAAATGCAAATTAAAACTACAATGAGGTATCACCTCACACCAGTAAGGATAGCTGCCATCCAAAAGACAAACAACAACAAATGTTGGCGAGGCTGTGGAGAAAGGGGAACCCTCCTACACTGCTGGTGGGAATGTAAATTAGTTCAACCATTGTGGAAAGCAGTATGGAGGTGCATCAAAATGCTCAAAACAGACCTACCATTTGACCCAGGAATTCCACTCCTAGGAATTTACCCTAAGAACGCAGCAATCAAGTTTGAGAAAGACAGATGCACTCCTATGTTTATCGCAGCACTATTTACAATAGCCAAGAATTGGAAGCAACCTAAATGTCCATCTGTAGATGAATGGATAAAGAAGATGTGGTACATATACACAATGGAATACTACTCAGCCATAAGAAGTGGAAAAATCCAACCATTTGCAGCAACATGGATGGAGCTGGAGAGTATTATGCTCAGTGAAATAAGCCAAGCGGAGAAAGAGAAATACCAAATGATTTCACTCATCTGAGGAGTATAGGAACAAAGGAAAAACTGAAGGAACAAAACAGCAGCAGAATTACAGAACCCAAAAATGGACTAACAGGTACCAAAGGGAAAGGAACTGGGGAGGATGGGTGGGCAGGGAGGGATAAGGGGGGGGAAGAAGAAGGGGGGTATTAAGATTAGCATGCATGGGGGGGAGGGAGAAAGGGGAGGGTGGGCTGCACAACACAGAGAGGACAAGTAGTGACTCTACAACATTTTGCTAAGCTGATGGACAGTAACCGTAATGTGGTTGTTAGGGGGGACCTGATATAGGGGAGAGCATAGTAAACATAGTATTCTTCAGGTAAGTGTAGATTAAAAATTAAAAAAAAAAAAAAAGAAAGAAAGAAAGAAAAGGGGGATTACTCCTTAACAGGATAAAACTATTGGTAAATCAAAGATCAACGCATGCTTTAAATATCCTTAATGTTGATCACTTAAAGGGTGTCAGATGATCAGCTATGGAGGTACTCTTTTCTGATAATATTCCTTTCTCTTAATTAAAAAAAAAAAAAAAAGCAGTTACTGTGTGCTGACCTCCAATGAGTTCTGCACAGTGGTATAGAGGGCATGTCAAAGTGTGGGCAAAGGGTCTGTTTGTTTCTACGCAGAAGATCAAGGCCTAGCTTGGATACCCAGAAAATGAACTAAGATACGATATGAGGAGGAGCTTCCGGCATCAGCACTCTCTGGAGGACTCGTGCCGGGGGATGATCATCAAAAAGCCTCCACAGGGATTCGGACGATGCTGCGGTTGTGGCTGCATCCAGCCCACCATCTCCTGGACTTGCCATAAGAAGGAGGAGGGAGATGTCTAGGCTGGCATGTGCATACAGTGAGACAACGAATTTGACTGGATCTGTACTGTTGGAACTCAACCAGGAGTTGGGAGGGGTGCAAGTTGTAGCACCCCAAAATCTCATGACTATAGACTATCTATGGTTAAAAGAACATATGGGATGTGAACAGATCCCAGAAATGGGCTGCTTTAATTTGTCTGATGGTTCAAGTACAGTTGGAAAATATCCATCATATCATAGATAAATTTTCACAAATGCCTAGGGTGCCTAAATGGTTTTCTTGGCTTCACTGGAGATGGCTGGTAATTATAGATTTGCTTTGTTTATGTCACCGTATTCCTATTATGTCAATATGTGTGTGCAAATTAGTTAGTAGTTTAAAACCTATACATACTTAAGGTACTATACAAGAAGATATGTCAAAGAAATAATCAATCCTCCCAAGTTTCCTTCATATGCTACATCTATAGCTTTTCTTCTTCCTTCCTAATTACAAACTTTAAATAGAATTCGTGCCTCATATCGAATTTACCGAGTATCATAATTCCTCCAGGTGGTAAAGATACCTCGAGACAAGTGCTGGGCATAGAAGCCACAGGGCATAAATCTGCAAAGAAGTAAAAAGCTAACCTTTGCAAACAATATGGCTTCTCTCTCACTTACCAACTTTACATTTCCCTGTATGGCCCCGGAAGATGACTGGTTAGCCAGAGACGGGTAAGATTCCTCAAGGGAGGAACAACCTAAGACAGGCACAGTCGCAGGGGGGCCATCAGGTGAGAATTTGGGGATCAACAGAGGTGAGGCTCAGAACCTCACCCCCCCTGCTTTGAGAGAAATCTTCTGCATCCGTAGATGTCTTGCTGCCCTTGTCTAGCCTGGATTAATACTTAGTCCATAGGCACACACCTGATCATCTGATCATCTACATTTGCCTTCTTACAGCACTAAACTATGTTTTCTACCTTTATCTTGCATCTACCTACCACTTCAGCATTTTATTAAAAATAAAAATAATAATAATAATAGGAGAAATGTGGGACAACATATAAATCAAGTACAAAAATCAAATGAATATTCATATTTGACCTGATGGTTTATAGGTCATATTGCATGATCAAAACCGAAAGTTTCTGTGATGACTGCCCTTGTACTGTTCACCATGTAAGAATTTATTCACTCTGTAAGAATTCGTTCACCATGTAAGAACTTGTTCGTTATGCTTCAGAAGATTGGAGACTAACGAGAATTAGGCTTGAGATGGATTAATGATTGTACATTGAGCATTGACCCCCCTATACTGAATTTTATTGTTGTTAACAACCATTTGATCAATAAATATGAGAGATGCCCTCTCAAAAAAAAAAAAAAAAAAAAAAAAAATTTTGATTTACACAAGAGTTCAAAGATAGTACAGAGATATACCTATATACCCTTCACACAGTTCTTAAATTAACGTCTTTCATCATCATGGTATATTTATCAAAACTAAGAAATAGACTTACGTGCAGTACTGTTAGCTAAACAAGAGGCATTATTTGAATTTCATCAGTATTAATACTAATGTCCCTTTTCTTCAGAATCCATTTTCTAGGATGCCAGTTGCATTTAGTCATCATGTTGTCTTAGTCTCCTCCGATCTGTGACAGTTTCTCAGTCTCCCTTTATGTTTCATGACTTTGATACTTTTGAATGGTACTGGTCTGGTATTTGGTAGAGTGTCTCAGTTTGGGTTGGTGGTTTCTCACAAGTGGACTGGCAATATGGCTTCTGCAAAGGCGTACAACTAAGGTGAAGTACCCTTCTTTACCCTATCAAGGTAAATACCAACATGAATTATTTCTAATGACGTTAACCGTTAATTACTTGATTTAGTTTGTGTCTGCCTGATTCTTCCACTGAAAAGTCAAATTTTTTTCCATTTCTTCACTAGAAATGTGTTGCAAAGTCCAGCCATATTGAAGGGGAGGGTTTTTGAGCTCCACCTCCTGGACGAAGGACTATCAAATAATTTGTGGACATAAAAACACAACACTGTGATTAATAAATATTTTAGGGGAGACACTCTGAGGTGATACAGATATTCTGTGATACTTTCAGGAGAAACAGGATCTTTCCTGCTGAAATTACTGTGCATTCCTTCATTTTACTTCTTGAAATTCTTATGGATAGATCTGTCCTTTCTCCCCTATTTTATATCATTTACTTACATCAGTATGGGTATTTATTTTATTCTTTGGGTTATAACCTAATACTAAGTTAGTTGCTCAAATTATTCCCACTTGAGAATAATTAGGTTATTGCTCTTTTACACTGACTCTTATGTCCTTTGGCATGTCCCCATGTTTGCTTAGCACTTCCTTACTTTCTTTTAATACAAGATACTCCCAACTTATATTTGTCCTGCCCCAGTCATAGGATCAGCCATTTCTCCAAGGAGCCCTGTTTTTTTTTTTTATCAGTGAATGGTATTTAGAAAACAAAATCTGGGTGCTAGTTGTGCTTGTTGCTACTGAGATACCATTGCTTCTAGTTCCTTCAGTGAGAAGAATTAGGAAGCATGTATGTGTACACTAATCCATGTATACACAAGTACCTGTGTTTCTATCTGTATTATATATTAAAATATATATTAAAATTAACATGAATTTATAATCGTGTCTCTTGATTCTACTCTGGTACCAAACGGCTCATTCTAGTTGTTCCCCCTTGCTTGTTACTTTTTTCTCTGAGAGTAATAAATCTGGCTCAAATACAGTGTATTACAGTGAATTCAGTATTTCTGTGAGAAATAAATTTACCAACTAGGGTATAATCTTTGTATACAGTTCTTTTTGCTCATTTTAGTCTTAAAGTATCTGGTCATAACATTGTTTTACAAGGTTAATTAGGTCAGCTCTTTTTTTTCCCCACCCCTTTCAGTGAGATTATGCCATACATTTTTAATACAGTTAGATTCATTTGTTGCAGTCTGCATTCTATCCTGGGTTCCCCGGACATTCTGGTTATTTAAAAAAATATTCTGCATACAGTAAAGTACATTCTTTGTTGGTACAGTTCTGTGAATTTTGACAAATACAGAGAGTCAGGTATCCACCCTCCCAATACCATGCTGAACCATTCGGTCACTCTAAAAATTGTCTTTAAAATTTTTTTAAATTTAAAATTGTCACTCTAAAAAGTGGCCTCTTTGTACTCAGCTCTTCTGCCCACCCCAACTTGCAGCAACCACAGATCTGTTTTCCATCCCTAGGTTTTGCCTTTTCCAGAATATCGTATACATGGTGTCACACAATACGCAGCCTTTGGGGTCTGACTCTTTTTACTTAGCAAAATACATTTAAAATTCTTCCATGTTGTTACATAAGCCCATTACTAATTATTTTTGAATATTATTTCATTGTATGGATGTACCATGATGTGTCCATTCACCTATGATATGATATCCAGGTTTCCACTTTTTAGCAATTATAAAGAAAGTGATTATAAACATTTGTGTACAGTGCAGTTTAACTTTATAGGACTGATTTAATTTAAAAAAATTTTTTTGGTATTATTAATCTACAATTAAATGAAGAACATTATGTTTACTAGGCTCCCCCCCTTCATCAAGTCCCCCCCACAAACCCCATTACAGTCACTGTCCATCAGCGTAGTAAGATGCTGCAGAATCCTTACTGTCTTCTCTGTGTTGTACAGCCCTCCCTGTGCCCCCCAACCACTACACATGCCAATTGTAGTGCCCCCTTTCATTTTCCCCGCCCTTATCCCTCCCTTCCCACCCATCCTCCTCAGTCCCTTTCCCTTTGGTAACTGTTAGTCCATTCTTGGGTTCTGTGATTCTGCTGCTGTTCTGTTCCTTCAGTTTTCTTTGTTCTTATACTCCACATATGAGTGAAATCATTTGGTACTTGTCTGTGTCTGGCTTATTTCACTGAGCATAATACCCTCTAGCTCCGTCCATGTTGTTGCAAATGGTAGGATTTGTCTTCTTATGGCTGAATAATATTCCATTGTATATATGTACCACATCTTCTTTATCCATTCATCTACTGATGGACACTTAGGTTGCTTCCATATCTTGGCTATTGTAAATAGTGCTGCGATAAACATAAGGGTGCAAGTCTCTTTTTCAAACTGGGCTGCTGCATTCTTAGGGTAAATTCCTAGAAGTGGAATTCCTGGGTCAAATGGTATTTCTATTTTGAGCATTTTGAGGAATCTCCATACTGCTTTCCATAATGGTTGAACTAATTTACATTCCCACCAGCAGTGTAGGAGGGTTCCCCTTTCTCCACAACCTCGCCAACATCTGTTGTTTGTCTTTTGGATGGTGGCGATCCTTACTGGTGTGAAGTGATATCTCATTGTGGTTTTAATTTGCATTTCTCTGATGATTAGTGATGTGGAGCATCTTTTCATGTGTCTGTTGGCCATCGAATTTCTTCTTTAGAGAACTGTCTGTTCAATTCTTCTGCCCATTTTTTAATTGGAGCACGTGCTTTTTGTTTGTTGAGGTGTGTGAGCTCTCTATATATTTTGGATGTCAGCCCTTTATTGGATATGTCATTTATGAATATATTCTCCCATACTGTAGGGATACCTTTTTGTTCTGTTGATGGTGTCCTTTGCAGCTTAATATAGTCCCACTTGTTCGTTTTTGCTTTTGTTTCCCCTGCCCCGGGGAGATACGTTCATGAAGAAGTCACTCGTGTTTATGTCTAAGAGATTTTTTCCTATGTTTTTTTCTAAGAGTTTTATGCTTTCATGACTTACATTCAGGTCTTTGATCCATTTTGAATTTATTTTTGTGTATGGGGTTAGACAGTGATCCAGTTTCATTCTCTTACATGTAGCTGTCCAGTTTTGCCAGCACCATCTGTTGAAGAGATTATCATTTCCCCTTTGTATGTCCATGGCTCCTTTATCAAATATTAATTGACCATATATGTTTGGGTTAATGTTTGGAGTCTGTTCTGTTCCACTGGTCTGTGGCTCTGTTCTTGTGCCAGTACCAAATTGTCTTGATTACTGTGGCTTTGTAGTAGAGCTTGAAGTTGGGGAGCGAGATCCCCCCCCACTTTATTCTTCCTTCTCAGGATTGCTTTGGCTATTCAGGGTCTTTGGTGGTTCCATATGAATTTTTGAACTATTTGTTCCAGTTCGGTGAAGAATGCTGTTGGTAATTTGATAGGGATTGCATTAAATCTGTATATTGCTTTGGGCAGGATGGCCATTTTGATGATATTAATTCTTCCTAGCCAGGAGCATAGGATGAGTTTCCATTTGTTAGTGTCCTCTTTAATTTCTCTTAAAAGTGTCTTATAGTTTTCAGGGTATAGGTCTTTCACTTCCTTGGTTAGGTTTATTCCTAGGTATTTTATTCTTTTTTTTTTTTTTTGAAGTTTGTCACCCAGGCAAATGGATGTTTATTTTAGTATCTTCTTTTTTTTTTTGAAAGTGTGTATATATATATATATTTTGTTGTTGTTGTTTGTTTGTTTGTTTTGAGAGGGCATCTCTCATATGTATTGATCAAATGGTTGTTAACAACAATAAAATTCTGTATAGGGGACTCAATGCACAATCATTAATCAACCCCAAGCCTAATTCTCAACAGTCTCCAATCTTCTGAAGTATAATGAACAAGTTCTTACATAGTGAATAAGTTCTTACATGGTGAACAGTGCAAGGGTAGTCATATCACAGAAACTTTCAGTTTTGATCACGTATCATGAACTGTAAACAATCAGGTCAAATATGATTATTCGTTTGATTTTTATACTTCATTTATATGTGAATCCCACATTTCTCCCTTATTATTATTATTATTATTATTATTATTATTTTAATAAAATGCTGAAGTGGTAGGTAGATGCAAGATAAAGGTAGAAAACATAGTTTAGTGCTATAAGAGGGCAAATGTAGATGATCAGGTGTGTGCCTATAGATTAAGTATTAATCCAAGCTAGGCAAGGGTAACAAAACATCCACAGATGCAGAAGATTTCTCTCAAAACGGGGGGGGGTGAGGTTCTAAGCCTCACCTCTGTTGATCCCCAATTTCTCACCTGATGGCCCCCCTGCGACTGCCTGTCTTAGGTTGTTCCTCCCTTGAGGAATCTTACCTGTCTCTGGCTAACCAGTCATCTTCCGGGGCCATACAGGGAAATGTAAAGTTGGTAAGTGAGAGAGAAGCAATATTGTTTGAAAAGGTTAGCTTTTTACTTCTTTGCAGATTTATGCCCTGTGGCTTCTATGCTCAGCATTTGTCTTGAGGTATCTTTACCACTTGGAAGAATTATGATACTCGGTAATTTCGATATGAGGCACGAATTCTACTAAAGGGTTGTAATTAGGAAGAAGAAGAAAAGCTATAGAAGTAGCAGACAGAAGAAAACATGGGAAGATTGATTATTTCTTTGACATATCTTCTTGTAGAGTAACATAAGCATGTATAGGTTTTAAACTACTAAATTGCATACACACATTAACATAATAGGAATACAGCTACATAACAGAAGCAGACCTACAATTACCAGCCATCTCCAGTGAAACCAAGAAAACCAGTTAGGCACCCTAAGCATTTGTGAAAACTTATCTATGATATGATGGATATTGTCTAACTGAATTTGAATAGTTTGAGAAAAATCAGACAAATTAAAACAACACATTCCTGGGAACTATTCACATCCTATATGTTCTTTTAACACTAGATAGCCTATAGTCGCACGATAGTATTTTATTCTTTTTGATGCAATTGTGAATGGAATTGTTTTACTGATTTCTCTTTCTATTAGTTCATTGTTAGTGTATAGGAAAGCCACAGATTTCTGTGTGTTAATTTTGTATCCTGCATCTTTGCTGAATTCCAATATTAGTTCTAGTAGTTTTGGAGTGGAGTCTTTAGGGTTTTTTATGTACAATATCATGTCTTCTGCAAATAGTGACAGTTTAACTTCTTCTTTACCAATCTGGAGTCTTTGTATTTCTGTGTTTTGTCTAATTGCTGTGGCCAGGACATCCAGTACTATGTTGAATAACAGTAGGGAGAGTGGGCATCCCTGTCTTGTTCCCGATCTCAGAGGAAAAGCTCTCAGCTTCTCGCTGTTCAGTATGATGTTGGCTGTGGGTTTATCATATATGGCCTTTATTATGTTGACATACTTGCCCTCTGTACCCATTGTGTTGAGAGTTTTTATCATGAATGGATGTTGAATTTTGTCGAATGCCTTTTCAGCATCTATGGAGATGATCATGTGGTTTTGTCCTTTTTGTTTATATGGTGGATGGTGTTGATGGATTTTCGAATGTTGTACCATCCTTGCATCCCTGGGATGAATCCCACTTGGTCATGGTGTGTGATCCTTTTGATGTATTTTTGAATTCGGTTTGCTAATATTTTGTTGAGTATTTTTGCATCTACGTTCATCAGGGATATGGACTGATTTAATTTTATAGGAAACTCCTTTTTTTCCAAAATGGTTGTACCATTTTGCATTCCTACCAGCAGTGAATGAGAATGTATGTTCCTTTCCAGGTTTTGGGTCTTTTTTGTTTGTTTTTTAAATTAATTCTAATAGTCGTGTACTGGTATCTCATGGTGGTTAATTTATTTTTTTCTAAGGGCTAATGATGTAGAGCATCTTTTCATATGCATATTTGGCACCTGTGTATCTTTGGTGAACTCTCTTCCAGATCTTTAGGGGTAGGAGTTGGGTTGGTGGTGGAGGGGTGTTGGGGGGTGAGTGTCTTACTGACTTTTAAGAATTCTTTATATATTCTGGGTACAAATTCGTTATTGTATATGTTATTTACAAATTATTTCTCCTACTTGGTGGCTTATTTTTTCATTTTCTTCATAGTGTCTTTCACAGAATAAAAGTTTTAAGTTTTCATAAAGTCAAACTCACTTTTTTTTTTTAATGGATTGTGCCTTTAGTGCCCTATCTTAAAAAAGCTCATTGCTACAGCCAGGGTCATGAAGTTTTTGTTTTTTATAAAGAACTTTTACTTAAAGAGAAAGTTTTATAACTTTGCATTGTATATTTACAATGCAAATATACAGGTCTGTGACCTGTTTCGAGTGAATGTTTTTATAAGGTATGAGATACATTTGGATGCTCAGTTATACCAGCACCATTTTTGAAAAACTCCTTTCTCCATTGAAGTGCCTTTGTACTTTTGTCCAAAACCAATTGACTGTATTTGTGTGGGTCTATTCTAGGGTCAATATTTTTCCATTGAGCTATTTTGCCAATATGGCATTGTTTTGATTACTGTAGCTTTATAAGTCTTGAAATTGGATAGTGTAAACTCTTCCAACTTGGTACATTATTGTTTTTAATTTCTGTGTAGTATTCCATTTTATATGTGTATCTTAATTTACTTAACCAGAATTCTATGGAAGGACATTTAGAGGGTTCAGTTTTGCCAGAATAATGGTGTTGATGACCATCTTTACACATACGTCTTTTTGTGCTTGTGTGGGTCTCTCTTCAGGGTACCTTCCTAGAATGAAAGTGCTGGATGAGAGAGATTCACACATTTTTCCTTGTTGTTCTTCCAATTTTCTAAGAGCTTTATTTAAGGATATACTTGTTTTATATTGTTTTTCCTTTTGATGTGAAATTCACTTAAGACTAACCATTCTAAATTGAACTATTTCAGTGGCATTTAGTACTTTTGATGCGGGGGGAGGGGGGGTATTTGCAGAGTCGAAGAATGAACTTAGCAAACACCCACGGTAGGAGAGCCAGGGAGAGGCTTTTATTTAGAGATACAGTGAGAGGAAAGAGTGAGGGACAAAAGAGCCTGTAGTGGGGCGTTATCTAGGGGTTTTATAGGCAGTTGAGGATTTGGGGGAATATGAAAAAAAGGCTTAGGGGTGTGGACTTGTTAAGTCATCCCTGAATATTTAGAATTAACTTAACACAAGGAACTTCTTGCCCTGATTTTTTCTGGAGATACTGGTGTCTTCATCTAGGAGCATATCAAACAAGGCTGTCTGCCCAGCCCCCAAGGTGGGCTGAGGTATTGTTTGCTAAAGAGTAAGTTAAGAATCTTACTTCTTAACTTCCTGGGTATTAAAATGCAATCTTATCTTTAAGGTGAAATCCTTCCTGCCTTTTACTATGTTATTTATGCCTGGGCTTACTTGCCATTAACTGCCCAGACTGCAAATCACCTCATCAGGTCTGAAGGAGGAAGGACAGCCCATAGGCCTGGGTATTTTAGGATGCTAACGTGAATCTTACACATGATTACAAATGATTAGCATAATAAAAACATGTGCTGCTCTTCTTTATCTGGGGTATATTAACTGATCTCACTGAAGAATGGCTCTAAAGGCTGATGTTTAACACAGAGTTTTGGTAGGAGGGTTTCCTTGCATGTAGTTATATTGCTCTGACTGTAAATATGCTGCCTTGCTTTTTCCGGAAGCCCTCACCCTATTTTGTCTAAGCCCGCAGTCCCTGTCTCACTTTCAGTGTTGTACAAGCACCACCTCTCTGGTTTCAAAACATTTCCATCACTCCAAAGGAAAACCTTGTACCCATTAAGCAATTACTTCCCAATTCCCCTTACCCCTAGCTCTTGGAAACCACCAGTTTGCTTTCTGTCTCTATAGATTTTTACCTACTCTGGATATTTCATATAGATGGGATCATATAGCATATGACTTTTTATGTCTGGCTTCCTTCACTTACATTGTAGTGTGTGTTGGTACTTCATTACTTTTTATTGTTGAATAATATTCTATTGTATGTACAGATCACAGTTTGTCCCATCTGTTGATGAACATTAGCATCTTTAAGCTGTTGTGATAGTGCTGCTGTGAGCACGTATACATGTATTTGTTTGAATATCTGTTTTAATTTGTGTATGCTTAGGAGTAGAATTTCTGGGTCATATGGTAATTCTGTGTTTAACTTTTTGAGGAATTGTTTTACACTGGCTACATCATTTTACAGTTCCACTAGCCATGTACCAATTTCTTCACATCTTCAACACTGTTATTCTATCCCCCTCCCCCAACCTTTTTGTCTTAAATTACAGCCATCCTAAGTGGGTGTGAAAGTGGTATCTCACTGGTTTTGATTTGCATTTCCCAGTAGCTAATGATGTTGGACCTTTTTTCATGTGTTTGTTGATCATTTGTATATCTTCCTTGGAGAAATATCTACTCAGGTCCTTTGCTCCTTGTAAATTGAGTTGGTTGTCTTGTTGTTGAGTGGTACACACTACATTTTGATACATATTGACATACTGCTTTCATGAAAGTTTGTGCCCATGGTATATTTGTTTCTCTTCACCCTTGCAAATTCTGTATATTACCTGTTCATTGTTTTCAGTTTGGTAAACAAGAAATGGGTTTCATTTTAATTTAATTTTTAGGTTGTCTTTTCAAGAGTGCATTGTTTTTCTTTTTTGAATTTTCTTTTGTTCATATTTGTTGTGTCCACTTAATATACATAATAATTTTCATTTTTGTGTTTGATTGGTAAGAGCTTTTTATGTATTGCAGGTTTTAACACTTTCTATAGTCTGAGGTATTGAAAGTATTTTTTCAGTTGGTTATCTTCTGTGATTTTTTTATTTTTAGCCACATAAAGGTTTTAAATTTGTATATTCTTGTACATATTTTAGAAGTACCAGTTAGTTTTAACATTCTTTTAGAAAGAGTTCAGGTATAAAGTTTATAATCCATTGAACTGTTGAAACTTAGAATTTGTATTTTTAAAAAGTCACTGAATTCTTTGGTGTAAATAAGGATATACCCAGGGCCTCCTTGCCCTCGCTATGCCTGTTGCTCTTAAGAGTTGCCTACATATTCGTGTAGGTAATTGCAGATGAAATCTTTGGCTAGCTTCCCAGTTTCCTTTCTCCCTCCTCCCTCTCCCCCGTGCCCTCTCTCCCTCCCTCTCTTTCTCTCTCTGTTTACATCTTGCTGCATAGCACAATACTTGTAACAGTGGTTCTCACCCCAAACTCTACACTGGAATCACCTGGAGAATATTAGAAAATACTGATGTTCAGGCTTATAGTATTCAGTAAATATCTGTTGACTAGAATTAGGTGATTTGCCTAACTCTTAAGGTACCAGTATTCTCTCCTAATTTATAGTTGGTCTCTTTTTTTCTTGTTTTTTTTTTTTAATTGACAAATGGTTAGTTGATATACTATAATTAGTCTTTAAGCTCTTCACTTTGCTTGTTTTAGCCTGATAGGCCGTTTTATTTGTTGGGAAGACTGGGTTTTGGTCCCAGCTTTGCCACCACTTCACTGTATATACAACCTTGGCAAGTTACTGCCCCTCTGTGGGCTTTAAGTTCCTCTTTGGATATATTAAGGAGGGGAAATTGATTGGATTAGCCCAGGGATCAACAGACTTTCTGTTTAAAGTCCAGATACGAAATATTTTAGGCTTTCTGGGCCATGCAGTGTCTTCACAGTGTCTAAATCTCTTTTCAGCTCTGGTATTTTGTGGTTCTCTTCTTTCAAACCGTAACCATGGGTCTCACCTCAAAGAATAACGGAATCTTATTTTGCTACCACCAATTAAATATAGATAATACCAAGTACTTATATAGCACCTACCATCTGCCTGGCACTGTTCTGAACATTTTACATATGTTAACTCTAACTCTCAGAATAACCCAGGGAAGTGTGTAGGTGCTATTATTATCCCCATTTTACAGATGAGAAAATTTGAGGCAAAGAAAAATTAGATAAATAACCACCCAAATGAAGGCTACAACTGGATAGTAGAGTCAGAATTTGAACCTACGCATCTACTGCCTCTCCTTAACTCAGACATATACCTCTAAATAATGGAGCACATCAGCCATTATATTCTGTCTTAGGTATCTTTAGATAAAATATCACTGAAACCATTAGAAGTGGACCAATCTTGAGGCTGTAAAAATGGCCACAGAATGGAACTTTATTATTGTTTATTTTCTCAAACAAGCCCTTTGTTTCTGTCTCATATTGTAGTCACATAGCATTGTCTGTGTGTCTTTTTCTAGCTTTCTATCACACTTTTGAAAACCTTGAAAGGGGTTTGGTGGATGGTAGCTGTCCTCTCCTCAGTTTTGGAAATTTAATTTTACCTGAGTAGAAATTCATTACTGCAGGCAAAAAAGCAGACCAGAATCAAATGGGGATAAAAATTCTACTGGTAAGAGGCAGAAGCAGCAGTTTGTGTTACAGGTAGAGCATCCAGGCTTTAAGTCCTGTCTTTACTACCAGACAGTGATATTGCCAGGGGAGCTTCTGAGCCTCAGTATTCTCGAGTATAAAATTTCAGGTGATTGGACTGGTTGGGTGATTTCTGAATTTCTTATATCCATGCTTTTCCAGGATTTGCAGGCGGACATCTAAGCAGCCACTGCACAGACTGCATTACAAGTTTCTCATGTTTGTAAAGTATGTGCCGATTTTACATTCTGTCTCCTAATCTGTATTTATTTAAATGTAAAAATGTTTCACATCTTTTTACCAAAGACTGATGCCCCTAAAGAATGTGTCACGTACATATTATGTATGCACTTCTTAGTTTGAGAAGCATGGCCTTATATCATGATTAGAGTCCCTTTTCTTTTAAGGGGAGAGGACCATAGGAAGAATAAAAGGCATGATTTGCACTGTAAATTCCAAACCACTCCTCTCACAAGACTGATTGGACAGGTCAGGTACAGGTTCTCCTGCTTTCTGAGCATCTTAATCTGACTGAGATATTCAGCTTGTCTGCAGTTGAATTTCTGCCAAACAAAGCTAAAAGGAGTACTTGCTTGCCATGATGTTCCTGCAGCTAAATCATTCTTTCTAACCTAGTAAAGTGTAAATTTATTGAAAAGTCATCCTTTTATTAAGAAAGAAAAGTTAGCCAAGAGACTGACCTTTTCCCTACTCTTCAGATATCTCTTCAGTTGAATAATAAAATTCAGATTCAAATGCCTTGAATCAAAAAGGAAAAACCAACTTTCTAGTGAGTGCCAACATCCTTTAAAAAAATTTATTTTGCCCCTTCACCCTCCTATGTCAAAACTCTTTTTTCTGAAGCTTGGACTATCAGAAGTAAAAGGATGTGAGATATGAAGAATTTGAGATTGTAGGAGAGAAAGCTGACTTCCCAAAGTCACAAAGCTGATTGGTTACAGAACAGAGATTAGCAACATAGTGGGAAAATAACACTGTGAAGCCAGAAGACATGGATCCAAAGTTTGCCTCTGCCAGTAATTAGCTGTGTGACTTTGGGAAGGTTACTTGATTGTCTTAAGTTCCTATTTTCTCATTAGGAAAATGAGGGCAACATAACTTCATGGCATGTGAAATTCACCACAGGATCTAAGCACTCTGACCTCAGGCACAGAGTATTCATTGCATATATTACATATATTAGGCATGGTGCTGGGGCTAGAGACAAAATACACAAGTTTCTTCCTTTAGAGCTTGTAGCCTAGTGGGGGAGAAAAGTCATGTACAGTAAGTGCTGTGATAGAGGTAAAGGCAGGGTACTGTGGGAGCACAGAGGACAAGCACAGACACTGGGGACTGGGGAATGATCTCAAGGCAGGCTTCATCAGGAGGCGATGCTAAAGATAAGAGCAGATGTTCATTTTAGAAGGGTCACTGGCTGCAGTGCAGACATAAGTAATTGGAGGGATTGTACCGAAAATGTAGGAAGGTCAGTGAGGAAACAGTCTAGCTGAGAAATTATGAAGCCTTCAGCTGATGAACTTGCAGTGGGAAATGTGATGGTGATAAAGGTAATTTTAGAAATTAGTGTGGACAGAAGTTGAGACAGATTGGAAACGTTGGGGGAGAGACAGACAGAAATACTAGGATCACTTCAGGGTTTCTGATTTGATTATCTAGGTGTTTTACTCAAGTGTGGCTGGGGATATAAGCACTTTAATTTTGGACTTGTCAGGTTTCAGGTGCTTGTTGGGATTGCTGTTGCTCCTGGTGGTGATGATGGTGACAGCTAGCTAGCTAATATATATTGACTGCTTCCTATAGGGCAGGCCCTAGTCCATATGCTTTGTATGTATTAATGATTTAATTCTCAGTAACCTTTGAGGTTATATTTAAGATTATCCTCACTTTATAAATAAGAAATCTGAGGCACAGAGAGGTTAAATAACTTGCTCATGGTTGCATAGCTAGTAAGTGGTGGAGCCAGGATATAAATCCAGGCCAACTGGCTCCAGAGTCCGTACTGTTAACCACTTGACTATATCATGCCTCTCATTGATTATGGAAATGTCCATTTGGCAGTTAAATATACAGGTCTGGCACCACGAGAGAGAAGTAGATTGCAGATATGGATTTTGGGGTTATCAACACAAAAATGGTTGTAGAAGCCATGAGTGTCACCCAGAGACACTTTGTAGAATAGAAACAGGAGGTAGGTGCCATAAAGACTGCCATTTCTCAATATTGTTCCCATGACAGACATTGCTAATAGATCAGTGTCTGGCCTCAGGAAAGGAAACTGAGGGAGGGTGGTGAGATAAGAATAGCTGGAGAGATTGGTGCCATTGAAGCCCCAAAGGAGAATGATTTATGGAGAGCTCAGTAGTGTCAGATTGTTGCTTTTTCCACCAGGTGTTTTGAGAACTTAGGAGAAAAGTGTTGTATTTGGCAGTCAGGGAGTCAGGGTTCAGTTGGTGATCTCAGACAGTGCATATGGGGCAGCCAGCAGAGAAGGTGGATGGTGGTATTGATCCGTAATCCAAGATTAGTTTTCAAGGCAGGAGTAATCCATAGAGGCAAGAAAGTGATTGAAGGGCTTCAGAATCTAAGTTGAATTGGGAAGGAAATGAAGTCAAAAGAGGGAAGATAACTTGGGAGCAAGGGGGAAGCTCTTCCTCTTGCTTGAAGACAGCTGTATTGGAGCATCAGCCAACCAGCATTCAGACAGAGAGCTCTGTGATCTGCCCAGTGCTCAGGATGCTGCTGATTGATTGTAGGGCTATCTCAGCTTTGGGATCGTTCACATAATTCTTCATTGTGGGGGTAGGGAGTTACCCTGTGCATCACAGGATGTCTCGCAGCATCCCTGGCCTCTCTACCCACTAGATGTCAGTAGCACCCCCAACCTTGAAGTTGTGACAGCCAGAAATGTTTCCAGACATTGCCAAATGTCCCCTAGTGGACAAATTCACTTCACGTTGACAACCACAGCTCTATATTCTGCTGGTTTTCCTCTATATCTCTGTATATTTCCCTCACTTTCATTAGCTCCCCACGGCATTTAAGCTCTGTGGGTTTGGAGAATTCAGGTTATTTCAGTCTTGTTGCCTCCCCAAATTTTTTTCAGTCTAGAAATAAACCCTCAATAGAGGTGAGACAAAGGGGCATATTTCCCTGTAGCACCCAGTTAAATACCTAAAACATTAAATGTTTAATGGTTATGATATTTAAAGAAGATTGTACAAACTTTAATATCTCTCACAAACTTTCATATCACTTTTCTTACAGTATATATGTCTGCTTCTTGCTAGCCTGGACTACTTGAGGATAGGAACCCTCTCTTAATCTTTGCATGCCTAACATCTTATACATAATAGACTCTCAATAAATGTTTGCTGAGATAAGAATTACAGGTTAAACCTGTAATTCTTCAGAATATTCCAGTTATCAGGCCTCACAAAAAGTTCAGAGTTCTTTTAGTATTGTCAAAATCTGATTTCGCAGAGAAGCATTTTAGCCAGTCATTTCTGTGTACACAGGTCACAGGTGTCCTCTGGGAGAAGGGGAAATGGAATAGAGTGACATGATGCCTTTAAAAGATAACACAGATCCTTTAAACTCTTCTAGCACCCAGGGCTAAGTGTGCTATAGAGTCACGCTGAAACTGTAATTGAAGCTGGAAAACAGGTGAAATGTAAGGCCATCAGCTACAAACCTGACTGGTTCTGGTAGAATGTTACCATCTAGACAGGTAATAAAATTATAAGTCTGATGGTATCATTTACTATATAAATATTTTTATGGATCAAGTGACATGTACAAAATAGGTTTCTAGGTTTGATCAGATACTTATTCTTAGTGCAAATATGCAAAATGTTGCTGTATTTTTGCTTTTTGGCCATGTGCTCTGATTTTAATTGATAATATACACCATAAAATTTACAATTTATAACTATACAGTTCAGTAAGCTATCAAAAAGTGAAAATACCTCTGTAACCACAACTTGGTTCAAGAAATAGAACATTATCAGCCCTCCCAATAATTTTGACAATTACATGATCCAGCAATTCCATTTCTGGGTATATAGTTAAAAAAATGGAAAAATCCAACAAATTTTTGAAAATTTTATTTCATTGCTAATATTCACCAGTTTCTCATTATCTAAAAGTCTAAGTTTTTTATCATTGTGTTAAAATATATATAATATAAATTTTACTATGCCTTAAGCACATTCACATTGTTCTGCAACCATTGTTACCTACTATCTCTGCAGCATTTTTCATCTTCCCAAACTGAAATTCTGTACCTATTTCACACTAACTCCCCATTCCACGCTGCCTCAGCCCCTGTCAGACGCCATTCATTTATGTCATTTCATTTGAGTACTCTAGGTATGTCTTATAAATAGAATCATACAACATTTGTCCTTTTGTGACTGATTTATTTTACTTAGCATAATGTCTTCAGAGGTCATCCATGTTATAGTTTGTGTATTTCCTTCTTTTTTAAGGCTGAATAACATTCCATTGTATGTCTTTGTTTTGTTTATCCATTTATCTGTCAATGGACACTTGGGCTACTTCCACCTTTTGGCCATTGTGAATAATACTTCTTGTAAACCTGGGTATATAAATATCTGTTCAACTCCCTGCTTTCACTTTTTTTGGGTATATATTCAGAAATGGAATTGCTGGCTCATATGGTAATTGTATTTTTTATTTTTTGAGGAACTGCCATATTGTTTTCCATAGCCACATCATTTTATATTACCCCCAACAGGGTACAGGGTTTCCAGTTTCTTTACATCCTTACCAACATTTGTTACTCTATTTTTTTTTGATAACAGTCATCCTGTGGGTGTTAAGTGCATCTAAATTTAAAAAAAAAACATTTTTATGGAAATTTTTCAACAAATAAAAAAGGGTGGAATAATAGTTGGACTGCCATGTATCTGTCATTTAGCCAGTACTAATGAACATTTGGCCAGTCTTGTTTCAGTTACAGTCCTCCACCCCACATTTATTGGAATGCAGACTCCAGTCATCATATATTTTTTTTCTTGTTCATAACAGAAAATAAAACATAAAATGTTAATGTTATGGATGATATTACTGCAGATTTTATCCTTGTAATGTTCTGCCTTTGATTAAGTGATCATAACTCTTGTGTCATTATTAACAACCACGTTGTTAGCATCATTCTGCTTTCATCCAGGGCAGGTACAGATGTACTTTACATGTGCCCTTCATCTACCCTTGCCTTCTTGCTTATAAAAAATTTATTCATGGGTAGAATTAAAAAATGCACAGCTATGATCACAAGTTGCACAGTCATTTGTAAATAGAACTATAATAACAGCTCACCAGTAACTACCAAAAGAAGTCATTTTAGAATGGAAAAGAGTGAAGCAACACCATTACAGACATAATCGTGAGTCAGCTCATTTTTTTAAAAAGATGTCATATATTTTCATATGTACTTCAGTATACTGTATAACTCAAAGTTAAGGACTTTTTAAAACACAACTATTAAGCCATATTATACCTAAAAGTTAGTAATTCTTTTTATTAGGTATCTAGTTAATATCACCCCTATCTTTATACCCAGTTTCTTTTAATCTAATGGTACAGGAAACAAAGGGTTGATAAATCACTCAGAGATGACAGTTTACATTGGTAACCAAGATGTAGTGCGTTGCTATAGGTTACGGTTTTTAGTTAACTCTGTGAGCAAGAACTCTTGCTTTCTTTAAACCATTAGTACTCTTTTATCTTTCTGGTATTTGTTGTCACTTGGATATACTACGAACAGTGCAGTAGGCCACTTCCTTTAGTAAATAAGGAGAACCTCATCCTGAGGTTACTGTCTGTTTGATTTATGTTTATGTGTTTGTTTGTTTAAACTTGATCATTTTAAGGGGCTCTAGAAGATACACCTAAAGGCAGAACAGAGGATGAAAATTTATTTACAAGTTTGTGTATATATCTGATAGAATATGCTGGTAGAGATGTTTACATTTTGGCCTTTTTGGAGGTGGGGGATAGTAATTGTACATTTGCAACTATGCAATCTTTAACATTAATCTCAGTGTTAAAAATGAGAATCCACTTAGAGAGTTCAGAAATCCCCTACTGACTAAACCAAGTTGTTGCTATGTTAAGTTCTTTAACATTGGGTTATTTGGAATTCTAAGCTATAATAGAGCCAACTAAAGGCTGTGGGAAAAGAGGGAGAGGAACACATGATTATTAACTCCTTTCCCTCTTTAGGTTTCTAAATTTGCACAGAAGACCCCAGTATACAGTTATTTCCTACATAATGGAAATAAGTGCACACACACACACACACACACACGAAAATTTCCTGTGATGGCACTTTATCAGGTCAGAGACAAGTCTTGTTCAAGATACACAGAAAAGATCATCCTATAATTTAAGATTCCATCAGTTTTCAGGTGTAAGAAAGCAAATCTGTTGTCAGGTACAGATTAAATGAGTAGGCAGAAGAGCTGTTATTTTCCCTGTAGCTCTATCCTTTTTCTGTGCACTGTTTTACTAATTAAGTTTCTTTTACTTGAAGATAGCTTATATCCTTTTTTGGTAAATAATCTCAGTAACTAATCACAGGTGCCTCAGAGTGATAAGTAGTGACACTAAACTTATTTCCCATTCTCCCTGAGTTGTTGTGATGGTGGTTGTAATAGAGGTACTAATATAATGACCCTTATATAGCATTTACAGTGTGCGGGGCAAAAATTAAGTGCTTTACATGAATTCGTTTAATCCACACAACAACCTTTTGAGATAGGCATTATTACTACTTCACTGTATTGCTAGGGATTGAGGCACAGAGAGGTTAGTAACTGCCAACCCCAAGTACAAATAACTAGGAAGTGGCAGAGCTAGGAATTTATCTGAGGCAGCTTGGCACCAGGGTCCTTCCTCCTAACCATATAGTGTACTGTACTTACTTGACACCCCTATAAGTAAAGGGTAACGTGAGATTAAAAAATGCTTTTAACATCTTTGTGGACTCTATGGTACTTACTATTTGTTCATTCAATGCTCCCTGTAGAATCAATGATTACAAAGAGAACATTTAATGTCAAAGCATTCATCCCTGTTTTCAAACTAGTATTTTCAGATCTGTTCTCCATTTGAGACCTTGCATTTAGAAAAAGTACACTTGAACTTTTTAGTTGAATTGGCAGATCAAGAGCTTACAGACAGGATATTGCCTTTGAGTATTTAGACACTGTGTGCTGACCCCTTGAAGCAATAATTTGGATAGAGCACAGTGTTTCCACTAGAGTATAACAGTATTAGGGGTTCTGACTTCAAAGTCTGTATGTGTGTGTTTTCTTTATATCCTTGTAGATAGGCCACTTCTCCACAAGTGGAGCCAGTCTTATATAAATTCTAAAAACCTGTCAGCCACTTAAATCCAAGAAATAGCTAAGCATTTGAAGTAAAACTATGAACAATGCAAAATGTTCCCTTTCTGGAGATTTGTGATAAGTAGAATCAATAAAACAACATGCCCATTTTAAAATACTTCAAGTTCAGGACTAAAGAACCTCCAGTTAATCTTGCAGAATTAGTTCACACTTTTTATCTTTAAGTCTGAGCTAGTAACCACTATTCGATAAGGAAGCCAGCATTCTGTTTTCTTCTGTTTCCTTTGTCTGGGGTTTCATGGATCTGGCTGTGCTCTGGTTACAACACCTCTACTCTGGTGCTTTGGGTCAGGCAAGTATTTGGCTGGAGGAAGAGCAAATCACCATTCCTCCCTTCAGGTATGCATTTTATGGAGGCAGATGCCTTTCTCGTGCTAATTTTCTTTCCTCTAGGTTTATGAAGGCCTAGACATCATCACCAACAAGGTTTCTGCCCAGGAACAGAGAATGTGCCGGCACCACATGATCAGCTTTGTGGATCCTCTTGTGACAAATTACACCGTGGTGGACTTCAGGAACAAGGCAACTGCTCTGATATCCTTTGAAAAGACAGCAACGGGGCTTGGTGGGAGCAAGGCAACCCGAGCCAAGAAAGTTTTCTTTCTGGTGACAATTTCTTCTATGCAGGGCCACCCAAGATCTGACTACCAATAGGGAGCAGCCCCATCAGAACTGTGGACAGAAAGATACAGTGTCCTTGCCACTCAGTCTTGTCCTCAGGTCACAGCGTCAGCATACCTCAGGAGCTTGTTAGAAATGGTGAACTTGAGCCTCACTTCAGACCTACTGAATTAGAATCTGTGCTTAACAAGAGTTCCAGTTGGTTCATATGCACATTAAAATTTGAGAAGCACTGTTTTAGTGGAGAGAACACTGATTTAGGAACCAGAAAATCCCTGCGCTAGTCCCAGAATTGCTTCTTTTGACCAGGTGAATTTTATTGGGTAAAGCATTTACCCCACTGAGCTTCAGTTTCCCACCCTTTAGATGAGGATCCAAAATACATTTAGAAATAAAATGGAGTTACTAATAGAATTTCAAAGGGATTATTGGGTGGGGAATGACTGGAAAAAAAAATAGGTCTGGTTAACATCAAGAAATTTTTGAAAAAAGAATAAGGAGGACTACTCATATTTTAACTATCCAGATAACCTTTAATATCTGGACTGCCAGATATTAAAACATTGAAACTTAATAATTATAATAGCATGGGACTTACGCTAGACAAATTTTGGCACAGAGTGGAAAACAGATACAAATTCAAATGGATATATATATTTAATAGCTTATGATCAAAGTGGTATTTCAAAACAATAGAGAAGTAATACATTGTTAATAATTATTCTTGGGGTAGGTAAATTTTTTAGAAAAAAATGAAATCAGGGTCTCATATGTGACAAATTCCAATTGGATTTCAGAGTTAAATATATTTTTAATGAAACTAAATCAAATGGGATAACACAGTTGAGTAACGTGATTTTAGAGAAGGGAAGGGCTTTGTAGATATAATCTTTAAAGAAAAATTTTAAGGATTATTAAACTAATTTTCTTCCTTTTTATTGTGTTAGAATACACATAGCAAAATTTGCATTTTCAAGTGTACAGTACAGTGTGTTAAATCTTTCACATTGTTGTATAGCTATCACCAGCGTCCATCCCCATAAGTCTTTTTTTTTTTAAAGGAATAGAGCTAGATTTGAATATGTAAGAACAAATAATTTGCATTGGCAAGAATGTCTGTCAACTAGAACTCCTAGGTATCTACCATAGGGAAACCTTGCCACAAGTATACTTGGAGATATATGGTAGATCTCATTCATAACAGCATTGCTCTTAACAGCAAACATAAACACCCAGATTCTTAGAGAAGAATACATAAAACCTGCTTTGCTTATGTAAATTAATTTTTCAGGAGTGAAAAATGAATAAATTCTAGCTAAATCCATCAATCAATGTGGAGGAATCTCAGAAACGTCAAATGTGAGAAATTATAGAAGGATACATACATGTTCATATCATTTATTGTAAAGATCAAAAAGCAAGCAGAACAACCAATCTATTGTTTGGGGTATATACGTATCAGTCATAATGTAAAGAAAAGAAAGGGAATGATGAAAAACAAACCTCAGAACAGTTCAGCATAGTGTTTCTCTCAGAGAGAGGAGGGAGAGTAAGGGGTTGGGATGGGACTGAATACACAGGAAGCTTTAAAGGAATTGATAATACTCCCTTTCTTACCTTGGGTTCATGAATGTTTACTATTAGGCTTCATAATTTACACGTTACTTACATTCTTTCATATGTATTGAGAATTTTATAATTAAAAAAGGGAAACAGCCCACTGTAAACAAAGTTTAAAAACTTTGTTTTTACCATCCCATTGCTGCTGCAGAGCAGGGAGAGAATATTTGTAACATAAGAAAGGCAAATGATTAATATGCTTAATATATGAAGAACTGTTATGAATCAATACAAAAAAATGTTTACAAGAGCATGAGTAGTAATTCACAAAGGAAGAAAAATAAATGGTGATAAACATGAAAAAGTCTTTACCCTTGCTTTAATCAGGGTCATGCAAATCAAAATAATGAGATAATTTTTTTTGCCTATCAAATGGGCAGAGATTAAAATGCAAATAATAATTCTTGCCTTACCTGCTTTACAAGGCAGTTATGTCAGATGAGGTGATGTATATGTATTTGAAAACCCTTTGCATATTAAAATATATCACCAAATGTATGTTGTTACTATAAGACAGTTCAGTCTTGAAAGAGCAGATAGCAAATGGAGAGCTAATTAAAATGTTCAAAGGGCAGCAGCAATGGGGTGGTAGTCATATCATTTACAGGACTGGAGATCTGTGAATTGAGGTCAGGACCTAGAATCAGAAGGGCAGGACTGAAAGTACCTTAAGAAGTACCCACTCGACCTTCTTGATAGGACAGATGAAGGGACTAGACATTGAGGCCTGGACAGGAGAAGGGAGTTGCCCAGGATCACAGCTGTTTCATGGCTCAGGCAAACAAGTTCAGCCTTTGCCTGCCTAATGTCTCTTATCCCATCTTCCTCCGACTCCCTCTTTTCCACTCTCTCCCCTTCGGTATCTCACCATTTTCCCTTACTCTCTTATTTTCCTTGCTCCCTTTCAGTTTGTTAATCATATATTTGAAGTTTTATTATAATTATTGTGGAATTGTATGCTCCCACTACTTGATATAAAGGGAAAATACAGAATTTGTTTCTTTAAAAAAAAAAACAATGTTTCTTCTTTATGATCTTTGGTAACACCTTTCTTCCCACCCCACTGCCCCCCAACCTCTTAAAGGTTAGTGGGCTTCTGATAGAAAGGAGGTCACCTATCTCTGTGCCTACAGTCTGGCAAGGGAAAGAAGTGTGTAAATGAGTCTTTATCAGGGTTGAAAGTCTCTTTTTATCAGTTATCCTCAGAAGCAAAGCCCTTCTTAAAGCAGATAATTATCTGTTCAACAGAGATTCTAAAGAGAAGAATTAAAAGTAGCAGGGATATAAAAACAATAGTGGCTAAAGTAAACTGAGTGCTTAAATTGAGTTAAAAATATCTCCGGCGTTTTGGTAGGGGATTTATGTACATTGTCACATATAATGCTTATAAGAACTCATGAGGATTTTACAGGTGAGAAAACTGAAGCTCAGGTTGAATAACTTGCCAGAGAGTTGGAGCTGGTAATTGAAATCTGTTTTCAGAACCTGTGCTGTTTAGTTTATCTGGTGGAGTCTCAAGTGGCTGAAATGTGCACTATCACATATGGTGGTGACTGAATCTAAGAACCATGGCTTAGAGAAACCAGCTTGTATTTTGCCTTCCAAGGCAAAGTCACACAGTGGACGTGACCTTGGTGTTTTCCTGAGCATCTTATATTTGGTTCTGTGAGGGGTCCTTGGGCTTTAGCTCATAAAACTACTTCACAATACCAGACAAGCTTTGAATTTTAACAGCAAGGCATAGACAGATCTAGAAAGAATTAACCATCATGCATTTGTCTCTGGTTTATGCAAATTACCTCCAGAACTAATAGGAAATAATTGTGAGAACTCATGAGAAACAATGAAGACTGCTATCAGTTCTTGATTTCCACCCTTTCTCCTGTGCTCTTCAGACAAATAAATGTGGTTTCTAACTAATATTCTCCTTCCTGAGTGAGTCAATATTCTCTTCATGATATTAAATATTGTGATGTTTTTCTTAACGTTCACATTGAAGATATATTTGCCCGAGACAAAATTCCTATTATTGTGGGAGGAACCAATTATTACATTGAGTCCCTGCTCTGGAAAGTTCTTGTTAATACTAAGGTATGTTTGGTTCACTTGTAACTCGCTGAGGAAATGGGTTCTTCTTTCTTGCCAGCTAATTTTAGTAGAAGGGAAGTTGACTCTTGCCTATTTCTTATACTCAGCAACTGTAATTTTCCTACTTAATATTCTGAAACAAATGCCACCTCCATATGTGAAGTGTGCTCCTCCAGGCTAGCCTAAGGGCAGGGGCTGTGTATGGGAAAAATGCTCTTCTGTGGATTAATTAGCATTTCCATGTGAGTTAAAAGTACGTTAGTCTGATTCAGCATTTCCTGTGTGTAACAATCTATGTCACGGATGTGTCCAACACTAATCCTTCTTACAGAGATGCTATTGCATAGGGTGGGACTTCACACACTGTAAGGTGCTGACAATTCTGGTTCACTCATTTGTCAGTCTTACTGAGAAGACTAGACTCTTGAATATGTTAGTTACAGATGTGTTAGCCCCGGTACCTGTTTGTACTTCTCACAGGAAGCAGGCAGTAAGTCCTCCTTTCTCTTTGTTTGCTGTGGCCGCACAGCACTACCACCATTTATTGCAATTTTCCATTTATGATTGGTCTCTCTATATGGCAGAAGTTTCTGACCTCGTTTCTATTCTGTATTCCTATCATTTAGCAAAGTGCCTGGCACATTCACTGTTTCATTGTTTATTGAATTGTTGAATTAAATTTACTTTTAAACCCTCATTTAATAGCCTCAGGAGATTAGCACTGGGAAAGTGATTGACCGGAAGGTAGAGCTCGAAAAGGAAGATATCCACACACTCCACAAACGCCTAAGCCAGGTGGACCCAGAAATGGCTGCCAAACTACACCCGCATGACAAGCGCAAAGTGGCCAGGTAAGAAAGATTGGCCCGCTGACCCCGTATTCCTTTAGAGTGAGGGGGTAGTCAGTTCTTCAGTGTGTCTGGGTGATAAGAGAAATCTGGTCATAGCCATTGTAGAGATTGATGTGTTCTAGCTCAGTAGGTTGGGAGGCCCCTGAATTACTGCCTCAGCCAACTCCCTCAATAAATAGTTGCACCCTACTTTGTTGTTGATATTTGAAAGGTATAATACAATACAGATTTTTCCCCTAGGGCCTATATAATCTTGCTTCATTTTCTATTTGATCTTTGCTTGTATAACAGTTTTCATACACATTTTTTCTGGCATATAGTTGGTGTACATTGTGATTTGGGTTTCATAATTGATTGTGCAATGTTGAGTTCTGCCGCACAGCTTTCCCAGTGGGGAGTTAGATTTTATAAACTGTCTCATAGATCGGCTCACGTGGACACTACACATGGAGACTTTTGAAGGGAAGAGAGAGGTGGTGGTGAATGAACTCATAAGGTCGTGTTTTCATAGGTTGTTTTGAAATGAAACCTCATGTTTTAGGTTTATTTTTCTGCCATGTTGGGAGTGACACCATATCTGGCAGAGTAGAGGATCTAATGAAGGACCTACTATATGGGTGGTTACACAGATTAAATATTATAGCAACATCTGGTCTAGATTGGGATTATAAAGTATTCCACTCAGGTGAGGGAATGTTCTAGATCAGTGTTTCTTACTCCTTTTTTCATTATTCTTCCCTGCACATACACACCCAGAGCCTTTTTAGAAATTTTTTTCCTAGTTGTGCCTCCCTTCTTGCCCTCTATCAAATTTCATACTAAAGAATACGATTTTTTGGGGCATGGTTACTCTTTGGAGAGCTACACACATTGTGATAATGTAAGTTTTTTTGCCCCCTTGAGGTCAGTATCACCCTCATGATAATGCATAGTCTAGATAAATATAGAAGAAGCTTATGCTTTCAGTTATTCAAACATTTAAATATTTTAACAGGAATCTTTCAAAAAATTTTTGGAAATCAGAAACATGATGAACATTCATCATTATACTGGTTTATCCCATGATTCTAGAGCTTGGTCTTTATTATCCTCTCCTTTTATTAATCAGTTCTTTCTTATCACCTCTTTCATTTTGCTACTGGTAATACATTGAGAATTTGTCATAGAGTCAGTAGGTTCTAAGCAAGAGCTCTAGAGTCTCATTTAGAGAGCACTGGAGCACTTTCCTTATTTTTCTTTTAGTTTGAAGCTGTATTCTAACCTCCAGATCAGTGAGATATCTGTTACTACATTTTTTCTTCATAGGTTGTCTTTGAGTGACCAGTGATATGGAAAGACAAGGGGTCTCTACTCTTGTGTTAGGGTTTCAGGAAGTAGAACTGGGTCAGGAAGGGAAAGATCGCTTTCAAGCTGATAAGTTGCAATCACCTAGAGTGGTGGAGTGTAGATTTGGGAATTAAATTACCTACTGCTGCATAACATAATAGATAGGGACAGAGTGGATGGTGGCTTTAGAATAAGTATGCGAGTTCTTCAGTGATCTTTGTGCTAGTAGAGTACTGAATTAGTCAGAAGTATTCTTCATTAATTGCAGACATATTTATTTAACAAGAAAGTTGATGAGCTGGATATACAACATAGTTTGTACCATGGGAAAGGCATTCCAGCGAGACTAGACTTGTTGGCTTGTAACAGTGTCCCAAATAGGCTTTTTTTATTGCTTACCTGAAAATGAGTGAATCCTATTCTGTTTGTATAGAAGAAACCTGTTGTTTCTGAACCTGTTTAACTGATTTGAGAAAAATTAATGTATGCTTGTTAAGTAGAGTATTATTTCTTACTTTAGTAGTCTTTTCTGAATAGCTTTAGGATTGGAGTAATCCCAGATCTTCATGGCTTCGGGGGTTTATGCTGTGCAAATGATAATGAGGTGTGCTGTAATAAATAGCCTTTCTTCTTGTTTCACTTGAGAATCAATATTTATTTGCTAATGTTTTTTATGGGTGTTCCCCCCTGCTACCCTTTTAAATGACTTAGGAGCTTGCAAGTGTTTGAGGAAACGGGAATCTCTCATAGTGAATTTCTTCATCGTCAACATGCAGAGGAAGGTGGTGGTCCCCTTGGAGGCCCTCTGAAGTTCCCTAACCTTTGCATCCTCTGGCTCCATGCTGACCAGTCAGGTAAAAGCCCTTTGATGTCTAAGAGTCCAGCTGAGATAAGCATATAGTAATACAGTATCATTTATAAAGTGCTTAGAACCAAGAGGAGCTCTAAATGAGCGTTAGCTATTAATTTTATCCATTATTCATCAACTTAGTCATGTGCAGTGCCATTCCCCTAGGTATTTGTCTGTAAAGGGAGGAAGAGTAGCCCTGGCACTAGGATAAGATGCCAAGGGTGGGATAAGATAGGATGGATGGAATGGGATAGAGAAGGCCATCCAGGGAAGGTCCAAAGGAAAAAGAGAAGGAAGGCTCCTGTGGAAGGAGGTCTGAGTCCCTGGGTTGGCTGGAGTCTGGATCACTGATTATTCTAGAAGCAGTGCACCCAAGGGCTGGGTATAATGGTTAACTAGCTAGCCTGATAATGTTTTTTTTGTTTTTGCTAAAATGTAAATGCCCCATGTTGGGACTACCTTCTTTACCCAACAAGCATTCAATAAGCATTCAAGGAAGTATCAGGTATGCTGCATAGGACTTAGATTTCAGAGGTGAATATGAGACAGTGACTGCTCTTAAGGAGCTCCAGGTCTAGTGGGGCAAGAAATACCAAGATAGATACTACTTGTGATAAATGCTGGGCTAGAAAGTGCTGTGGGCCCCAGAGAAGGGATGATGAGCATTGTCTGTGGGGAGTAAGGGACCAGTTTTTAAAAGTAACCTATGATCTAGGTCAGGAAAGATGAGATTTATTACATGAATAGGCAGTAATAGCATAGTGATTAAAAGCGCAGTCTCTGAGCCAGACTGTCTGGATCAAAATTTCTACTCCACCATCTTCTAGCTTTGTGAGTTTTAAGACAAGTTAATTTACTTCCCTGTGCACGAATTTTCTCTTCTGTAAAATGTAGATAATAATAGTACATTTCTCAAAGCTTTATTGAGGATCAGATGAATTAAGAATACAAAGTGGTCAGAATGTACCTGACATATGGTGAATCCTCAATAAATATAAACTTTTTAGGAAGATAGGAAAAAAGGTTACTGTTGCAGGCTGTAAAATAGCAATGGCAGAGATGTGGAAGAGCATGATTGAAATGGTGAAAATCTGTTAATATCAGTTATAAGTTTATAGACAAGTAATTTATTTTTATTTAATTTAATTTATTTTTTTTTTGAGAGGGCATCTCTCATATTTATTGATCAAATGGTTGTTAACAACAGTAAAATTCTGTATAGGGGACTAAATACACAATCATTAATCCACCCCAAGCCTAATTCTCATCAGTCTCCGATCTTCTGAATCATAACGAACAAGTTCTTACATGGTGAACAAATTCTTACATAGTGAATAAGTTCTTACATGGTGAACAACAGTACAAGGGCAGTCATCACAGAAACTTTCGGTTTTGATCACGCATTGTGAACTATAAACAATCAGGTCAAATATGATTATTCGTTTGATTTTTATACTTCATTTATATGTGAATCCCACATTTCTCCCTTATTATTATTATTATTATTATTATTATTTTTAAATAAAATGCTGAAGTGGTAGGTAGATGCAAGATAAAGGTAGAAAACATAGTTTAGTGCTGTAAGAAAGCAAATGTAGATAATCAGGTGTGGGCCTGTAGACTAAGTATTAATCCAAGCTAGACAAGGGCAACAAAACATCCACGGATGCAGAAGATTTCTCTCAGAACGGGGGGTGAGGTTCTAAGCCTCACCTCTGTTGATCCCCAGTTTCTTACCTGATGGCCCCCTTGCGACTGTGCCTGTCTTAGGTCGTTCCTCCCTTGAGGAATCTTACCCGTCTCTGGCTAACCAGTCATCTTCCGGGGCCATACAGGGAAATGTAAAGTTGGTAAGTGAGAGAGAAGCAATATTGTTTGAAAAGGTTAGCTTTTTACTTCTTTGCAGATTTATGCCCTGTGGCTTCTATGCTCAGCATTTGTCTTGAGGTATCTTTACCACTTGGAAGAATTATGATACTCGGTAAATTCGATATGAGGCACGAATTCTATTTAAGGGTTGTAATTAGGAAGGAAGAAGAAAAGCTATAGAAGTAACAGACAGAAGAAAACATGGGAAGATTGATTATTTCATGGGAAGATTGATTATTTCTTTGACATATCTTCTTGTAGAGTAACTTAAGCATGTATAGGTTTTAAACTACTAATTAAATTGCGCACACACATTAACATAATAGGAATACAGTTACATAACCAAAGCAGACCTACAATTACCAGCCATCTCCAGTGAAACCAAGAAAACCAGTTAGGCACCCTAAGCATTTGCAAAAACTTATCTATATGATGGATATTGTCTAACTGAATTTGAATAGTTTGAGAAAAATCAGACAAAACAACACATTCCTGGGAACTGTTCACATCCCATATGTTCTTTTAACAGTAGATAGTCTATAGACAAGTAATTTTTTAATAGTGAAATTTAAAGAAAAACGTACCATGATTCAGCATAAAATAATGGTATCTGATCCATAATAAAGCTATGCTTGACTACATCTGAATGATTATAACCTTTCACTGTTTGCTTCTTTGGCTCAGTGGTGCAAGATATATCTAGGATGGCTTTGGATTAAAGTTCTTGTTCCTATCCAAAGTATCATATGAAAGTTCTTAATGTGAAATAACACAAAGAATAGTAAATATAATGGAAAAAAATAAGAGGGGTAAGCTAGGGGTCTCTTAGCTGCCTCTAATATAAACAGTGGATATATATTCCATATGGGGATAAAATATTTGTTCTGGTTAATGGCTGTAATTGTATGCTTTCTCTTTATATAAGATGTGCACTTCATTCTGGCTGGTTTTATTGAAGTTGTAGAGCCTTATGTGTGATTAAATATAATATGAATTATTATATAATCTTTAGATTCTGAACCCTTTCTTCCACTTAAACAAATTTTCTTTGTGGCAGCCTTGTCCATTCATTATGTAAGTGTATAGTAGGTACCTGTGATAGGCTTGCTGGTTGATGGGCTAATTTGATTGAAGTTCTAGATGAGCGCTTGGATAAGAGGGTGGATGACATGCTTACTGCTGGGCTCTTGGATGAACTAAGAGATTTTCACAGACGTTATAATGAGAAGAAAGTTGCAGAAAATAGGTGAGGATTTGCTTATTACTTTGACCTATTCTCTTATTCCTTGTTTATAGTCAGAAGACTAAACGTAATACTGGCTTTGGATTTATTTGTTTATTAGCCTTTGTCCTTGGCACTGGCAAGGCTTGTTGGAATGAGGTTTTGTGTACTTGTTACAGTTGCAATTTTTTAATCTGTCAGACATTCCCAGGGGTTAATTTTCAAGGGAAGTAACCTGGGAGCTGAGGGTGGTAGTGGAGGAGATTTCAGAGAGGTGGTAACTGTTAAGGATCTGTTTCCTCATCTGTGAGATGAAATGGTTTAACTAAGGCATCTCCAAAGGCCCTTGCTAGCTCTCAGGTGCAATGGCTCATCTGCTGATGCTCTCCTGTTCCCAGCCAGGACTATCAACATGGTATCTTCCAATCAATTGGCTTCAAGGAATTTCACGAGTACCTGATCACTGAGGGAAAATGCACACCAGAAACTAGTAACCAGCTCCTAAAGAAAGGTGTGAATTCCTCCATCTAAACTAGCTTTGGGCATCCTTGGGTGACAGAGTACCTACCCTGCTGGTATGGTCTGAGAAAGAGCCAGCCTAACAGTGCCAAATGGCTGTCAACTCAGAATTGAGGTATTTGTTTACCACGTGTGCACCAGTGTTCTGCCTTGGCTGATTTTCTTTTCTGTTGGGCTGGGTGGGCCTGACTGTGGCAGGGTGAGAAGTACTTACTTAGAGGATCTTATATTTGCCTAATCTTTCAGGTATTGAGGCTCTAAAACAAGTGACTAAGAGATATGCTCGGAAACAGAACCGATGGGTTAAAAACCGCTTTTTGAACAGTAAGTCTCACGTTTTTCTTTATGCCCTGGGTCTGTTTTCAATAGGCTATAGATGTTCTCAGCTCACCCAAAAAATGTACAAATGAACTCTAGTTTCTGGACCTGTTCTAAGACTTAGGACCTGACTCAGGGTGGAGGTGGGGGGATCTATTGCATAAATGACTATCCAGGGATATTTTCTTTTGATGTCTCAGAAAACAAATTAGATCTTTCCAATGAGGAGTCTGCCTTATGCCTTGAACACATGGGTGCTGGCTACAAACAGGTAAGAGCAAAATAGCAACATCTTTCTAGCCAAGTAGGTGCTCAAGATTGATTTTAGCTTCACATTTGTACTTGAAGTACAGTCAGATTTCTATAGGGCAGCTTTCATAATTTAAATGGTTCTTGGGCTATGTGGGCCATATACAAACTATCACCAACTCTCCCAGCATTGCCTTCATGTTCAGGCATGTGGTGCCTCAGACTGTTACAACTTTAACTTTAGTTGAACAGTATTTTTAAGGAAAAGGGAAAGAAATTCTCATTCATTTGACTCTGTACTACGTCCTTGGCATTAAATTTGGTGCTCTACATACATTACTGAGCCTTCAAAGTAGGTATTATTCTTTTTCTTTTTGCAGATAAGGAAATGGAGGCTTAGAGAAGTTAAGTAATTTGACAGAGTCCCCTAACTAATAAACAGTGGAATATTGAATGCAGGCCTGACTCCTAAGTCCGCATTCTTTGCTTTATACCACTCTTGTTGCCTTTGGCTATAACTTTAGCTAGATAGCGTTAGTATTGGGCCTTGGGTAAAAAATTCTGTGATTGTGAGCTAAAAGGAGATTAATTTAAAGGAGATTAAGCATGAGTACAACACCAATTTTATCTTGTGGGCATTTTTTAATATGCTTCTGAATCATTCCTGTTTACCTTTTGCCATTAGACTTCCGCTTTCAGTTACAGATAAGGACAGCTGAGGCCTCCACCCCTGCTCTCCAGTGCCTCTGATCACAAAAGCCTTGATCCATGCTGTTGACCACTGGGTTGCTGGAGTCCTCTGTGCCCGAGCTCTCCAGTGCGGTTTTGGCGCCAGGAGGCTCTTTACACTTCTTCTGCTTATCCTGCCTTCTCAGCTGTCCTGTTGGATAGGAGAAGCCTTTGCGTCAGCTGAAATTGAAGTTCAGTACTGCAGCTTCTTTTCTTTCCAGGACTAACAATTAGCCTGTAACAAAAGACATTTTTTTGTAATGATTTGGAACTTTCTTCTGTGGTAAAGCCACAACAACTCCCCCATCTCTGTGAGTCAGGAGGGGTTGATGGCACAGCACATCATATGTCCGTTCCTCATTTATGTGTGTGCTGCAACAGTCCTGGTGCTAGAGTGAAAGGCACAGCTGCCCTGTAAATCAGGAGCCGTGTGTGATTGGCCAGGGCTGGTCTGCTGGGATATGGTTCTGGCAAGGAGCCAGAGGGACTTCCCCACCCCAGCTTGGCCTTGGACCCAAGCCAGAAATAGCAGCTGGGAGCCGAGAACTTGTTGAAAGGTGCTTAGACAGGGCACAGAAGCCCAACAAAAGACTTAGAGGGGAAAGGAAAATATAGAAGGGCCTGGAAACAGGTGCAGAGCTTAGCCAAGGCCAGGTGTGCTGTGGATGCTGCCTGCAACCTCCCAGTCTCACCTTTCCGTGTGGTGGCAGGTGCAGCCCAGTCCAGTTTATGAAGAATCTTATTTGTGGTTGGCACAATCAAAAGGCCAGCACCTGCCAGTCGTTGGCATCCTGAAGACTTTGATGTTTTTGTCCATGAGGCAGTGCTCTTTGCTTGAGGCAGCTGACTAACCTAGCTGTAGAAGGCAGTTTAGTGTGTCAAGGGGTTTGGGGAAGCTACCAGCAGAGACTAAAGATGGTCAGCTCAGATGGAGCTGTAACTGTAGTCTTGGCTACCTCTAGTCAAATCTCCATTCAGAAGTATTTACCAGAGGCTATTTCTGGAATACTCTGCTACATCTGTTTCTTAAAAGAAGGGGCTCAACTAGTTCAATTCCAAGGCTTTTTTCTAGTTCTCAGATTCCGTGGCTCAGGGGCTACTAATTCTGTTCCCAGCCCATGATTATCACTATGGTATAAATGAATTTCAGCAGTGCTCTACTGCTGAAGGGATATATTTATAAACTTGAAACTAGAGTCTTTTCCTAAAGAAATCTGTGAACTCTCTTGCCACAATGCAACATCACTGTAAGGTGGTATGGAACTTAGAACAGACATTTACTTCAAGCTGTTAGTTTACTTTCTCCTGTGATAGGGTTTCTTTATATTTTAGCCCACACAGTGGTCACTAGAGCTGTTACTCTGTTCTGTTTTCCTGACTGATCTTGAAGTTCCTGTGCTCGAGTCTCTAGATTATACAGCCAGATGTTGGCTGCAGACCAGTCAACCTGGATTGACCAGTCTTTCCTGGAATGTATGTAGCTGTTTGGTTCATGTTTCTGGTTAGAATGAATGGCATGGTCAGCATTTATTCTTTTGGCCACCTGTACTTCCACTGAGGATTTTGGAGTCCTAGGGGGCAGAATAGATTTGGTATTGGAGGCTGACTTCTCACAACTTTTCTTTGTCATCACTAGGACCTGGTCCCAGTGTCCCACCAGTGTACGGCTTAGAAGTATCTGATATCGCAAAGTGGGAGGAGTCTGTTCTTGAACCTGCTTTTGAAATTGTGCAGAGTTTCATCCAGGTGATTATTAATAATGATACTTCCCATTTTTTTTCTGTTTTTCAGAGAGCTTTCCTTAGCTGACACCTTTGTTGCTATGTTGGGGAACCAAGCCTTCTTTTCTATGGAATAGAGCAGAAGGGCTGTCTGCTTTTAGATCCCTTGAGGCAGTGTTTCTCCTCTCACATTTAGAAAGGTTGTTGCTAAAATCTGTTCGTAGCCCACCTGCTTTCAAAGAGATATCAAAATCTCTTTGAATTGAATGCTTCTTCCCCACTCCCCTATTTTTTCAGGGCCATAAGCCTGCAGCTGCTCCAGTAAAATTGCCATGCAGTGAAACTGAGAACAAGAGAAGTTATCACATATGTGACCCCTGTGATCGAATCATCATTGGGGACCGCGAATGGGCAGGTAGAGTCTGGGGAGGGGCACAGAGTAATCTGTAAGGGTGGGCCACATTGACTTTATGAAGTGTAAAGCCTTTGGTAGGTCGAACACTGGAGTCTTATTTGTAAAGGGATGGCCAGATTCCTCTAAGAGCCCAAGTGCTCAAATTTCATGGAGTCTTTCCCAAATTGGAGAGTTATCTCTATTCTGAATTTCAAAGGAAGATCATATGCACTCCAGCTTCGGCTGGAGTAGATATTTTATACTGAGAGGTCTGCAGTTAATTTTCCAGAACTCCTTTGACTTTTGTGATCCTGCCTTATAGTTTCTTGGCCTTTCATGTTTAGACCTCAGTGGGGGTGAGGCACGATTGCAGGGAAAGCCGGGGTCTCACCCAAGACACTGAAGACAGAGAAGCAGCTGGGAGGGAGCAGGAAGGCAGTTATTCCCAAGCATGTTCTTCAAAAATGGCGTCTCTTGGGCAATTTTTAAGGTAATATTTTGACATGGTGGTGGTTGCTAAAACTGTGATAAAAAACATTAAGGGAAACTGAAGGCAAGACTGTCAGAGACGTGTATAAAGAAAGTGGGAAAAGGGTCATACCTTCTTTATAAAAGGTACTCCTGACTAACCCAGGAGTGGTCCTGCCCTAAAGCTCTGTTTCCGTTTTAGAGCCTGGATCTGCTTCTGCCACAGCGTTACACGGCACTCCCTGTCAGTTTTTCTTTATTAATCCAGTGAAGCCCAAAGGGCCCTAGCTGCAAGCCTTGAATTTACATCGTATGTCAAAGGTTGTTTAAGACTCCTTTTAGGCACAGTAGGGCTTGTAGTTTACCCAGTGGCTAGAATCCTTCTGTTCAGAGTACTGCTTTGCATGGGATTCTCATAGAAGTAGGTTTTTTGCCCCATACCAACCAATAGAATGATTAGTTCTATTAACTGGTAACCCTGACAAAATGAACTCCATTGTCAGAGACTGGGGATGGCTGTGATTGCCCAAGCAGCAGAAGAAGCCTTGATTGTCGTTGGTTTATAATGATGAAAGGGGAAGAGAAAGAGAGTGTCTGATTGTTTTTTCTAAAGGAAACTTAGTGGTTCGATTTGTCGAATGTCCTTTAGGGATAGCCTTAGAGAAGCAGCATTTGTGAGCCTTTGTGAGCTTAGCTTGTGTAAGCCCTTCTATGGTACCATCTGTCAAGTCTTGTTCCCATCTCCTGCTGCCATGGAAAGGCAGTCCAGAAGCCCATTTTTTGCCTTAGGCTCTAGCTGGAGAACAAAACTGACTTTTCTCCCCCAACTTTTGTTTGACTTCTAACCTTTTCCTTACTTATTTTTGCTTTTAAACCCTTAAAAAAAAATGTTCTTAATATGTATAAAAGATCTCTTTAGGTGTTTCCAAATAAGATTTCCCTGAAAAAGAATAGAATAGTAAAAAAAGAGTTTATATGAGTTAGAGGGTGGGAACTGTGTTTGGGGTGAGAGGTCAGAAATTGCTATAGAGCAACAGTGGCTTTTTAGCTGTACTGCTTCTGGGGACCCTGAAAAGGGATCATCAGAGAAGAATGTTTCCTGTTACCTCTCTGGAGCTTTGTGTGCTGAGAGAATGTGAGCCTTGTGGGTTACTCATTCAAATGGCTTATCTGACCCAGGGTAAGGATGTCAGATCAGGAGGGGCAACCTGTGCAAGCAGGGAGGTGGGAAGGACAGCTCTGGGTGCTGTAGGCCTGAAGCAGAACAGGGTATATGTCCTGCAGTACAGACAAGGATTTGGATTTATAACTTTTTAGCCATGTGAGTTGAAATGTATCTGTAACAGGAAGCTCAATACTGGAAAGTGATTGCAGTGCCCTGAGTCTGGAAAATTTTGGTCTCTTTTTGAGCTGTTATAGGGAAACCAAAGAATTTACATTACCTGCTATGTGACCTTGAACAAAATGTAAACCTGTGAACTTCAGTTTCCTCCATTATAAAGTGAGCTGAATAATACTGTCCTGCAAGATTGCTGTGAGGATTAGTGATTTAAAGCACTTAGCAGGGAGCACTTTGTACACCGTAGCTCACTCTGGTGTGCTGGCTAGCTGTCCAGGTTACTTCCCTTAAAAATGCTAAGCAGCGGTAGCAATACATGTGTTGATCTTGCTGTTGTTAAAGAAAAGTTATATAGTTAATTTTGTATGCTTCTAGGATTAATTCTAGAAAATGCTAATTTTTTTTGTTTTGTCTTAGCACATATAAAGTCAAAATCCCACTTGCATCAACTGAAGAAAAGAAGAAAATTGGATTCAGATGTCATTACCATAAAAAGTCAAAGTATATCTCCAGACCGTGAAAAAGAACTTAAAGAGAAGGGATCCCCAGGACAAATTGATGATACACTGAAATCCAGTGTTTAAAAGACATGTCCAGTGGCCTTTGCAAAGGCGCTGGGGATCCAGTGCAGGAGGGAAGATCATGTCAGTGTCATAGTCTGGACAGAGTAGTGCTGTGCAGAAAGCTCCCATTCTTTTCTTTAGTTAAATGATACGGTTTTTAAAGTCTCATGTTCTCTGTCATGGAGACAGCAGGTCTTGTTAGCTCCTCTTGTGGCTGATGTGTCTGGTAATGATGAGTTTGGCAAGAGATTTTTTTTTTCCAACCTTAAAGGTTCTATTTTTAAAAGAGGCACAGATTGCATTTTTTTATACTTGAGGATTTTTTTGGTGAGGAGTATCAGGATTCACTATATCCCTTAGAAAATAAGTCTTAATGTCCCTGATTCTGGATAAAAATACCTAGTTTATGGACTTTTATGGGTGGCTAATACTGTGAGCCACAAATTAGGAGTTCTGGATTTGAGTGAATGGCAGGAAAGGACCAGCCCCAGTGAGATGATGAAATAGACCAAACCAGTTCTTGGAATTCTATAAAGGAGGAAAGAATCAAGACTGAGGTAGTTGTGACATGGGACCTGAAAACTAAAGACTTCGACATTTGTTGAGCCCCTTCTGTGTCACAGTTACTGTCACTGCTGTCTTTCTATTTAGTAATCAAAAATAATTTTTATTGAAAGTTCAATAAAGAAAAAGTTTGCGAGAGCCACTCTCCTTCTTAAAAAGATGTATATGTCCATGTCTAGTTTATATACAATATGCTGTTAACACAATAGCTTTTTTCAGATTTGACATTCTTCATATGATCATGCTGCCTATTCATTTACTTAGCGAATTTTATTGAACACTTATATTCCTAGAAGACCTCTGGAAAGGGTCTTTTTTTCTTTTTAATTAAGGTATCATTGATATGCACTCTTATGAAGGTTTCACATGAAAAACATTGTGGTTACTACATTCACCCATATTATCAAGTGCCCCCATACACCATTGAAGTCACAGTCCATCAGTGTAGCAAGATGCCAGA
The DNA here is from genome assembly GCF_040802235.1 of Manis javanica. Taxonomy (NCBI): domain Eukaryota; kingdom Metazoa; phylum Chordata; class Mammalia; order Pholidota; family Manidae; genus Manis; species Manis javanica. Next base: position 30,556,985 of record NC_133159.1, on the reverse strand, counting down.
GAGTCACTACTTGTCTTCTCTGTGCTACACTGTCTTCCCTGTGACCCCAACACACACCATGTGTACCAATCATAATACCCCTTAATCCCCTTCTCCCTCTCTCCCCACTCACCCTTTCCCACCCCTCCCCTTTGGTAACTGCTAGTCCCTTCTTGGAGTCTGTAGCCTACTGCTGTTTTATTCTTACAGTTTTGCTTTGTTGTTATACCCCACAAATGAGTGAAATCATTTGGTACTTGTCTTTCTCCGCCTGGCTTATATCACTGAGCATAATACCCTCTGGCTCCATCCATGTTGTTGCAAATGGTAGGATTTGTTTTCTTACGATTGAATAATATTCCATTGTACCACATCTTCTTTATCTATTCATCTGCTGATGGACACTTAAGTTGCTTCCATATCTTGGCTATTATTATAAATAGTGCTGTGATAAACATAGGGGCGCATATGTCTTTTTGAATCTGAGAACTTGTTTTCTTTGGGTAAATTCCTAGGAGTGGGATTCCCAGGTCAAAGGGTATTTCTATTTTAGTTTTTTGAGGAATCTCTATATTGCTTTCCACAATGGTTGAACTAATTTATATTCCCACCAGCAGTGTTAGGAGGGTTCCCCTGGAAAGGGTCTTTTATTGGAGATTTGTTACTTGTTGAAGCTCTCTTTCTGGAATGACCTGAACTGCCAGCAATGTTAAGTATATGTATGTGTGTATTTGACATAAAATTAAGCATTTTTAAGTTTATAATTCAGCATTAATTAACATTCATCATGCTGTGCAACCATCACCTCTATTTCTAAAACTTTTTCATCACCTAAACAAACTCTCTACCCATTAATAACTCTTCACTCAGGTAATATTTTATTCAGAATCTACTATATGAGAGGCCCTGGACGAGGCTAGAGGAAAACAGAGATAAAATGAGATGTGGTTCTTGCTTCTAGGGAGCTTGTAAATATATATATATATACATAACCAATCTAGGTAAGAGAACACTAAAGGCTGTAAAAACTAGAATTTCACTTTGGAGGGGGAGGAAGGAGCATTTCTGCTGGACCTTAAGCAATTCTTGGTAAATGTATTGTTAGCTGTGCATTCAAGGAGAGGGTAAAGTAAGAGAACTATTGAACTTGATTAACCGTGCAAAACAGTGCTGAATTCCGTAGCCTCACCTTTTTTTTTCTAACATGTTTTAAGTTTTATTTTTTCACTAGATTTATTTGCATGTAGTTCAAAAATCAAAATGATATAAAGATATTAATTGAAAATCTTGATCCCACTTCCAGCCCCTTCTCCTCCCATAGATAATTACTTACTAGTTTCTTACATTTTTCTTAATTTTTATAGCAAAAATAAATATATATATATATATCCTTATTTTTCCCCTTACTCAAAAGGTAGCATATAGCACATACTGTCTTCATCTGTCACCATATCTACTGGTAACTGGGTGTGCATGGATTCCTCCTGCCACCTTTTGTCAGGTCTCCGTTTTTTGTCTTAACCACACACCCTAGGGTTCCCCAGTTAGCTCTAGGCCATAGTCATGGTTCATTCACCTTTGTATACTGAACTTCAGTCAGATGCTAGGGTTTAGGTCTCAGCCAGCCTCTGAGGAACTCTGAAGCTATAACCAGTCCATTCATTCAACCAGCAGGTATTTTTAGAACTTTTGTGCCAAGTGCTGTGCTAGACTCTCAGGATACAATGGTGATAAAAAAAAAATACACATTGATAAGTAATTACAGCATTATAGCTGTAACAAGGGCAGCAAAGAAAGAGTACTTGCCGTAAGAGCAAGTAATCTGAGGAGTTGCCTGATGCAGGTGTGTGGGAGTGTGCGTGTGTGTTGAGGGTAGGCATGTACTGAGGCATGTGACGTGGCCTCGCACAATGCCGGAGCAGGAATTTGGGGTCTGGACTGCAGATAGGGTACCATGTGACTTGGAGAGCTGGGTTTCTCAACGTGGCTTGAGTGGCTTCTCTTCTCCCTTTTCCCCAGTCTTTGGGATGTCCTGTGCTCCTTGAGTTTTATTAAGCCTTACCCACCATTAACTGATTGGAATCTCAGGGATTAATTTTTCTTTGGTCAAAAAAGCTAGTAAGCAGCAGAGCTGGAATTGAGGTGAGCCCAGCACCCTTCAGAGCTCAAGCTGTCGAGCACTGTGTTAAATTAAGCTGGCTGTTTTTAGGGAGGACCCGAGTCTCTTTGAAATGCTCTTCACTCAAGTTGCTAGATATGTTTTAAAGCTTTTAAAAAGTTTCAGTGGATAAACAGGAAAAACTAGTTTTAATAATCCTCCCTCAAAAAGCCTTTAATCCTTCCCTCTGAAATACGCGGAGCACCAACTTCTCATTGAACTCATTGCTATCTCTATGGCAACTGGACATCAGGAATTTCTTGAAAAAAAATCAGTTCCTAATTATTTATGAAGCACTTACAAAGCTTAGGGCATTGTAGTTGTGCCCACTGCTCCTGTTCTTAGAAACTGCAAGTTCAGCAAGGTGTAATTCCTTCACCAGCAGCACGGAGTCTGGGGAAGGCAGAATGTTCACTAGAAATCTGCCTAGGGCTCTAGTCTGAAGCACTGCCCTGAGGTCAGTTTCCTCTTCTCTGTCTGCAGCCCTTGGAATGACTTTGCTGTTGAATGTAGGGAAGGAACGTAGTTCTTTCTAGTGATTGTCATAAATGTAGAGATGAAAGGGTCCTTAGCACCTTGTTGTACAGATGGTAAACTGAGGCCCAAAATGTGGATGTTCCACAGTCTCAGAGCAAGTTTTGGCAAAACGAGGACAAACCGTAGGTCCCCTGTCTCAACTGTGAAATCTCATATGTAATCTCACTTGAGAGCAGAGACAGACAGTTAGATAGCTTGGGCTGTCTGTTCAGCCCGAGTGAGGATGAGGAAGGCCATTTTGTGCCGTCTGGCCCCAGGCAAGACACTTTCCTATCTAACAGAGACCTTTAGTCCAGGTACTCATAGTCTCCAGTCCATAGCAGCACTAGCTAAATGGCTGTGGTAATTAAGTCTGACATTCAGCCAGCTCTTAGGCCCATCTACTTATGTAGTAACAATCTTTCCCCCCACCCCCCAGATTTATGTAGGTACAATTGACATATAAAGTAAAGATCCTGACTAGACTTTACAGACTTCTCACAGTTCAGACAAGCTGTTTTAAGTGGGTGGGAAATATTTTGACTGAAAAGAGAGTAGATTCTTAATCTTTAAAATAGTTTGCTTGATTTTTAGGGCTAAGCAGAAGTTCATTTGTAGTCTAGGTATGTAATTTGATCCTTTATAACTCTCAGTAATTATTTGTATTAGCCTCAGTTCCACATTCTACAAAGAGTATTTTTCTGCTTAAAACAAAACACACAGCACAACATTAAACAAATACAAACACCCACTAGAAAGCAAGCAAGCTTTCTGAATGCAGTAATCTGTCTATATATCCCTAGCATCTAGAAAGTCAAATGTTTGTTGAATTAATTGCATAAAAGTGTAAAGTTAAGTGGGTCTTTACTTAAATAATCAGTTTCAGTCATAAAATAGCTTTTCACCAGGATGAAGAAATCTTGGGATAATAGCTCCAGGAAGGAATTTCTTTATATGATTACCACCTACTTGGACAGTTAGGACTGTTTTCTAAAAAGGTAGCTAACTGGTTGTTTGTAAAACTATTCTAAATACATACAAAGGAAGCTGCATGATTGTATTAGGGTAAAGGGCTAAGCTGCTGTAACAAAGAGACTCACAATACAGTGGCTTAAAGAACAAAGATGTTTGTTTCTTTCTCACATAACAACTCTGAGGGGAGTTAACATTTCTGAAGAGAACAGGCTAGGTCAGTAGGGCAGCTCTGCTCTAAGTGGTCATTCAGGGACACCGTTTCCTTAAATCATGTTGCTTTTCCATCTTCTGGGAAGCATTGTCATCACCTGCATGGTTGAAGGTGGGTCATCATGGTTTAAGCCAGTGGGAAAGGGAAAAAGAGCATAGGGAAGGCACACCCGATGCCTTAAGGCCTAGACCCTGCAGTGGCATGCACACTTCTGCTTGCTTACCCTTGGCAAAAACTTAGTCATATGGCCACACCTTCCTGCAAATGAGGCTGATAAATGTAGTCAAGCCATGTGCCAAGAAAGAATGGGAGAACAGATTTTGGTGGGCAACTTGCAGTCTCCACTAAATCAGTATCATGGAAAGAGCACTGAGCTCTTGGCTGGTTTAACTGATTAGCTTTGATAGCTTGCTATGGGCATATCTCTCCAATTCCCCATCTGTGAAATCAGTGAGTTGTATGAGCTGACCTCAAGTATTTCAAAAAGTGAAGTTTGACAAAATCTTGGCTGGTGAGATTTTAAGATGAGAATAAAAAAAGCATTGTGAGAAGGAAATGTGAGACTTGAATGAGCATTAGGGCCAATGGCTAACACTCTAAAGTTGGTAGGGAGGACAGATAGAAGGTTTCAGTGGTGTTGTGGAGTAACAACTAAGGGCTGTAACTCCCTACCTCCAGACTTGTATTTGTATGGGAAAGAAACCAAACCCTGCTATTTGTTTTTGTAGTTGAACACTTTCCTATCTAACATACTATCTGTGTGACCTTGAGAAAATTGCTCAATCAGCCTGTATTTCCACATATATAAAATGAGTTATTACTTCCATTGCAGAGGACATTGTAAGGATTAAATGAGGTCCTTCTGAAAACAGCAGTGTTTGGCAATGCAGAGCCCAGTAAATAAATGGTAGGTATAAATTGGATTTATTTGCTTCATTGGAGAAAAATTGTTAATGTTACTGAAGTGTTGGTTATGGTATGGTGTCAGTCCCCAAGAGTTATCCAGGGGTAAGCTCTGACTTAGAACTGACTAATTTGGTGGTCCACGGTCGGTGCTAATGGCCAAAAATGGTGCCTCAGGCTTTATCTGCTGTCCGGTTAGTCTTCAGCTATTTGTTGCTGTGTTTTAAGGCATATGGTTCACAGGTTAGCTCATTTGTGTGAATGGCTGCTTTCTTCATCTGAAATTCCCTTTACCCTACTCTTTGCTAAATGAACTCCTGTACATCCTTCAAAGCCCAAATCTGATGTTCTCTCAGACAAAGCTTCTTTGGCAATTTCAGAGAGGCTTAGTTTTTTCCTATGTGTTCTCATAGCATTTTATACATAATTATAGGAAGTACTTAGATAGCACCATGTGCCAGGCATGTTTTAAGTGCTTTACATATATAACAACTCATTTAGTCTTAACAGCAGCCCTATAAAGTTGTTGTCATTAGCTCTATTTTTCAACTGAGGAAACCATGCAGAAGAATTAAGAGATTTTCCTGAGGGCAAGCTGGGATTTGCCGAGGTGGGGGGCTCCAAGGTCTGTGTTCTTAGCCACCATATTCATTTACCTTCTCATGATTCTCCTCTAGCACATATCACGTGTAACTACCTCTTGCTCTGATTGGAGAGTAAATTCTGCCAAGATGTGTGTCCTATTTAAAGACAAATGTGGGACACACAGTGGATACCCAGTAGATACTGAAGCTAGTTCCTGCAAGGCGTGATGCTATGTCTAAACATAAACGTGGCCACTCTTCATTGAGTGCGTGCTGTGTCAGACGTGTTAAGAACATACATACCTTAATAATGATTCCTTTAAGCAGATGGGCAAGGTAATTCATTACTCCTGCCTTATCAACAGGCATCATACATTTTCAGTGAGCTTAATGGTGGCTGACACAGAGTAGACATGCAAATATTCACTGAGTACTAGAAAGAAAGCTCTGTGAGGGCATAGATTTTTGTCCATTGTTAACTGCTTTATCCCTGGCACCTACAAGGGGCTTGCTGCTTGAAAAGCACTCAGTAAACATTTGTTGAGCTAGGATTTGAAGCCAGTTTGGGCTGACTCCAAACCCATGCTCTAACCATTATGCTGTACTTCTCCAAGGGCATTCCTTTAGGCCTTGTAAATGTACAAATTATTTCTATCCCATTACTTATAAGGAATCAAGACAAGAAAAAGCCAAAAAGATTCCAGGAGAACTAACTCTTCTACTGAAGTGTTTGTGTTAGTCAAGACTCATGATTACAAATGAAACAAGCCAAAGTCTAACTTCAGCAAAATGGTGACTTTATGAGAGGGCTTCTAAGGTGTCTCATCAAATTCAAAGACAGAAAAGCATCAAGGCCGCAGCCACAACTAGTTCTACCTAATCTGATGCTGTGGAGACCCTCTCCCTTCTCTCACTGTAAACAGGTTTTCTCTATGTGGCAGGAGACAGGGCTGCCAGTAGCATCCAAGCCTTACCTCTTAATAGCTTGTGCATCTGAGAGATCATGCTGGTGCTCCCTCTGGTTCTCCGTTGAAAGTGCCAGGATATCGCCCAGCCATTAGGATGGCTCCTGTGGAAAAAAAACAGGAAATAAGTGTTGATGAGGATGGATAGAAATTGGAACATTTGTGCCCTGCTGGTGGAAATGTAAAATAGCACACCACCATGGAAAACATTCGGTGGTTCCTCAAAAGATTAAAAAGAATTACAATATGATCTAGTAATTCCACTTCTGGACGTGTATCCAAAAGAACTGAAAATGGGCCTGAAAAAATTTTTGCGTACCCATATTCATAGCAGTATTATTCACAGTTGCTAAAAGTTGGACATAACCCCAAGTGCATCAGGCATTGACAGATGAACGGATAAACCAAATGTGGTATATGTGTTCAATAGAATATTTTCAGCCTTAAGAAGGAAATTCTGATATGCTGCAACATGGATGAACCTTGAGGACATTATGCTAAGTGAAATAAGCCAGTCCAAAAAAGAACAATGTATGATTCCACTTACATGAGGTAGCTAAAGGAGTGGATCTTATAGAGACAGAAAGTAGGATGGGGGTCTTCAGGGCTTGGAGACAGGAGAAAATGTGGGTATAGAGTTACATTTTTGCAAGATGAGAAGTTCTGGAGACTGGTTGCACAACATTGTGAAATATTTCACACTACTGAAATGTATACTTTAAAATAGTTACATTGTAAATTTTATCTGTATTTACCACAATTAAAATAGTTCCAAGAAAGGGATTCATTAGCCCAGCTTGGGTCTGGCACTTACCCTGAGGCCCATCAACTACACTAGGGATGGAA